>NC_086448.1:48460239-48811513 GCF_028390025.1 Pseudophryne corroboree
AAATCATAGAATTTGGGGGTCATTTTGATCCCAAAGTATTATTAACCTCAAAAACCATAATTTACACTCATTTTCAGTCTATTCTGAATACCTCACACCTCACAATATTATTTTTAGTCCTAAAATTTGCACCGAGGTCGCTGTGTGAGTAAGATAAGCGACCCTAGTGGCCGACACAAACACCGGGCCCATCTAGGAGTGGCACTGCAGTGTCACGCAGGATGTCCCTTCCAAAAAACCCTCCCCAAACAGCACATGACGCAAAGAAAAAAAGAGGCGCAATGAGGTAGCTGTGTGAGTAAGATTAGCGACCCCAGTGGCCGACACAAACACCGGGCCCATCTAGGAGTGGCACTGCAGTGTCACGCAGGATGGCCCTTCCAAAAAACCCTCCCCAAACAGCACATGACGCAAAGAAAAAAAGAGGCGCAATGAGGTAGCTGTGTGAGTAAGATTAGCGACCCTAGTGGCCGACACAAACACCGGGCCCATCTAGGAGTGGCACTGCAGTGTCACGCAGGATGGCCCTTCCAAAAAACCCTCCCCAAACAGCACATGACGCAAAGAAAAAAAGAGGCGCAATGAGGTAGCTGTGTGAGTAAGATTAGCGACCCTAGTGGCCGACACAAACACCGGGCCCATCTAGGAGTGGCACTGCAGTGTCACGCAGGATGTCCCTTCCAAAAAACCCTCCCCAAACAGCACATGACGCAAAGAAAAAAAGAGGCGCAATGAGGTAGCTGTGTGAGTAAGATTAGCGACCCTAGTGGCCGACACAAACACCGGGCCCATCTAGGAGTGGCACTGCAGTGTCACGCAGGATGTCCCTTCCAAAAAACCCTCCCCAAACAGCACATGACGCAAAGAAAAAAAGAGGCGCAATGAGGTAGCTGTGTGAGTAAGATTAGCGACCCTAGTGGCCGACACAAACACCGGGCCCATCTAGGAGTGGCACTGCAGTGTCACGCAGGATGTCCCTTCCAAAAAACCCTCCCCAAACAGCACATGACGCAAAGAAAAAAAGAGGCGCAATGAGGTAGCTGACTGTGTGAGTAAGATTAGCAACCCTAGTGGCCGACACAAACACCGGGCCCATCTAGGAGTGGCACTGCAGTGTCACGCAGGATGTCCCTTCCAAAAAAAACCCTCCCCAATCAGCACATGATGCAAAGAAAAAGAAAAGAAAAAAGAGGTGCAAGATGGAATTGTCCTTGGGCCCTCCCACCCACCCTTATGTTGTATAAACAAAACAGGACATGCACACTTTAACCAACCCATCATTTCAGTGACAGGGTCTGCCACACGACTGTGACTGATATGACGGGTTGGTTTGGACCCCCCCCAAAAAAGAAGCAATTAATCTCTCCTTGCACAAACTGGCTCTACAGAGGCAAGATGTCCACCTCATCTTCACCCTCCGATATATCACCGTGTACATCCCCCTCCTCACAGATTATCAATTCGTCCCCACTGGAATCCACCATCTCAGCTCCCTGTGTACTTTGTGGAGGCAATTGCTGCTGGTCAATGTCTCCGCGGAGGAATTGATTATAATTCATTTTAATGAACATCATCTTCTCCACATTTTCTGGATGTAACCTCGTACGCCGATTGCTGACAAGGTGAGCGGCGGCACTAAACACTCTTTCGGAGTACACACTTGTGGGAGGGCAACTTAGGTAGAATAAAGCCAGTTTGTGCAAGGGCCTCCAAATTGCCTCTTTTTCCTGCCAGTATAAGTACGGACTGTGTGACGTGCCTACTTGGATGCGGTCACTCATATAATCCTCCACCATTCTATCAATGTTGAGAGAATCATATGCAGTGACAGTAGACGACATGTCCGTAATCGTTGTCAGGTCCTTCAGTCCGGACCAGATGTCAGCATCAGCAGTCGCTCCAGACTGCCCTGCATCACCGCCAGCGGGTGGGCTCGGAATTCTGAGCCTTTTCCTCGCACCCCCAGTTGCGGGAGAATGTGAAGGAGGAGATGTTGACAGGTCGCGTTCCGCTTGACTTGACAATTTTGTCACCAGCAGGTCTTTCAACCCCAGCAGACCTGTGTCTGCCGGAAAGAGAGATCCAAGGTAGGCTTTAAATCTAGGATCGAGCACGGTGGCCAAAATGTAGTGCTCTGATTTCAACAGATTGACCACCCGTGAATCCTTGTTAAGCGAATTAAGGGCTGCATCCACAAGTCCCACATGCCTAGCGGAATCGCTCCCTTTTAGCTCCTTCTTCAATGCCTCCAGCTTCTTCTGCAAAAGCCTGATGAGGGGAATGACCTGACTCAGGCTGGCAGTGTCTGAACTGACTTCACGTGTGGCAAGTTCAAAGGGCATCAGAACCTTGCACAACGTTGAAATCATTCTCCACTGCACTTGAGACAGGTGCATTCCATCTCCTATATCGTGCTCAATTGTATAGGCTTGAATGGCCTTTTGCTGCTCCTCCAACCTCTGAAGCATATAGAGGGTTGAATTCCACCTCGTTACCACTTCTTGCTTCAGATGATGGCAGGGCAGGTTCAGTAGTTTTTGGTGGTGCTCCAGTCTTCTGTACGTGGTGCCTGTACGCCGAAAGTGTCCCGCAATTTTTCTGGCCACCGACAGCATCTCTTGCACGCCCCTGTCGTTTTTTAAAAAATTCTGCACCACCAAATTCAAGGTATGTGCAAAACATGGGACGTGCTGGAATTTGCCCATATTTAATGCACACACAATATTGCTGGCGTTGTCCGATGCCACAAATCCACAGGAGAGTCCAATTGGGGTAAGCCATTCCGCGATGATCTTCCTCAGTTGCCGTAAGAGGTTTTCAGCTGTGTGCGTATTCTGGAAAGCGGTGATACAAAGCGTAGCCTGCCTAGGAAAGAGTTGGCGTTTGCGAGATGCTGCTACTGGTGCCGCCGCTGCTGTTCTTGCGGCGGGAGTCCATACATCTACCCAGTGGGCTGTCACAGTCATATAGTCCTGACCCTGCCCTGCTCCACTTGTCCACATGTCCGTGGTTAAGTGGACATTGGGTACAACTGCATTTTTTAGGACACTGGTGAGTCTTTTTCTGACGTCCGTGTACATTCTCGGTATCGCCTGCCTAGAGAAGTGGAACCTAGATGGTATTTGGTAACGGGGGCACACTGCCTCAATAAATTGTCTAGTTCCCTGTGAACTAACGGCGGATACCGGACGCACGTCTAACACCAACATAGTTGTCAAGGACTCAGTTATCCGCTTTGCAGTAGGATGACTGCTGTGATATTTCATCTTCCTCGCAAAGGACTGTTGAACAGTCAATTGCTTACTGGAAGTAGTACAAGTGGGCTTACGACTTCCCCTCTGGGATGACCATCGACTCCCAGCGGCAACAACAGCAGCGCCAGCAGCAGTAGGCGTTACACGCAAGGATGCATCGGAGGAATCCCAGGCAGGAGAGGACTCGTCAGAATTGCCAGTGACATGGCCTGCAGGACTATTGGCATTCCTGGGGAAGGAGGAAATTGACACTGAGGGAGTTGGTGGGGTGGTTTGCGTGAGCTTGGTTACAAGAGGAAGGGATTTACTGGTCAGTGGACTGCTTCCGCTGTCACCCAAAGTTTTTGAACTTGTCACTGACTTATTATGAATGCGCTGCAGGTGACGTATAAGGGAGGATGTTCCGAGGTGGTTAACGTCCTTACCCCTACTTATTACAGCTTGACAAAGGGAACACACGGCTTGACACCTGTTGTCCGCATTTCTGGTGAAATACCTCCACACCGAAGAGCTGATTTTTTTGGTATTTTCACCTGGCATGTCAACGGCCATATTCCTCCCACGAACAACAGGTGTCTCCCCGGGTGCCTGACTTAAACAAACCACCTCACCATCAGAATCCTCCTGGTCAATTTCCTCCCCAGCGCCAGCAACACCCATATCCTCCTCATCCTGGTGTACTTCAACACTGACATCTTCAATCTGACTATCAGGAACTGGACTGCGGGTGCTCCTTCCAGCACTTGCAGGGGGCGTGCAAATGGTGGAAGGCGCATGCTCTTCACGTCCAGTGTTGGGAAGGTCAGGCATCGCAACCGACACAATTGGACTCTCCTTGTGGATTTGGGATTTCAAAGAACGCACAGTTCTTTGCGGTGCTTTTGCCAGCTTGAGTCTTTTCAGTTTTCTAGCGAGAGGCTGAGTGCTTCCATCCTCATGTGAAGCTGAACCACTAGCCATGAACATAGGCCAGGGCCTCAGCCGTTCCTTGCCACTCCGTGTGGTAAATGGCATATTGGCAAGTTTACGCTTCTCCTCCGACAATTTTATTTTAGGTTTTGGAGTCCTTTTTTTACTGATATTTGGTGTTTTGGTTTTGACATGCTCTGTACTATGCCATTGGGCATCGGCCTTGGCAGACGACGTTGCTGGCATTTCATCGTCTCGGCCATGACTAGTGGCAGCAGCTTCAGCACGAGGTGGAAGTGGATCTTGATCTTTCCCTAATTTTGGAACCTCAACATTTTTGTTCTCCATATTTTAATAGGCACAACTAAAAGGCACCTCAGGTAAACAATGGAGATGGATGGATTGGATACTAGTATACAATTATGGACGGGCTGCCGAGTGCCGACACAGAGGTAGCCACAGCCGTGAACTACCGCACTGTACTGTGTCTGCTGCTAATATATAGACTGGTTGATAAAGAGATAGCATACTCGTAACTAGTATGTATGTATAAAGAAAGAAAAAAAAACCACGGTTAGGTGGTATATACAATTATGGACGGGCTGCCGAGTGCCGACACAGAGGTAGCCACAGCCGTGAACTACCGCACTGTACTGTGTCTGCTGCTAATATATAGACTGGTTGATAAAGAGATAGTATACTCGTAACTAGTATGTATGTATAAAGAAAGAAAAAAAAACCACGGTTAGGTGGTATATACAATTATGGACGGGCTGCCGAGTGCCGACACAGAGGTAGCCACAGCCGTGAACTACCGCACTGTACTGTGTCTGCTGCTAATATATAGACTGGTTGATAAAGAGATAGTATACTCGTAACTAGTATGTATGTATAAAGAAAGAAAAAAAAACCACGGTTAGGTGGTATATACAATTATGGACGGGCTGCCGAGTGCCGACACAGAGGTAGCCACAGCCGTGAACTACCGCACTGTACTGTGTCTGCTGCTAATATATAGACTGGTTGATAAAGAGATAGTATACTCGTAACTAGTATGTATGTATAAAGAAAGAAAAAAAAACCACGGTTAGGTGGTATATACAATTATGGACGGGCTGCCGAGTGCCGACACAGAGGTAGCCACAGCCGTGAACTACCGCACTGTACTGTGTCTGCTGCTAATATATAGACTGGTTGATAAAGAGATAGTATACTCGTAACTAGTATGTATGTATAAAGAAAGAAAAAAAAACCACGGTTAGGTGGTATATACAATTATGGACGGGCTGCCGAGTGCCTGCCGACACAGAGGTAGCCACAGCCGTGAACTACCGCACTGTACTGTGTCTGCTGCTAATATAGACTGGTTGATAAAGAGATAGTATACTACTAATATTATATACTGGTGGTCAGGTCACTGGTCACTAGTCACACTGGCAGTGGCACTCCTGCAGCAAAAGTGTGCACTGTTTAATTTTAATATAATATTATGTACTCCTGGCTCCTGCTATAACCTATAACTGGCACTGCAGTAGTGCTCCCCAGTCTCCCCCACAATTATAAGCTGTGTGAGCTGAGCAGTCAGACAGATATATAATATATATATAGATGATGCAGCACACTGGCCTGAGCCTGAGCAGTGCACACAGATATGGTATGTGACTGACTGAGTCACTGTGTGTATCGCTTTTTTCAGGCAGAGAACGGATATATTAAATAAACTGCACTGTGTGTCTGGTGGTCACTCACTATATAATATATTATGTACTCCTGGCTCCTGCTATAACCTATAACTGGCACTGCAGTAGTGCTCCCCAGTCTCCCCCACAATTATAAGCTGTGTGAGCTGAGCAGTCAGACAGATATATATAATATTATATATAGATAATAGATGATGCAGCACACTGGCCTGAGCCTGAGCAGTGCACACAGATATGGTATGTGACTGAGTCACTGTGTGCTGTGTATCGCTTTTTTCAGGCAGAGAACGGATTATAAATAAAAGTGGTGGTCACTGGTCACTATCAGCAAAACTCTGCACTGTACACTACTGAGTACTCCTAATGCTCCCCAAAATTAGTAAATCAAGTGTCTCTCTAATCTATTCTAATTCTAAACGGAGAGGACGCCAGCCACGTCCTCTCCCTATCAATCTCAATGCACGTGTGAAAATGGCGGCGACGCGCGGCTCCTTATATAGAATCCGAGTCTCGCGATAGAATCCGAGCCTCGTGAGAATCCGACAGCGTCATGATGACGTTCGGGCGCGCTCGGGTTAACCGAGCAAGGCGGGAAGATCCGAGTCGCTCGGACCCGTGAAAAAAAACATGAAGTTCTGGCGGGTTCGGATTCAGAGAAACCGAACCCGCTCATCTCTAGTTTCTGGGTGTCAACTGACCGTTTTCAGTGAGTTTTCATAAAAACGCAGGCGTGCCAGGAAAAACGCAGGCCTGGCTAGGTGAACGCAGGGTGTGTTTGTGACGTCAAAACAGGAACTGAACAGTCTGAAGTCATCGCAAGCGCTGAGTAGGTTTTGAGCTACTCTGAAACTGCACAAAAAATTTTTGTAGCCGCTCTGCGATATATTCGTTCGCAGTTCTGCTAAAATACACTCCCAGTGGGCGGCGGCATAGCGTTTGCATGGCTGATAAAAACTGCTAGCGAGCAATCAATTCGCAATGACCCCCATTGTCATCAATTGTAAGTTGCTGTTTTCCTGTTTGATTATTTGTTTATGTACTCTGTAACTGGGCGCTGCGGAACCCTTGTGGCGCCATATAAATAAAGGGTAATAATAATAATAATTATAGAAAAAGCAACGTGTTGAGTGCACATATTCATTGCGATTTCCTTGCTCAGTTGCATGGAGACCATAAAACTGAAAATGTAAGCTGACATCAAATTTAAATTGATGTCCACTTGTTGACACAATTCTGAATATTGCCCCTGGGACTAACAAATGTAATTACATCAGTAAAATGATATGATGGGAAGTCACAGATGGGCTGCGCAGTGTGAAAATCCAAATACACATTATGGAAATCTGTTATTGTAAAGCACTGAGGACTCAGGAGTAAGCTGGGGTTATACAAATGTTAAGTATAGTACTAACGCTGTATCCGATCCTGCACGTCCAGTCTTCCTCTGAGTCATACACGGTCTAAACAAGAAAATACATGTCAAGGGGTCTATCTTTAGAAATGCACTAGCGGCTAGAACACTTAACTTTTATTAGTGGCATTAAAACATTCTTTATTTCATTTGATTTATTAAAAGCAGCAAAATAAAACGAAAGACAAACTGAGAAGAATGGAAAAGGTGATTTCAAAAATACTGCCCATTCATCACTAAACATTTGCAGCTTATTCCCCGAAAATACCTGTTTCCGGAGGATCGCTGCAAATAATTAGGATGTATTAAAGAGGGTCCGCAGCAAGCAGGTATCGGAGAGTTTTGTGGGGTGAGTTTTGAGGCTTGGGCCCCCTGGATTGCTTAAATCCTTAAGGTGGGTACACACGGTATTATGTGTACCCACCGATGCGTTGGACAGTCCTCTGGCCGACATATCGGGCAGACATACACACGAAGCGATCCCGTGGATGACCGCCCGCTATGCATGGGATCGGCAGCCGCTTCCCCTGATCTTTGGAACGTGAAGTAAGATCAGGGGAAGCCACGGACGGAACCATGGAAGTGCGCCATGTATGATATTGTTCATACACACAGAACAATTGGTCATCTGATCTACTGGGATTGCCCTGGGAACGCCCCGATCGTTGGACAAATCGTTCCGTGTGTATGCTTCTTTAGAGCGTTAGGGACCTACCCCGTGAGGTTACCTGGACGTTGGTGGGTAGAATAATAACCCTGGCCAAGATTATGCACAAAAAATATTTATTGCAACATGTATTACAATTCTAATTATTAATGTTTAAACAGTGAATCTGCATCTTTTTTCTTTGCGTGCGGTACTATAAGTCTCAGCAAAGTAGCACCTCTCCTTACCGGCCACACCACTGGTCCGTTTCCATGTGGGCATTTTGTGTCTCACAGACAGTTGATTACTGGTGCTGGGTTGTCAACTGGCAAATCCTATCTGTGTCCTTCTGACAGATTTTACTGTGGGTCTGTCCCCTATAAGTCCCGGAGTGTCTGTGGAGTGGTTGTGCACGAGTGTGACATGTCTGAGGCAGGGAGCTCTTCCCCTGAGGGAGCCATAAACATCCTAGTGACATTTGGTGGACCCCTTCATTCTAAGTACAACATTCGTTACCTCTAATACCAAGAAATAAAGACACGGAGACTTGAATTTGGCTGAAAAATTGCTAGCTATTTATTTGACCCTAACCATAGCAAACCTGGAAATGAAAACTTTGTTAAGATGCCGATTCAGCCGGCATATGGTGGCAGAAAAAAGAACGGCTCTATTAAACTGACGCTAACCTTAAAATGCTAAAATCAAAAACATCCTAATTTAACTACAAACTATCAAAACGGTAATAGGTGCTAGCTCAACCCCCACAGTGACTACCCACCCTGATGGGTGCCCTGCCGCTGCCTCCCGGACGGGTGGTCGAGCGGCCAATAAGTCGATGGAGGTGAGTGCACCTAAACCACATCAAACTGTAAATCACTACAGCTTACCATACAACTACAAACTGCCGTTCTTTTCCGCCAACAGCGAAAGACTCCTCCCCAGAGACTTCGCACCGCCACCATAACCTCACCCTAACTCCTGCAACACTAGGAACAGATCCTCTAGGAAAAACATCATCCCCTCATTGGATAGATGCACACCATCAGGCCGAAAAAGGTGACTGTCTCGGAACCGAATCCTAGGGTGGCGAACTACCTCGCCTCCGTGGGACAGCACCCACTTCGCCACCGCCCCATTCACCTTCTTTCTGGCCTCATCAATCAGGCGACCGTCCGCCACACCTCGCCAACTCAACCTTGGCACCATCAAGGAGAACACCAATATACAATTGGTCCATACTGCGGCCACACTTGCCAGATCCTGTATCATGGCCCACCGCATCTCCAAAGATGTCCTCTTCCCCAAGTCGTTGCCACCTAAATGGACAACCAACACCCTAGGGACTCCATGCTTGCTGGCCTGACTGACTAGTCTACTCCTCAAATCCGTCCACATCATCCCTCGCCAACCAAGCCAACGAACTCCTTGAGCCCTAGGAAACATTTGAGCCCCCTCCGAGGCTAAAAACTTGGCGGCCCAATACACATAAGAGTGGCCAACCACCCAAATAGACAAGTCATCTTCAAACCAACCTGAAGAGGAGGAAAAGGGAGTAAAATTGGTTACTAATTGTCTATACCATTGTTTATTAAATGCATTAACCTGAAGGATCTGCCAAAAAAGAAAATTTTGAGTTTTAGTTATTGCAGAAGTCACGGCCTAGCCGATCTGCACAAGCTTCTAGCCAATTTGAAGCTGAACATAAACACACGATGGGAAAAATCAAATTAAAATAAGAAAATAAATGGGGGGGGGTATAAAATGGGAAAAACATGTAAGAACTCAGCTGGAGGTGAAAGCGTAAAAACCTGCTGAGGGACTTTGATTAGAACTGATCAGCCGAATTGTGGATTAGAATTCAGTCCGTCAAGTCAGGCAAAAAATCGCAAAAGAACTCCAGACCCCCGCTGCCGGCTCATGCCAGCAACGGCGAGTAGCTAGTCCCTGAGTAGGATAAAACAGGAAGACAAACCAACGCACAACACCATAACGTACTGAACTGATACAACATGATTAACAACTGTAATTAAACAAAAACCACGCGCAAGCCAACATCTCATGCAACGGGGCGAATATATCGTCTGTAACTCGACGACTTCCATCGCCCCACCGCCTGGATTTCAGCCATGGAAAATCCCGCCGCCGCAGCCGACATCGCAGCCCCTATGCGGAAGGAATGCGTCCCGAACGCAGCGGGTGGAAGGCCCAAGCTCGTCAGACAGCGCCCCAGCATCCAGCGAAATTGATACTTCGTCACCGGCAGCCCGTCATAATGCAGCAGCCATGACCCCCGACCGTCGGGCCGTACTGCCTCATATTGCACCGCCAACCTTACTGGGCAAATGCTCTCCTCAAGTGCCGGAACCAAGGTGACCCATCGACCTCTCCCCACTTGGTCCGTCTTAGAGCGACACAATCTGCATAGCAAGGATCTCTCACCCACCACCACGTCCCCGACCAGCATGCGCGAATCTGCTCGCTTAGAAGGCGCTACCAATTCCGAAACCCTAAAGGCCCTGTGGTAGCCATTGAGAACGCCAAACTGAACAACAGCGACTCAAACATGGACGACGCGATACCTCCAACCGCCCTGATGACAGCCGGCAACAAAGCCGCATCAATTGGCCGCCTCCTGTCAGGTGGCGTCGGCGCGACTCGCGCCCATCCTTTCATCGCCTTCAGCAGAATCCCGCTTTTTGTCACGTCAGGGACGCCTTTTATTTTGCTGAAAAACGAAATACCAGCCAAGTACCGGGATACCACCGCTCTGGACCTACCCGACACATACAGCTGCCAAATAAAAGAAAGCATCATCCGATGCCCGCTCTTACCTTGTTGATTTCGTCCTCGAACAAACTCCTCCCACTCGCTCCAAGCTTGTCCGTAAGCCTTAAGCGTGGTTGGCGCGACTGACCGCAATGCTAGACCCTCCAGTCCGGCCCGATCACCTGCCAAACATAACCGGGACAATGAAAACCATGTTCGTCGGCCTCGGGTGCCAACAAACAAAACCTTTCCCACTGCCCTCGTGACAAAGCGTCGGCAATCCCGTTCTCCAGACCAGGTACATGCTGCGCGCGGAACCACATGTTCCTACGTAGGCATGTCAATAGCAACTGCCCCAGCACCCTCAGAACCACCAGCGACTTCGCCCTCTGGTTATTTATCGCATGCACCACGCCCAGATTGTCACATCTAAACAAGATGCTGCGATGAGCCAGCCGATCGCCCCAGACCTCCAGCGCCACCATAATGGGAAAAAGCTCCAGAAGCAAAAGGTCCTTAGTTAAACCTTCGCGATGCCACTCCGCCGGCCATGAGGCCGCGCACCAAGATCCCTCCAGATAGCAACCGAATCCAGAGGCACCCGCTGCGTCGGTGAAAAGCTGCAACCTAGCGCTGTCCACCGCTGGCGCCTGCCATATACACACCCCGTTGAAGTCCTCCAGGAACGAGGCCCATACGGCCAAATCCCTCTTAATCTCGGGGGACAATCGCACGAAATGGTGTGGTCTGGCACACCCCGCAGTCGCCCTTTCCAGCTTCCGGCAGAAAACCCTGCCCATCGGGATTACCCGACAAGCAAAGTTCAACATGCCCAGCAAGGACTGCGCCTGCCGCAGCGTGACCTTACGCGACCCCTCGAACCGGCAAATAGCATCGCGGAGCTTCACCACCTTGTCCCGAGGCAGCCTACACGATCCCGCCACCGTGTCAATCTCAATCCCCAAAAAGGACAAACAGGAGGCCAGTCCCTCTGTTTTATCCTCAGCCACTGGAACGCCGAAGTGGAAAACAGAGCTCGGATGCTGAAAAGCAAGTCACCGCACCGTGAAGAATTTGCCGGACCTGCACACAGGAAGTCATCGGGGTAATGGGCGACCCCGTGACGCCCTGACGAAGACTCCACGCACCAATGTAGAAACGTGCTAAACCGTTCGAAAAACGAGCATGAAACGGAACATCCCATCGGCAAACATTTGTCGATGAAATACTCAGTTCCAATCCGAAAACCTATAAAACGGAATGAGTCCGGATGTAACGGCAGCAACCGAAAAGCGGACTCAACATCAATCTTAGCCATGAGGGCCCCAGTCCCGTAACTGCGGACCAGCTCCAACGCCTCGTCAAACGACTGATACACCACCGAGCAATGAGCCGGCGGTATCGCGTCATTGACCGACGCCCCCGACGGGTAAGAAAGATGCTGAATGAGCCGAAAAGCGCCTGGAGTCTTCTTGGGAACCACCCCCACCGGAGAGATGGCCAAACCATCCACCGGGGTTGATGGAAACGGTCCCTCCATCCTGCCCAACCTGACCTCCTTATCCACTTTCTCCCGCAGCACCAACGGCAAGGCTCGGGCAGACTGGAGGTTCCGCTGGGCCCGAACCAACACCTCACTCGCAACAGGCAAGCGAAAACCAAAACGAAAACCGGAAAACAAAAATTTCGCATCCGCCCTATTCGGATACCAATCCAACCATCGGCCCATCGTATCCAACTTAATTGGCGTTGGAGCTCTGCGGAGCGCTCCCGCCCGCGGCCTGTCTCGGGTAAGTTTGCTTACCCCGGGCACCCTGATGACTGCCTTTGAAGCAAGAGGAGGCTGGGTGGGATCCGCCACATTGCAAGCACAAGTGTCGAAACCGACACTGCTTGCCGAAGGAACAGGCCGCGTTGTTAAACGCGAAACATTTCCCTGTTGTGGCGGCTTGCCCCCCTGTACGGACGGCCGACCTACCTGGCTTGGCCGATCCGCCGTCCGCGCTGGACCCCTGGGCGGACGACCTTGCGCGGTGCCCGTCCGCCCCCGCGTTCAGGGGCTCCTTAGCCTGTTGCGAAGCCCGAGTGACCTTGAGCCAGACTTCCACGTCCTTACACCCAAAGTCCATGACCTGCAACCCGTCCTGCTTCTCCCTGAATTCCTGGTCGTACCTACGCCACTCAGAGCCCGAAGACGTGCGCTGCATGTCGTGTATGAGATGCAGGTACCGAATGATGTTCATGTGCTCGTCCGGTCTATCTTCCAGGTAACAAGCCGCGAAGATCCAAAAACCGGCCAGCCAGTTATCGAAGGTACGGAAGGCCTCGGCCCCGATGCCCTTCTTTGCTGCCGCCGACTTATACTCCTTCTTCGCGTCCTTCGTCAAGACGAACACATCCACGAAGTCCCCCCTGCAAATCTTCCTACGGCAGCTATCCCTCAGCCCCCGCATTACTGCCGTGTAGTCGCAGCGAACAACCCCGGGCAAATCGCTGCGTTTCTTGGCCCTGCGAGCTTCCTCGCTCAGCCGCTTGCGCCTCTTCCGCCTCTTCTGCTGACCCGCCGCCCTCTTGGCGAATTTCGTCGCACGCTTCTTCGCCCTAGTTGTACTACTAACGTCAGACGCCGGCGACGACAGAGAAGATGAAGAGGAGGAAGAGGAAGAGCTACGCGAACTAGAGCTCGTGGAGGAGCCCGATACCGACTGTACCACCTCACCTGATGCCGATGACTGCCCCGACACGGAATCCTCCGGCGTGGCCAAACCGACGTCTTCCTCCTCGGACTCTGCCATCTCCACTTCACCGCGACCCCCTGTAGAAGAGAAAAGAGCGGAGGACCCAGCAAGCAATCGCGGCGCATGCCGAGCCGCTCGTGAGGGGGGCGTCTCCGCCGCGCGTCCCTGCCCGTCCTGTCCCGGACCATGATCCAGTTCTGCGGCGGCCGCCCCGAGCTCCCGGCAGGCGCGGGCAACTCGCTGCGCCGCCGAAAACCTCCGCGCCCCGGACCCGCCAGCCACGGCAGGCGTGCTGGAACTTGCAGCTACCCTCGGGGATGCAGCCGCGGCCAGCGGCCCTAATGCCGCCACCACCGTGGCCAGGGCCGACACCAGCGTTCCGGAGGGGTCCCGACTGCCCAAAAACGCGGCATCGGACCCCGAGGGACCCCCAGCCGGGGCCCGCGCGACCATCCGCTCGATGCCCGACCGGCGTCAACCGGGCGCCCGACGCCCGCTGCCCCGGCGGGGAAAAGGGGGGGCCCCGGACCGACTGCGAACAAGTCCCCCACCAAGCTCCGCCTCTGGTCGTCGGTGCCAGCGCTGCCCTCGCTCTCCACATCCACACACGCCCCCTCTCCCTGCGGATCGGAGCTATCTCCGGCCGCTGGGAGGGAGCCGCGGCGAGACCCGTCAGCGCGTGCAGCAGCCCTGCGGCCACTAACCCATTCCCTGTCTCCCCTCCTCCCCCGCATGCCGCTGGGTTCCGGCTCCAGGGGAGTGAGTTGGGGAGACAGAGAAACCTGCGGCGCAGCTGCACGCGCACGTGCGCGCACGGCGCCGCTTGCAGTGAGCACGGGCTCGCGCACATCCCGTGCTCGTGCCCCGTCACCGCGCGCTGCTACCCCCCCGTGCGCAGACCCTGTCTCATGTTGTGCAGCCCTGCTGCCTCCTACTAGTGCCCTGCCTCTCCGCCCCCGCTGGACTCCGGCAGCCGGGGAGTGAGCTGGGGAGACAATGAGGCTAGCGGCACCTCGTGCGCGCGTCCCACTGCTACCCGCCATCGAGCTCCCTTCCGCATTCCCCGTGTCACCTGCCGCGCGAGGCCCCGCGACAAGCCCCGCGCGGCGAACAGCCATCCCCCGCCCGGCCTCTCCCCCCCGCCTGGCATCTCCACTTGGCCTCGGCAAGGGGGAAAAGATAGGGGCCGAGTACGGCTCCACCGCCGGGCGCCCACCGGGCGCGCATGCGCGTGCCCGCGGGCGCCGGACACTGCTGCTTCATCTGCCGCGCTCGGAGGTGAGGGCTGCTGCCCTTCTACCTCTGGGCGGCCTGACTGGACCTCCGGCCTACCCCGCCGCCCGCGCCCGCCCGGCAAAGCCGGCCTGGCCCCCAGCGGCGAGGCCGACCTGGTCCGCCGCCCTGCGTCCCTGCCCGGGCCTGTGGAGACCCCAGGGGACGGAGCCCCGTCCCCCAGGCCAGCCACCCCTTCCCCGGGTCCAGCTCCACCGCCAGAAGCGCGGTACCGAGCTGGGGTCCCGGCGGAACGACGAGGGCGGGAAGCCATGACAGATAAAGGGAATGCAGAAAGCTCACAACTATAAATAACTGATAGCACAATCAAAATGGGGAGCTCTGCTATGCAGCACTCACCCAGGTAAAGGCAATTCACCAACAAGAGAGAACAAAATGGCCTATCCTTCCCTATATATACTAACCCTCCCCCTTTTCCAAGGGCTGTACTTTCCTTCCAGCTAGATCCACCCCTCACAAGATGTTTAACTCATTCCTTTCCTATGCAGTCAATTCTCTCTCCTTTTAGGGACACAGAGTTGTAATGTGGTGGCACTGCCGACACACCACGAGCCTGAATGGGTGAAAGAATTACGTGATAGTGTGAATCATATCAGTAAGAGATTGGATAAGTCTGAGTCTCATGCAGAAAGCTGGAGAAAATCAGTGGAAGATGTGATTTTTCATAGTCCTGCGTTTTCATCCACAGGCGACCACTCTGGGTCACATAAGAGACCATTTGCACAAATAGTAAATTACTAAATACTGATACCGACACAGACTCTGATACCTGTGTCAACGATAGTCATCCCAGGGGAAAGTAGGTTAATACCGCGCTAAAAAGTATAGAGCTGCTCCGATTTGAAAATGGTTAGAAAGGGTGATAAGGGAGCGCTAGTGAGTATTAAATATACCTGCAAAGTAAAAACAAATTATTTAAAAACAATTGCTTAGCATTGAAAAATGCTGCTGCTGTATTGCAGAACGTTTACACTCTTTTTTGAATGTTTGGTTGGGATACCGGCCGGCCGGTATGGAGGTTGCTGGTGTCAGAGTTTCCGTGTCTTTTGCGGGCGGGGAGGTGGAGTCCCTATCTATCTAACCCTATCCTACCTTCCTTCCCTGCGACGCTGGTTACTCGTCCTGGCAGTCGTCCTCCGTTCCTGGCGTGTTTCACCGTAACGCCAGTAACGGAGGACGACTGCCAGGACGAGTAACCAGCGTCGCAGGGAAGGAAGGTAGGATAGGGTTAGATAGATAGGGACTCCACCTCCCCGCCCGCAAAAGACACGGAAACTCTGACACCAGCATCCTCCATACCGGCCGGCCGGTATCCCAACCAAACATTCAAAAAAGAGTGTAAACGTTCTGCAATACAGCAGCAGCATTTTTCAATGCTAAGCAATTGTTTTTAAATAATTAGTTTTTACTTTGCAGGTATATTTAATACTCACTAGCGCTCCCTTATCACCCTTTCTAGTCATCCCAGGGGGATAGATCCTAAATTTGCAAAAAGCATTCAATACATGATTGTTGCTATAAAGGAAGTTTTGGAAGTTACGTAAGCCCCTCCTGTACTTCGGGAAAAGTCTTATTTTTATAAAGAAAGGAAAATTAATGTAACTTTCCCTCCTTCTCACGAGCTAAATACTCTTTTTGAGGGAGTTTGGGTAAACCCTGGAAAGAAATTTCAGATTCCCAAAAGGATTCAGGTTGCTTATCCTTTCCCGGCAGAGGACAGGAAAAGATGGGAGTCACCCCTCGTGTTAGACAGTGCTCTGTCAAGGTTAACTAAAAAGGTGATTCTCCCTGCACCTGGGACGCCTTCACTAAAGGAGCCGGCAGACCGCAAGTTGGAGACTACGTTAAAATCTATTTATGTGGCCAATGGTACGCTGCTCAGACCCACCATTGCTTGCGCGTGGGTGAGTAGGGCTATTGAAAAATGGTCAGATAACTTGTCATCGGAAATTGACACATTAGATAGAGACGAGATACTCCTAACGTTAGGTCATATCAAAGACGCTGCTACATACATGTTAGAAGCCATGAAAGATATTGGACTCAAGTTCAAAAGCCGCTACCATGGCAGTCTCAGCTCGGAGGGCGTTGTGGATTCGCCATTGGAATGCTGACGCAGATTCCAAAAGGAATATGGAGGCTCTCCCGTATAAAGGTGAAGCCTTGTTTGGAGATGGGCTGGATGCGTTAGTCTCTGCGGCTACCGCAGGTAAGTCGACATTCTTGCCTTATGCTCCTGCGCCGGCGAAAAAGACACATCACTCTCAGATGCAGTCCTTTCGGCCCAACAAATACAAAAAGGCTAAAGGTACCCCTTTCTTTGCAGGTAGATGAAGGGGAAGAGGAAAAAAGTCCACAGCGTCTCCAGGATCGCACGAGCAGAAATCAACCCCTTCTTCTGCCAAATCTACAGCATGAAGCTGGGGCTCCCTTTCGGGAGTCCGCTCGGGTGGAAGCACGTCTGAAACTTTTCAGTCAGATCTGGCTTTAATCTGGCCTGGACCCATGGGTTTTCCAAATAGTGTCCCATGGATACAAATTGGAGTTTCAAGACGTCCCCCCAAGCCGATTTTTCAAATCGACCTTGCCAGCTTCTCTTCCAGACAGAGAAGTAGTAACAGCTGCAATTCAAAAATTATGTCAGGATCAAGTCATTGTCCTGGTACCCTTGTCACAGCAAGGAGAAGGTTTTTATTCAAGCCTCTTCGTAGTTCCGAAGCCGGACGGCTCGGTCAGGCCAATTTTAAACCTGAAAAATCTGAATCTCTACTTGAAATGATTCAAGTTCAAAATGGAATCACTGAGGGCAGTGATTTCCAGTCTGGAGGAGGGGGACTGCATGGTGTAGGTAGACATAAAAGATGCTTACCTGCATGTTCCCATTTATCCTCCTGACCAGGCTTATCTGAGATTCGCGGTTCAGGATTGCCATTACCAATTCCAGACGTTTCCTTTTGGTCTCTCCACGGCGCCGAGGGGATTCACCAAGGTGATGGTGGAGATGATGGTTCTCCTGCGTCAAAAAGGAGTCAGTATAATTCCTTATCTAGACGATCTCCTGATAAAGGCAAGATCCAGGGAGCAGTTGTTACAAAACATCACACTCTCCCTGTCAATACTTGGATCATAAATTATCCAAAGTCACAGTTGGAACCGATGACAAGATTGTCTTTTCTCGGGATGATTCTGGACACAGAAGTTCAGAGAGTATTTCTTCCGGTGGAAAAGGCTCTGGAAATCCAGAAAATGGTAAAACAGATATTGAAACCATCGAGTGTGTCGATCCATCAGTGAATTCGGTTGTTGGGGAAGATGGTGGCGGCCTACGAGGCCAAACAGTTTGACAGGTTCCATGCCAGGGTATTCCAGTGGGACCTGTTGGACAAGTGGTCGGGATCCCACCTACACATGCACCGGAAGATAATCCTGTCGTCAAAAGCCAAGATTTCGCTCCTGTGGTGGCTACACAGTTCTTACCTACTAGAGGGAGGCAGGTTCGAGATTCAGGACTGGGTCCTGGTAACCACGGATGCAAGTCTCCGAGGCTGGGGAGCTGTCACTCTCAGGGGGAAAGCTTCCAAGGAAAATGGTCAAGTCAGGAAGCCTGCCTTCACATAAACGTGCTGAAATTGAGAGCCAATTACAACGGCTTTCAACAAGCGGTACATCTTCTTCAAGATCATTCCGTGCAGATCCAGTTGGACAATGTAACAGCAGTCGCGTACATAAACAGGCAGGGCGGAACAAAAAGCAGAGCGGCAATAGCAGAGGTGACAAAGATCCTCCTCTGGGCAGAAAGACATGTAAAGGCTCTGTCGGCAATTTTTATTCCGGGAGTAGACAACTGGGAAGCAGACTTCCTCAGCAGACACGATCTCCATCCAGGAGAGTGGGGCCTCCACCAAGAAGTCTTCGCAGAGGGGACAAGTCTTTGGGGAGTTCCTCAAGTAGACATGATGGCATCTTGTCTCAACAAGAAGCTTCAGAAATATTGTTCCAGGTCGAGAGACCCTCAAGCAATAGCAGTGGATGCGCTAGGGCCCAGTGTGTATTCCGGTCAGTGTATGTCTACCCTCCACTTCCGCTAATCCCAAAGGTGCTCAGGATCATAAGGAGAACAAGAGTTCGAGCAATCTTCATTGCCCCAGACTGGCCAAGGAGGGCTTGGTACCCAGATCTTCAGGAGTTGCTCATAGAAGATCCTCGGCCTCTTCCTCTTTGCGAGGACCCGCTGCAGCAGGGGCCGTGCGTGTATCAAGACTTGCCGCGGCTACCTTTGATGGCATGGCTGTTGAGTGCCGGATCCTAGCCCGTAAGGGTATTCCCAAGGAAGTCATCCCCACCCTTATTCAGGCCAGGAAAGGAGTAACGTCGAAACATTACCACAGTATTTGGAGAAAATATGTGTCTTGGTGTGAATCCAAGAAGGCTCCTACGGAAAAGTTTCAGTTGGGACGTTTTCTCCATTTTCTGCAGGCTGGTGTGGAGGCGGGCCTCCGATTGGGGTCAATCAAGGTCCAGATTTCGGCCTTGTCAGTGTTCTTCAAAAAACAATTGGCCTCTCTTCCAGAGGTTCAGACCTTCGTGAAAGGGGTTCTGCACAACCAGCCTCCATTTGTGCCTCCAGTGGCACCATGGGACTTTAATGTGGTGTTGCAGTTTCTTCAATCTGATTGGTTTGAGCCTCTACAAGAGATAGAGTTGAAGTTTCTCACTTGGAAAGTGGTGATGCTTTTGGCATTGGCATCCTCACTGCGGGTGTCTGAGTTGGGGGCCTTGTCTCACAAGAGCCCTTACCTGATCTTCCATGAAGATAGGGCAGAGTTGAAAACTCGTCAACATTTTCTTCCATAGGTGGTTTCATCTTTCCACATAAACCAGTTACTGGCATGTTCACTGAGTCAAAGTCTCTAGATGTGGTCAGAGCTTTGAAGATTTATGTCGCTAGAACAGCTCGAATACGGAAAACAGAGTCTTTGTTTGTCCTGTATGCTCCCAACAAGATTGGGTGTCCTGCTTCCAAGCAGACTATTGCGCGTTGGATCAAAAGTACGATTCAGCACGCTCATACTATGGCTGGATTGCCATTACCGACGTCGGTGAAGGCCCATTCCACTAGGAAGGTGGGGTCTTGGCATTGCAACTTTGCCGAGCAGCTACTTGGTCGGGGTCAAACACATTTGCAAAATTCTACAAGTTTGACACCTTGGCCGATGACGACCTCAAGTTCGGTCCATCGGTGCTGCAGGGTCATCCACACTCTCCCGCCCGTACTGGAGCTTTGGTATAAACCCCATGGTCATGAAGTGGACCCCAGCATCCTCTAGGACGTATGAGAAAACAGGATTTTGATACCTACCGGTAAATCCTTTTCTCGTAGTCCGTAGAGGATGCTGGGCGCCCGTCCAAGTGCGTACTTTACCTGCAGTTTTGTTATTAGAGTTACACAAGTTGTGTTTTATTAGTTTCAGCATGTTTGCTGTAATTGGTTCATGCCTGTTGGCGTGTGTTATGTTGAATGCCATGTTGTGCGGCATGGTTGACGTGTGACCTGGTATGTATCTCACCATTAGTATTAAAGTGAATCCTTTCCTCGAAATGTCCGTCTCCCTGGGCACAGTTCCTATAACTGAGGTCTGGATGAGGGGCATAGAGGGAGGAGCCAGTTCACACCCATTGAAAAGTCTTAAAGTGCCCATGGCTCCTGCGGAACCGTCTATACCCCATGGTCATGAAGTGGACTCCAGCATCCTCTACGGACTAGGAGAAAAGGAATTACCGGTAGGTATCAAAATCCTGTTTTTGTAGTTACACTAATGTTGTGTAACGGTTATTTCAGCATGTTACTGCAATTGTTCATGCCCGTGGCGTGTTATGTTGAATACCATGTTGTGCGGCATGGTTGAGGTGTGAGCTGGTATGAATCTCACCATTAAGTTAAAAGTAAATCCTTTCCTCGAAATGTCCATCTCCCTGGGCACAGTTCCTATACTGAGGTCTGGAGGAGGGGCATAGAGGGAGGAGCCAGTTCACACCCTTGAAAAGTCTTAAAGTGCCCATGGCTCCTGCGGAACCGTCTATACCCCATGGTACTGAAGTGGACCCCAGCATCCTCTACGGACTAGGAGAAAAGGATTTACCGGTAGGTATTAAAAGCCTATTTTTTTGTTGCACTCTCCCTGCATCCAACACCTCTTACACTGTCTTCAAGCAGACACCTATTAGTTGTTTCTATATGGTATTTTTGAAAAGGGGGATGTATGTTATGTTGCTTTAATGTGGTGCAGGAAGTTGCATCACTGCTCTCCACTTGTTATTCAGTAAGTGTCTCTCCAGCCATTATTCAGCATGCTGAGGTGAGTAAAAACACACTTCTGCAGTTCTCCAGAGTCCACATACAGTAGGCGCACACAGACCACTTTACACCCCACATTAACAAGTATTAGTGATGTGCACCGGACATTTTTCGGGTTTTGTGTTTTGGTTTTGGATTTGGTTCCAGGGCCGTGTTTTGGATTCGGACGCGTTTTGGCAAAACCTCCCTGAAAAATTTTTGTCGGATTCGGGTGTGTTTTGGATTCGGGTATTTTTTTACAAAAAACCCTCAAAAACAGCTTAAATCATAGAATTTGGGGGTCATTTTGATCCCATAGTATTATTAACCTCAATAACCATAATTTACACTCATTTTCAGTCTATTCTGAACACCTCACACCTCACAATATTATTTTTAGTCCTAAAATTTGCACCGAGGTCGCTGGATGGCTACGCTAAGCGACACAAGTGTCCGACACAAACACCTGGCCCATCTAGGAGTGGCACTGCAGTGTCAGACAGGATGGCACTTCAAAAAAATTGTCCCCAAATAGCACATGATGCAAAGAAAAAAAGAGGCGCACCAAGGTCGCTGTGTGACTAAGCTAAGCGACACAAGTGGCCGACACAAACACCTGGCCCATCTAGGAGTGGTACTGCAGTGTCAGACAGGATGGCACTTCAAAAAAATTGTCCCCAAATAGCACATGATGCAAAGAAAAAAAGAGGCGCACCAAGGTCGCTGTGTGACTAAGCTAAGCGACACAAGTGGCCGACACAAACACCTGGCCCATCTAGGAGTGGCACTGCAGTGTCAGACAGGATGGCACTTCAAAAAAATTGTCCCCAAACAGCACATGATGCAAAGAAAAAAAGAGGCGCACCAAGGTCGCTGTGTGACTAAGCTAAGCGACACAAGTGGCCGACACAAACACCTGGCCCATCTAGGAGTGGCACTGCAGTGTCAGGCAGGATGGCACTTCAAAAAAATTGTCCCCAAACAGCACATGATGCAAAGAAAAAAAGAGGCGCACCAAGGTCGCTGTGTGACTAAGCTAAGCGACACAAGTGGCCGACACAAACACCTGGCCCATCTAGGAGTGGCACTGCAGTGTCAGACAGGATGGCACTTCAAAAAAATTGTCCCCAAACAGCACATGATGCAAAGAAAAAAAGAGGCGCACCAAGGTCGCTGTGTGACTAAGCTAAGCGACACAAGTGGCCGACACAAACACCTGGCCCATCTAGGAGTGACACTGCAGTGTCGGGCAGGATGGCACTTCAAAAAAATTGTCCCCAAACAGCACATGATGCAAAGAAAAATGAAAGAAAAAAGAGGTGCAAGATGGAATTGTCCTTGGGCCCTCCCACCCACCCTTATGTTGTATAAACAGGACATGCACACTTTAATGAACCCATCATTTCAGCGACAGGGTCTGCCACACGACTGTGACTGAAATGACTGGTTGGTTTGTGCCCCCACCAAAAAAAGAAGCAATCAATCTCTCCTTGCACAAACTGGCTCTACAGAGGCAAGATGTCCACCTCATCATCATCCTCCGATTCCTCACCCCTTTCACTGTGTACATCCCCCTCCTCACAGATTATTTATTCGTCCCCACTGGAATCCACCATCTCAGGTCCCTGTGTACTTTCTGGAGGCAATTGCTGCTGGTGAATGTCTCCACGGAGGAATTGATTATAATTCATTTTAATGAACATCATCTTCTCCACATTTTCTGGAAGTAACCTTGTACGCCGATTGCTGACAAGGTGAGCGGCTGCACTAAACACTCTTTCGGAGTACACACTGGAGGGAGGGCAACTTAGGTAGAATAAAGCCAGTTTGTGCAAGGGCCTCCAAATTCCCTTTTTTTTCCTGCCAGTATACGTACGGACTGTCTGACATGCCTACTTGGATGCGGTCACTCATATAATCCTCCACCATTCTTTCAATGGTGAGAGAATCATATGCAGTGGCAGTAGACGACATGTCAGTAATCGTTGGCAGGTCCTTCAGTCTGGACCAGATGTCAGCACTCGCTCCAGACAGCCCTGCATCACCGCCAGCGGGTGGGCTCGGAATTCTTAGCCTTTTCCTCGCACCCCCAGTTGCGGGAGAATGTGAAGGAGGAGATGTTGACGGGTCACGTTACGCTTGACTTGACAATTTTCTCACCAGCAGGTCTTTGAACCTCTGCAGACTTGTGTCTGCCGGAAAGAGAGATACAACGTAGGTTTTAAATCTAGGATCGAGCACGGTGGCCAAAATGTAGTGCTCTGATTTCAACAGATTGACCACCCGTGAATCCTGGTTAAGCGAATTAAGGGCTCCATCCACAAGTCCCACATGCCTAGCGGAATCGCTCTGTTTTAGCTCCTCCTTCAATGTCTCCAGCTTCTTCTGCAAAAGCCTGATGAGGGGAATGACCTGACTCAGGCTGGCAGTGTCTGAACTGACTTCACGTGTGGCAAGTTCAAAGGGTTGCAGAACCTTGCACAAAGTTGAAATCATTCTCCACTGCGCTTGAGTCAGGTGCATTCCCCCTCCTTTGCCTATATCGTGGGCAGATGTATAGGCTTGAATGGCCTTTTGCTGCTCCTCCATCCCCTGAAGCATATAGAGGGTTGAATTCCACCTCGTTACCACCTCTTGCTTCAGATGATGGCAGGGCAGGTTCAGGAATGTTTGGTGGTGCTCCAGTCTTCGGCACGCGGTGGCTGAATGCCGAAAGTGGCCCGCAATTCTTCGGGCCACCGACAGCATCTCTTGCACGACCCTGTCATTTTTTAAATAATTCTGCACCACCAAATTCAATGTATGTGCAAAACATGGGACGTGCTGGAATTTGCCCAGATGTAATGCACGCACAACATTGGTGGCGTTGTCCGATGTCACAAATCCCCAGGAGAGTCCAATTGGGGTAAGCCATTCTGCGATGATGTTCCTCAGTTTCCGTAAGAGATTGTCAGCTGTGTGCCTCTTCTGGAAAGCGGTGATACAAAGCGTAGCCTGCCTAGGAACGAGTTGGCGTTTGCGAGATGCTGCTACTGGTGCCACCGCTGCTGTTCTTGCTGCGGGAGGCAATACATCTACCCAGTGGGCTGTCACAGTCATATAGTCCTGAGTCTGCCCTGCTCCACTTGTCCACATGTCCGTGGTTAAGCGGACATTGGGTACAACTGCATTTTTTAGGACACTGGTGACTCTTTTTCTGAGGTCTGTGTACATTTTCGGTATCGCCTGCCTAGAGAAATGGAACCTAGATGGTATTTGGTAACGGGGACACAGTACCTCAATCAAGTCTCTAGTTGCCTCTGAATTAACGGTGGATACCGGAACCACGTTCCTCACCGCCCAGACTGCCAAGGCCTGAGTTATCCGCTTTGCAGCAGGATGACTGCTGTGATATTTCATCTTCCTCGCAAAGGACTGTTGGACAGTCAATTGCTTACTGGAAGTAGTACAAGTGGTCTTCCGACTTCCCCTCTGGGATGACGATCGACTCCCAGCAGCAACAACAGCAGCGCCAGCAGCAGTAGGCGTTACACTCAAGGATGCATCGGAGGAATCCCAGGCAGGAGAGGACTCGTCAGACTTGCCAGTGACATGGCCTGCAGGACTATTGGCTTTCCTGGGTAAGGAGGAAATTGACACTGAGGGAGTTGGTGGTGTGGTTTGCAGGAGCTTGGTTACAAGAGGAAGGGATTTAGTTGTCAGTGGACTCCTTCCGCTGTCACCCAAAGTTTTTGAACTTGTCACTGACTTCTGATGAATGCGGTCCAGGTGACGTATAAGGGAGAATGTTCCTAGGTGGTTAACGTCCTTACCCCTACTTATTACAGCTTGACAAAGGCAACACACGGCTTGACACCTGTTGTCCGCATTTGTGTTGAAATAATACCACACCGAAGAGCTGATTTTTTTTGTATTTTGACCAGGCATGTCAATGGCCATATTCGTCCCACGGACAACAGGTGTCTCCCCGGGTGCCTGACTTAAACAAACCACCTCACCATCAGTATCCTCCTTGTCAATTTCCTCCCCAGCACCAGCAACACCCATATCCTCATCCTGGTGTACTTCAACAGTGACATCTTCAATTTGACTATTAGGAACTGGACTGCGGCTGCTCCTTCCAGCACTTGCAGGGGGCGTGCAAATGGTGGAAGGCGCAAGCTCTTCCCGTCCAGTGTTGGGAAGATCAGGCATCGCAACCGACACAATTGGACTCTCCTTGGGGATTTGTGATTTAGAAGAACGCACAGTTCTTTGCTGTGCTTTTGCCAGCTTAAGTCTTTTCATTTTTCTAGCGAGAGGATGAGTGCTTCCATCCTCATGTGAATCTGAACCACTAGCCATGAACATAGGCCAGGGCCTCAGCCGTTCCTTGCCACTCCGTGTCGTAAATGGCATATTGGCAAGTTTACGCTTCTCATCAGACGCTTTCAATTTTGATTTTTGGGTCATTTTACTGAACTTTTGTTTTTTGGATTTTACATGCTCTCTACTATGACATTGGGCATCGGCCTTGGCAGACGACGTTGATGGCATTTAATCGTCTCGGCCATGACTAGTGGCAGCAGCTTCAGCACGAGGTGGAAGTGGATCTTGATCTTTCCCTATTTTAACCTCCACATTTTTGTTCTCCATTTTTTAATGTGTGGAATTATATGCCAGTATCAATAGCAATGGCCTACTACTATATATACTGCGCAGAACTGAAATGCACCACAGGTATGGATGGATAGTATACTTGACGACACAGAGGTATGTACAGCAGTGGCCTACTGTACCGTACTGCTATATATTATATACTGGTGGTCAGCAAACTGTGCAAAACTGAAATGCACCACAGGTATGGATGGATAGTATACTTGATGACACAGAGGTTTGTACAGCAGTGGCCTACTGTACCGTACTGCTATATATTATATACTGGTGGTCAGCAAACTGCGCAAAACTGAAATGCACCACAGGTATGGATGGATAGTATACTTGACGACACAGAGGTAGGTACAGCAGTGGCCTACTGTACCGTACTGCTATATATTATATACTGGTGGTCAGCAAACTGTGCAAAACTGAAATGCACCACAGGTATGGATGGATAGTATACTTGACGACACAGAGGTAGGTACAACAGTGGCCTACTGTACCATACTGCTATATATTATATACTGGTGGTCAGCAAACTGTGCAAAACTGAAATGCATCACAGGTATGGATGGATAGTATACTTGACGACACAGAGGTAGGTACAGCAGTGGCCTACTGTACCGTACTGCTATATATTATATACTGGTGGTCAGCAAACTGTGCAAAACTGAAATGCATCACAGATATGGATGGATAGTATACTTGACGACACAGAGGTAGGTACAGAAGTGGCCTACTGTACCGTACTGCTATATATTATATACTGGTGGTCAGCAAACTGTGCAAAACTGAAATGCACCACAGGTATGGATGGATAGTATACTTGACGACACAGAGGTAGGTACAGCAGTGGCCTACTGTACCGTACTGCTATATATTATATACTGGTGGTAAGCAAACTTTGCAAAACTGAAATGCACCACAGGTATGGATGGATAGTATACTTGACGACACAGAGGTAGGTACAGCAGTGGCCTACTGTACCGTACTGCTATATATTATATACTGGTGGTCAGCAAACTGTGCAAAACTGAAATGCACCACAGGTATGGATGGATAGTATACTTGACGACACAGAGGTAGGTACAGCAGTGGCCTACTGTACCGTACTGCTATATATTATATACTGGTGGTCAGCAAACTGTGCAAAACTGAAATGCACCACAGGTATGGATGGATAGTATACTTGACGACACAGAGGTAGGTACATCAGTGGCCTACTGTACCGTACTGCTATATATTATATACTGGTGGTCAGCAAACTGTGCAAAACTGAAATGCACCACAGGTATGGATGGATAGTATACTTGACGACACAGAGGTTTGTACAGCAGTGGCCTACTGTACCGTACTGCTATATATTATATACTGGTGGTCAGCAAACTGTGCAAAACTGAAATGCACCACAGGTATGGATGGATAGTATACTTGACGACACAGAGGTAGGTACAGCAGTGGCCTACTGTACCGTACTGCTATATATTATATACTGGTGGTCAGCAAACTGTGCAAAACTGAAATGCACCACAGGTATGGATGGATAGTATACTTGACGACACAGAGGTAGGTACAGTAGTGGCCTACTGTACCGTTCTGCTATATATTATATACTGGTGGTCAGCAAACTGTGCAAAACTGAAATGCACCACAGGTATGGATGGATAGTATACTTGACGACACAGAGGTAGGTACAGCAGTGGCCTACTGTACCGTACTCCTATATATTATATATTGATGGTCAGCAAAATTATGCACTGTACTCCTACTATATACTGTCTACAATGCAGCACAGATATGGAGTGTTTTTCAGGCAGACAACGTATACTGGTGGTCACTGGTCAGCAAAACTCTGCACTGTACTCCTCCTATATAATATTATACTGGTGGTCCCCAGTCCCCACAATAAAGCAGCACACTGAGCACAGATATGGAGTGTTTTTCAGGCAGACAACGTATACTGGTGGTCACTGTCAGCAAAACTCTGCACTGTACTCCTGCTATATAATACAGCTGCTCCCCAGTCCCCACAATTAAGCAGTGTGAGCACAGATATATGCAGCACACTGAGCACAGATAAGGAGCGTTTTTTTCAGGCAGAGAACGGAAAAAACTGGTGGTCACTGATCAGCAAAACTCTGCACTGTACTCCTCCTATATTAATATACAGCTGCTCCCCAGTCCCCACAATTAAGCAATAAGTAAAGCAAGCACAAATATTTTCATCAACAATACACGGAGAGGACGCCAGCCACGTCCTCTCCCTAACATTTCCAATGCATAAGTGAAAATGGCGGTGACGCGCGGCTGCTTATATAGAATCCGAATCTCGCGAGAATCCGACAGCGGGATGATGACGTTCGAGCCATACGGGAGAATCTGAGTATGCCCCGGACCCGTGTAAAAAGTGTGAAGTTCGGGGGGGTTCGGTTTCCGAGGAACCGAACCCGCTCATCACTAACAAGTATTAGGCAGATGGAACTACACCGTGACTTATAGCCAAACACTGGGAAGCTGCAATGAACTGTTTCTGTTTTCTTTATCTGATTAGTGCTGGGAACATTTATTTGAAACTTTTATATTTAATATCACCAGGATTTTGTAGCTTTTTGTAGAGGGAAAGGCTCACAGGAAGGATAGAGTCAGGCACTAAAAAATAAGCACTATAACACCTTAGCAAAACATTATCTACTATTGAGCTAAGGAAGTTTACTTGACTTTATTAGCTTCACCCCTGTTTGCTGGCCTTTTTTTTTTTTTTTTCAATAAAGAGCGTATTAAAAAAAATGGAGCTTTTATCCACAGTATTCCACAGTGTTGTGCAATAACCACTGGTAATGTTTACAGAAACAAGGCAGAAGATGAGTGGGCAACGTTTGCCAGAGTTTATAATTGAGAGAAAAGGTCAATAAAGAAAAATAGGAAAAGTGCAGTAATATAAGGGGGTAATTCAGAGTTGATCGTAGCAGCAAATTTGTTAGCAGTTGGGCAAAACCATGGGGGTCATTCCGAGTTGTTCGCTCGTTGCCGATTTTCGCAACGGAGCGATTAAGGCGAAAATGTGCATGTGCATGGTACGCAGTGCGCATGCGCTAAGTAATTTTGCACAAAACTTAGTAGATTTACTCACGTCCGAATGAAGAATTTTCATAGTTGAAGTGATCGGAGTGTGATTGACAGGAAGTGGGTGTTTCTGGGCGGAAACTGACCGTTTTCTGGGAGTGTGCGGAAAAACGCAGGCGTGCCAGGATAAAACGCGGGAGTGTCTGGAGAAACAGGGGAGTGGCTGTCCGAACGCAGGGCGTGTTTGTGACGTCAAACCAGGAACGAAACGGGCTGAGCTGATTGCAGTGTAGGAGTAAGTCTCGAGCTACTCAGAAACTGCTAAGAATTTTCTATTCGCAATTCTGCTAATCTTTCGTTTGCAATTCTGCTAAGCGAAGATACACTCCCTGAGGGCGGCGGCCTACTGTGTGCAATGCTGTTAAAAGCAGCTAGCGAGCGAATAACTCGGAATGAGGGCCCATGTGCAGATGTAATGTGCAGAGAGTTAAGGTGGGTACACACGAACAGATATATCTGCAGATCAATTGATCTGCAGATATATCTATGGACGGATCGAGCAGTGTGTTCAGCATACACACTGCGCGATCCGTCGGGGACTGATGTCATGAACTGGGCGGGCGTGTACACACACCCGCCCAGTTCACCTGTCAATCACCGCCGGCCGCCGCAGCATGTGTACGGGCGGTCGGCCGACCGCCCCGTACACACACAGCGACGCGCCAATATATCGTTAGATATATTGGCCGTCGGCTGTGCTGCGCGGCCGACGCGATACGTCTGTGAACGACGGAGTTCACAGACATATCGGCCGTACACACTGGCCGACGGTCCCGCGATATATCGGCCGTTCAGGAGAACGGCTCATATATCGACCAGTGTGTACGGGCCTTTAGATTTGGGTGGGCTATTTTGTTTCTGTGCAGAACACACCCCACCGAAATCTAACTCTCTGCACATGTTATATCTGCTCTCCCCTGCAGTGCACATAGGGGGTCATTCCGAGTTGTTCGCTCGCTAGCTGCTTTTAGCAGCATTGCACACGCTAGGCCGCCGCCCTCTGGGAGTGTATCTTAGCTTAGCAGAATAGCGAACGAAAGATTAGCAGAATTGCTAATAAATAATTCTTTGCAGTTTCTGAGTAGCTCCAGACCTACTCACAGATTGCGATCAGCTCGGTCCGTTTAGTTCCTGGTTTGACGTCACAAACACGCCCTGCGTTCGGCCAGCCACTCCCCCATTTCTCCTGACACTCCTGCGTTTTTCTCTGACACGCCTGCATTTTTTAGCACACTCCCGGAAAACGCTCAGTTACCATCCAGAAACGCCCCTTTCTTGTCAATCATTTACCGATCAGCAGAGCGACTGAAAAGCGCAGCAGAATCCACAGCAAATCTGCTAAGTTTTTAGTTAAATAACTAAGCGCATGCACCCTGTGTGCTTTGCGCATGCGCAATTAGCAACAAATCGCAGCCACGCTAAAATCGGCAACGAGCGAACAACTCGGAATGACCCCTATAGTTTTGCCCATCTGCTAACAAATTTGCTGCTACAATCAGGTCCGAATTAGGCCCATAGTGGGTTATTCCAAGTTGATCGCTAGCTGCCGTTGTTCGCAGCGCAGCTATCAGGCTAAAAACTGGCATTTCTGCGCATGCATATGCACCGCAATGCGCACATGCGATGTACGGGTACAAAGTTCTTTGTGGTTTTGCACAGGTTCTAGCAACGTTCTCATTCGCACTGGCGGCCGCAAGAAAATTGACAAGAAAGGGGAGTTTCTGGGTGTCAACTGACCGTTTTCAGGGAGTGCTTAGAAAAAAGCAGGCGTGCCACGGAAAATGCAGGCGTGACTGGGTAAACGCTGGGCGGGTGTGTGACGTCAAAAGCCAACCCTCCAACATTAGAATCAACGCACATGAAGAGTAACTACAGGGCTGGTCTTGTTTTGCACAAAATGTTTTTGCAGGCGCTCTGCTGCACAGGCGTTCGCATTTCTGCAAAGCGAAAATACACTCCCCGGTGGGCGGTGACAATGCGTTTGCTTGGCTGCTAAAAACTGCTAGCGAGCGAACAACTCGGAATGACTACCTTAGAACGGTCAATCCTTGAGGCTATTACAGATACCATACATCATTTTAGGGCTTGGCCAAATATCAAATCTGTCACTAGCAAAATGGTGAACTAAGGCCCTCACTCCAAGTTGATCGCACGTAGCAACTTTTTGCTGCACGTGCGATCAACTTGACGCCGCCTATGGGGGAGTGTATTTCTGCATAGCAGGGCTGCGATCGCTTGTGCAGCCCTGCTGTGCTAAAAAGATTTCCTGCAAAACAAGACCAGGGTCAGACTTACTTACCCTGTGCGACGGATCCAGCGACGAAGGCCCCGGGATTGACGTCAGACATCCGCCCTCTAAACGCCTGCGTTCGCCTCACCACGGCTGGAAAACAGTCAGTTGACAGCCCCGGAACGCCTCCCGCCTGTCAATCTTCTTGCGATCGCCGCTGCGATCACTTTTTCCGCCGACGCTCATGCGCAATGTGTCTGCCGCGCATGCGCAGTTCCAACCCGTTCGCACCGCTGCGACAAACTGCAGCATGTGAACGGGTAGGAATGACCCCCTAAGTGCGATAAACTAAAAACTCCAAGGCTGCAACATTGTGGTTTCCATTCTGTCATTGTGGTGTAATGTCTGATTGATCAGACGTTGGCCCTCATTCCGAGTTGTTCACTCGCAAGCTTCTTTTAGCAGCTTTGCACACGCTAAGCCGCCGCCTACTGGAAGTGAATCTTAGCTTATCAAAATTGCGAACGAAAGATTCGCAATATTGCGAGAAGACTTCTCTGTGCAGTTTCTGAGTAGCTCAAGACTTACTCTGCCAGTGCGATCAGTTCAGTGCTTGTTGTTCCTGGTTTGACGTCACAAACACACCCAGCGTTCGCCCAGACACTCCTCCGTTTCTCCAGCCACTCCCGCGTTTTTCCCAGAAACGGTAGCGTTTTTTCACACACACCCATAAAACGGCCAGTTTCCGCCCAGAAACACCCACTTCCTGTCAATCACATTAGGATCACCAGAACGAAGAAAAAACCTCGTAATGCCGTGAGTAAAATACCTAACTGCATAGCAAATTTACTTGGTGCAGTCGCACTGCGGACATTGCGCATGCGCATTAGCGACTAATCGCTCCGTTGCGAGAAAAAAATAACGAGCGAACAACTCGGAATGACCCCCGTTATTTCTTCTGCCACCGGACTATGGGGAAGAGTTATCGTATCTTGGAGAGCAATAAAGTGGAGAGAGGGAAAGTACCTGCCAGTCAGTTTTTGCTCTAATGTTTATTCATATGAATCTAGAGCAGACGTTATCAGCAGCCAACAGGGTGTTTATAAATTAGAGCTATATACGAAAATCTTTATTTAATTTCAGTCCCTGCAACTGACATTCTGCCTTCTGGGCTTGATTCGTTGCACTCAGTGCGATGGTTTACGGAGTTGAGCAATGTTCTGCAACTGCGCATTTGCAAAATCCCTAAAAACTGCTACGGTGCATGTGTTACACTGTGGGGGTCATTCCGAGTTGTTCGCTCGTTATTTTTTTCGCAACGGAGCGGTTAGTCGCAAACTGCGCATGCGCAATGTTCGCAGTGCGACTGCGCCAAGTAAATTAGCACAAAAGTTTGTTATTTTACTCACGGCCTAACAAAGTTTTTTCATCAATCTGGTGATCGTAGTGTGATTGACAGGAAGTGGGTGTTTCTGGCCAGAAACTGGACGTTTTATGGGAGTGTGCGAAAAAACGCTGGCGTTTTTGTGAAAAACGCGGGAGAGGCTGAAGAAACGGGGGAGTGTCTGGGCGAACGCTAGGTGTGTTTGTGACGTCAAACCAGGAACGAAACTGACTGAACTGATCGCAGTGTAGGAGTAAGTCTCGAGCTACTCAGAAACTGCTAAGAAATTTCTTTTCGCAATTCTGCTAATCTTTCGTTCGCTATTCTGCTAAGCTAAGATTCACTCCCAGAGGGCGGCGGCTTAGCGTGTGCAATGCTGCTAAAAGCAGCTAGCGAGCGAACAACTCGGAATGAGGGCCTGTGTACGCACAAAGGAGCATTTGCGGTATCAGAAATGGACTGGAAATATACTGGGCGGTGACTGGGCGGTGACTGGGCGGTGCCTATTCAGACGCACATAATTAGTCTGTCTTATGGGCATAGTATGGATTGTCATAGGCGTGTCGCTTTCACTTAGGAGGCCATACTCAAATGGAAATTCTGACTCTACCATAGGCCTGGTGTAAGATTCGATGGTGAAACCGATGGTGGTGCCTTATGAAGCAACAATTGGTATAACATTGTATATAGAGGAACTGGCGCTTAGAAGGGGATACTGATTGCCCAAGCCTGGTGGCGGTGCCCGGCCGGGGCCAGGTCCGCAACCTCTTCCCCCCTCCTCAGTATACTTTCCTTGCTCCGGGAAGCGGATCACTGTGCCAGAGTCTTTGCTCTCTAGTACACGTGGGAAGATGCTGCCGGCTGCCCCCCTCCCCAGTTCGTGACCCCACAATTATTTTAGTTTTTTTATGTTTTTTATTGTTTTTCTCTAGAAAACTTGGATATGCTAGCTATGGCCCTATATACAGTAGAGGCTCATAGTGGGCGTTTCAGCCCTTGAACATGCAGAAACACCCTTGTAGGGCTCATACTGGCATTTGCATAAAATCGCAGATGCAACTACAGCAAAAGACACTAATGAGACTCAGAATCAGGCCTGATGATGTATCCTGAGCAGGAAAAATGCAGTCAAATAAGGATTTAGATTTAGTTGTTCAAATCCAAATCCCGACCCTGTATTCCACATAACCTTAGGAAGTTTATATACCATCCGAGTCAAGATGGCCAATTGCTAAATAGTGTAGGCCCATGACGCAGCTGAATGCTGTTAAGCAAAAACATAATATTTTAGTAAAAAAAGGGGACTAGCCGGTCCCCTTCACTCCTTCTATCACTGCCCGACTCAGCACCTAGCCGGTCCCCTTCACTCCTCCCATCACTGCCCGACTCAGCACCTAGCCGGTCCCCTACACTCCTCCCATCACTGCCCGACTCAGTACCTAGCAGGTCCCCTTCACTCCTCCCATCCCCGCCCGACTCAGAACCTAGCCGGCCCCCTTCACTCCTCCCATCCCCGCCCGACTCAGCACCTAGCCGGTCCCCTTCACTCCTCCCATCCCCGCCCGACTCAGTACCTAGCAGGTCCCCTTCACTCCTCCCATCCCCGCCCGACTCAGCACCTAGCCGGTCCCCTTTACTCCTCCCATCCCCGCCCGACTCAGTACCTAGCCGATCCCCTTCACTCCTCCCATCCTCATCCAACTCAGTACCTAGCCGGTCCCCTTCACTCCTCCCATCCCCACCCGACTCAGTACCTAGCCGGTCCCCTTCACTCCTCCCATCACTGCCCGACTCAGTACCTAGCAGGTCCCCTTCACTCCTCCCATCCCCGCCCGACTCAGCACCTAGCCGGTCCCCTTCACTCCTCCCATCCCCGCCCGACTCAGAACCTAGCCGGTCCCCTTCACTCCTCCCATCCCCGCCCGACTCAGTACCTAGCCGGTCCCCTTCACTCCTCCCATCCCCGCCCGACTCAGTACCTAGCCGGTCCCCTTCACTCCTCCCATCCCCGCCCGACTCAGTACCTAGCCGATCCCCTTCACTCCTCCCATCCCCGCCCGACTCAGTACCTAGCCGGTCCCCTTCACTACTCCCATCCCCGCCCGACTCAGTACCTAGCCGGTCCCCTTCACTCCTCCCATCCCCGCCCGACTCAGTACCTAGCCGGTCCCCTTCACTCCTCCCATCCCCGCCCGACTCAGCACCTAGCCGGTCCCCTTCACTCCTCCCATCCCCACCCTACTCAGTACCTAGCCGGTCCCCTTCACTCCTCCCATCCCCGCCCGACTCAGTACCTAGCCGATCCCCTTCACTCCTCCCATCCCCGCCCGACTCAGTAACTAGCCGGTCCCCTTCACTCCTCCCATCCCCACCCAACTCAGTACCTAGCAGGTCCCCTTCACTCCTCCCATCCCCGCCCGACTCAGTACCTAGCCGGTCCCCTTCACTCCTCCCATCCCCGCCCGACTCAGTACCTAGCAGGTCCCCTTCACTCCTCCCATCCCCACCCAACTCAGTACCTAGCAGGTCCCCTTCACTCCTCCCATCCCCGCCCGACTCAGTACCTAGCCGGTCCCCTTCACTCCTCCCATCCCCGCCCCCTAAGTTCGTGGTCGTCTTCTTTCCTGGCATATGTGTGCATGGCACACCTAAAGTGCATGGCACGCGCAGTGGGAGCTGGGGCATGCACTCTGCATGTTAGGTGTGACGCACACGTGGCATAGCCGCTATTAGTTCATCGCACAAACATGCGCAATTATAGAGTGCATGAATGAAAAATCAAAACGGGACAATAGTGACTTACAGTTGAAGACAATACAGGACAAGTACAGGGTAAATAAACATTGACATAAGTATCAGGGTGGCAGAAAATCATGGGATTAGGTGCAGTTGAGGATGGTTTGAGTAAGAGAAGGAAAAGCACATGAGTGTTGAGGGCCCTGCTCTTGAGAACTTACATTCTAAAGGGCAGATGCAGACAGACAGGGGTGACACAGATGGGGTAGAAGTGAGCATGTAGCAGAGGGTTAGGTTGAGAGATAGGCTGGGTTTTGTGAAGAAGTGGGTCTTGAGAGTCCATCTGAAATTCTGTAGAGAGGTGGAGAGTCTGAGGGGAAGAGGTAGGGAGTTCTATAGAAAGGGAGCAGCACGTGAGAAATCTTGAAGGTAGGAGTGGGAGGAAGTAATCCGTAGGCAGAAGAGTCGGCGTGCATTAGCAGAGCGAAGAGGACGGGTGGGAGTGTAAAGGGAGATAAGGTCAGAGATGTAGATGGGAGAGGAGTGGGTGAGGGCTTTGTAAGTGAGTGTGAGAAGCTTGAATGGATTCTGAATGGGAAGGGAAGCCAGTATAGGGCTTGCAGGAGAGGGGAGGTGGATGTAGTGCGTTTGGTGATCTAACTAATCTCAGGCTCCAATCCTATAATAGATAGCTACAGCAACACTGAAGGTGCTAACAAAGCAGCATAATGCCAGGGCAGTGTCCTGGAGGAGATAAAAGCATCGCCAAGCAGCTAATAAACTATACAGTGTCTTTATTGGAGAAGTTTGCTGCTAAGTGCTATCTAAACTTTTGTTATCTGGAGACTACTTGATATTACAAATGAAATGAAAAAGTAACCTCATTATAGAAAGATATTTCCGGAACTTGGCTGCAAACGAAACCTTTAAGCTTATTTGCAGTGTCTCTTATTTGGCACAAGCTATATTGACAATTCTAAATACTTTTGTCGTATAAACAACCCTTTATGAAGCTAAGAACACTGTACGCTGTTTACTTAAGAAGTACCGTAATGGTACGCTAGTTGCGTAACGATCGCTCAGCCGTAGGCGAGACGCTCAAGCGTCACGTTCGCTCACGGCCCAGGGATCACAGGACACGTTATTGGTTATGTCTAGGGGAATGATTCGCTGTAGCTTAGCGTACGCTCGAGACCACGAGGAGGTCACCAGCGATGCAGACGCTCACAACACTATACCTTTATGATAAAACCTTATACCAATGAAATACACTGAATACCTTAATGTGAGTACAGGGTGTAAGTGCAACCTTGTGTAACCTGACTAACTACAAAGCTGCTTGAGCGTCACCGACGCTCAAGTGAACACTTAACACTATAGAAAATACACAGATACTGGTTTAGGTTCCAAAGCCTATTAACTGTATTATATCTAATATACTTGTAAAAGGGGATAACAGTACAAATGATACACTACAATATAACAGAGACTTCCTAACCACAGAACTAAACTATAAATACAAAAAGACAATACTACTCTGACCTAAATGCAATACAATACAATACTATCTAATACAATACAATACTAGCCTAGTCTAGGGGAGATATGAGAGAACAGAACAGAGAGAGAGAGAGAGAGAGAGAGAGAGATGAGATGAGAGAAATTGGCTCACAGAAAGACAATGATTACGGAGAGAAACTTACGCACAAAGGGTATGATCGCCTGCGCCTCGATATCCAGCTCCCGGCTATCAGCAGATAACCGTTGATGAGAGAGTGAGTGCTGGATGTGGTCGGCCTGCCTATTTATGCCCCACACACAATGCAATCTCATAGTCCCTACAATCCCATTGTTCATTGGCCGAAGGAATTCGGCCCTGCATCATAACAAAAGGTCATAGGGTGATTCATACAGGTGGGCTGTGACGATTTCCAACAGCTCAGGTGGGTGGGAAACTGGGTTTCCCGCCGCATACCTGAGTATGTGTAAATAATAGAAATGGACATAAACTTCTTATGTCCATAACTATTCGTACGAGCGATTAATACGCTCCAAACCAACACCGGAATATTGCTAATTAAATACTCTTCCGATGGGTACCAAACACTGCTGTATGATTCCTGTTAGACCCTTCGTACGATATAAAGAGGGATTCCTCAGCTCTGGGACATTGTATTTTAACCAAACTTTCAGAATCTATCAAAGGGACCATGATCTATAAACTACATTAATTGTGAAAATATGTAACGAATGAGTCGCACGCTACGACTATATAAACTCTACCGTAAATACGCATACCGCGCCTGCGAGTGCACGCTATTGCGGGTATGCGCCTCCACGGGAGAGCGTACGCACGCGCAGCGCGGACCAGTGTGCGGTGCAAATATGGCAACGTGCATTGAGACATTTTTCTGACTTTGACAGTCCACCCTTTAGCAGTCAATAATAACTGCCACAAAACATTTAAGGAGAAAAATGCAAGTCAGGGGTTAATTGATTTCCATGGTTGGGTAAGGGAGGAGAGAGGAGAAGGTGTGAAGAGGGTATGACCTAGTGAGATAGCAGAAGCATGTGTGTATGAATCCATGTTTGGGGGGGTCATGTATCATCGTGCCGTACGTGTTGTAAATCAAGCTTCGAGGTATTGCGAAGTATACATTTGAATTCCTTCTTATCCTGTGGTACAGGTCTGTGGATGGGCTGTCAAACTTTACCGAGCTCATTTCGGCTGTGGTTGTAACAAAATGGGGATGCACATTTTAGTTGATGATACATGAATGGGGGAGGTATGTGGTTGCTGATATCTGTGTCTGTATTCCCTATCGACTATGTGTGTCGTTACCTGAGGGTTGTAGAGATGAAGATAAAGAACACTTACGAAAAATGCAATGATATTCTATGTCAGGGAAATGTACATCTGTTGTTGAAGTTGTGTTCGGTATCTGTTGAGAGTCGTCTTCTTTGCGCTGTTTTGCTCCTTAGGCATGAGCAACAAGCTTTGTCAGTGCCATCAGATTTACAAAAATGTTGGGCTAGCGTGAGTTTAAAAATACTAGGGAAACTGGGGATCCATGGCAAAGTTCATCAAGTGTCCATATTTAAAGTTGTCAAATCTTCTTCTTTGGTCAATCCGTTGTCTGTATACATCTCGTCTCGTCAGCTTCCTCGTCCAAGGGGGTCTTTGTATCTGGGAGAAAAGCAGAAAAACAGGTGAAAGAAACGGACCGTATAATCGCATTTTCATCACATCCTGGTTTCTATCATTGGGTCATAAATCAAATCCAGGTTAATTACGGTTTCCTCACTCCTCAAGCTCATCACTTTTGTACTTTGTTTGCACCTCATTAAAGCCTGCCCGCATCTAAATATCAATCCAATCGATATAACGACACCCAAGATACATAGTAGAAACTTTCCAACATCCATTATGACTCCTTGAGCCCAGTCTCCCAAACCGGAGAACCAATTTCGCGGGTTCAACCATGACACCCAACCAGTCAGCTCATTACCTACAGCAGCAAGGGTGAGATTGTGTTTTCGACGAAATTCCCACTTCAATTGGAGAATATCGTCCATCTTTTGGTCTATGACCTCTACCGGATCCTCGGTGCTATTTGTGATATACGTGCAACACTTTATGCCGTACTGTGTTGCCAATGTAACACAATATCCGCCTGTTACTGCTGTAAGATAATTAAGAACCATCCTATGCTGAACTAGTTCTGTTTTGTAAGCTTGAAGTTCTCTTCCAGTGTATCTAAACGTGTCATCATACATTTCAGTGATATTATCTAACAAATTGGCGAGTGCGGAAATGTATCTATAATTCATCACTCCTCGAGCGGTACGAGTGAAATCTAACGCTACCAGAACCTGAATCCCGGTGGATTCATGGATAAGATCAGAGGCTGGATGCTCTAACCTTTCTGACAGTTGTCTTTTAACTCGGTGCTCGTAATGAGTGTGAGTATAAGGAGCTTGGGCACCACGGTGTATGTCCTTCATTTTGTCATGTGTAACAGTCATCACTTCAGGCAATACTTTTCCAATATAACACAATCCTTCAGAGTTTGGGGCAAGCCACTTGTACGCCTTTCTCCCGCATATGAAATATGCATCATCGGGGAGAACATATGGGACGGAGAAGGACATGACCATGTTACAAACCTTCCAGGTGAAATCTCCTGACCCTAATTCTTCCATCTGCCTAATGCACGTATCGGTTTGTACGATATGTGCACAGTATCCTGGTGATACCTCTCCAACTCTAGTAATCCTACTTCCTAAGGTATATCGATACCGGAAAGATTTTCCTCTACTGGCTATGTGGCGTACGAGCTCTGTATCTGTAGGCATTCTATCTGCTCTGTGTGAAAAGGTCATGGTAAGGTTGCTCCATGACACTTCCCAATTTCCCGGTTTTCTGGGATTGGAGATGTTAAAACATATGAGGGACCTATCCACATGGTATTGGTGGAGCTTCAAACTAGGAGGGCTGGAGATGTTAAACCTCCGGTCCACCGGTCTCCCACCACTTAGCTCAAGTACCTCCCCTAACGTTAAAGGAAATGGTACTAGCCCTGATTTGCTGTGACCCTGAGGTACTTGAGAGCATACCCAACAATCTGTTTGGTTTAACACGTTACCCACTAGAGAGTGATAGTCACTCAATGGATGCCGGTCCATATGGATATTAAAACTGGATTGGCATTTCTTTGTTACAGAGCCTACAGATACAACTTTCTTTTTGAACTAACATTCCTTCACAGTTGTTTACAAATAACATGGTTGTTAGATCGTGCCCGGTACTCGCCTTTGCTTGGTGATTGGGTTGCTATTGGAAATTTACACCTCCGTCTCAGTCATCAGGACCTTTCTGGATCCTTTCTCGACCTCACTGGTACTCTCACCGAAACAGACTGCTCTGGTCAACATCATGGTTAACGGGAAAAATCCATATCACAGTCTCTTGGGGCAAGTCCATCTTACAGGAGGAGAAAAGAAGAAATTTGTAAATGGGGTATAAGAAAATCAGTTTGAGGGGGAGAGAACTCGTTACGATAATAAGTTCTCTCGTCTTGTTGTTCTTCTTGTTCTGCTGTCCTCTCAAAGGTGTTGTCTCTCAGTCTTCAAAAACGATCATTCTGGTGATGCAATATTCCTTCCTAACCGACGATCTTTCTGTAAGGAGCAAAAATCTGGCATTACCATTGGTCCAACTGAGGGGTGACATAGCATCTTTAAACCATGGAAACATGAGTGAGAAGAGAGAGAAAATAAAAAAAAACAAAAGAGATAGAGAACAATTCATGTGCATATATACATTACATAACTCGACAATAACCATCAATAAGAAAAGAGAAACAAAGCATTTTTAAACATTGTAAGAAAACATTGTTAGCATTAGAAAAACATTGTCAGACTTATTAGGCTGTCATATCTATGTGTCTACTGGTCTCCTTGAGCAGTCCCTCCCCACCAGCACCTGCATTACTCCACTGTCTGTATCTGGCCAGAAATACATTGTGGCGGAGGTCATGCTGGGGTTTGGTAGACTTCTGCAAGGACCAGGTGGGTATGCAATGTGTGAATTCTTACCACTACTAGTCAGAGATGGGGATAGAGAGAGGGAGAGAAAAACATTTTTCACAAATACATTTACAACTTTTCACCTGGTCATTCCTGTGTCTTTAGTGAATGACCTCCCACTTCATTAACCGTTACTTCAGGCTTGCCTCCATTCCTAATAATCACCTTTCCTGCCTATGTGATCCTTGATTATAATGGTGTGTATTGTAATTTTGCTCATTTCTTGGTCTAGGGGGTCTAACTTTATGTGGGTTATTACAGTTGCTAGCACAATGCCCTTCTCTTTTGCACAGATCACAAATCCTTAAGTTCCTCCATGTGCCAATGGCCTGGGGTTTTGGTTGATTTGATGCCTCCTCAAACGCTTGGATGCTCATCACCATCAACCGCTTTCCCTGTACCTACCTGATTCCTTGGATACCATGATTATGTCGTTGTCTAGGGAGTTGATATACCTTCTGTGAATCTTTGATCATACAGTTAGATCTTTCCTAGGATCTGGGTAATCAGACATGATTGATCTCAATTCTGTCCGGGACCAGGGATGGCGCATTGCACTGTCCTTGACGGGAATGGTTCCCTGATCATCAGTCTTCCCATTGGGGACTGTGATCACCCTGACAGGACTAAACTCAATTACATCACCTTGTTTTGGTCTTATAATATGGGGTACATTTGTTTGTGCGTGATATAAAACATTGTACGTACCTGTGGACACGACCTCACCTGACCCTCCGTTAGGGGGTTTGATTATTGCCTTTACCAATTTGGTCGCGTCCACCTGGATGTCTTGTAGGATGGCTTCTGGAAGAGGTGCTGACATCGTTCTGGGCTCACTTTCTTGTTTGTATTCCTGAGGGAGGTTTGACATGGGGTGCAGCTTGCACAGGTTAATAGTTGTACATTCAACAGTATTACAATAATCATTGTTTCATTTATTACACTTATTCTTATAATCTATATTACAGTTGCTAAGAGCGTTTTTATTGTTCACCCTTGTGTCTTTCTCTCCGCAATCAACCCCTCTCCTGATGCCACTGTCTCTCCTCTCAAGATAAGAGTCAGAAAAGTCAATAGACTCTTTTTGTAATTCACTTTCCTGTTGCCATAACTGTAAATATTCATAATGTTTATTTTGTCTCTTCGTTGGTTCAATGAGACTTATCCTCCTCCTTAAATTTTGTAACACTTCTGGACTGAAGCTACCTATTCTTGGGAATTTGTCCCTGTCTTGTACAGTCATTCTCTCCCATTCATCACATAAAACTTCAGCGTGATTTCCATATTTCTTACACATCACATATCGTGCCGACCCGATGGATCGGTTCTCTGAATCAACCCGAACCGAGGTTGATCGCCCCCTACCTGAACAAATGGCCCCCATAATCTGCAGGCGTTGCTTATTCCTCCTTGAATATCAAGGCTTTCAGCGAACCCTTACAAACAAACCAAGATGTCCTTGGGCAGGCCGGCGGTGGTGGTTTATCAAGTACCCCACTTACTTCTCGCCCACGTTGGCCAGTACTGCAATCACTGTAACCAGAGCTGCTGTACCCAACCCAGGGCCCCTGTGAACCTTTATTTACTGGGGCGCGTTCCCCAGCAAGTATCGGTTGTTGGATAGTTCCTGAGTGACCAGCGAACTTCCCTTCCAAAAATAAAAAATTACACAAATCACGTCAGAATGTACAAATAGCGTTTGTGACCACTTTACTCTAATGGTATTAGGTCAGATTACTAACTACTGCACACAATTACGTGCGGTCCAATCGTTCAGTACACGAGCACTACTTGTCATGTACTGAAAGATCAATGGAATCGATGTTTCCGGCCGCGATTCCTTCAGCAAGAGCTTGTATGGCCTATATGGGTTCTGCACCAACACCCCAGGCGTTGTGCCACTGGACTTTTATAGCGGACCTCTTTGTCTATTTTACCTGTTACCTTATGACCTCCTGGTCTGTTACCTTATGACCTCCTGGTCTGTTACCTTATGACCTCCTGGTCTGTTACCTTATGACCTCCTGGTCTTGTTACCTTATGGTCCGCTATACTCTAATGCTCAAATATTATTTAACCAGGGATGCCTCCCTAGCCACCGTATATGTCACTTACACGTGTGTCCCTTGACGAGTACCCGGCTTTCCTTTTGGTTCCACCTTAAAGTTATATAAACTTTTGTATACAAAACACACTCACTCAACACATGTACACTTTTGTTTCTATATCTATTTCTGCGCAGAAATTGTCTTTAGGCCAAAAGTGTTACCAATTAGGAGCAGGATCTGTTAAACTAAATTTCAGATTTTCCAAAAATAGATTTGCGTTATTTACCGCGTCGCGTTATCTACCGCTGTGCGTTAATTATCGCCTTTGCGTTACTTCACTTTATCACAACTTGAGCTACGTGGGCGTAACCGGACGCTACGTTGCGTAATGAACGCTGCGTGCGTCTGCCTTTGGATTGCGTACGCTAGTCTTTGTTAGCGACACGTGTACGCAATATAAAGATCCACCGTAACACAATTTCTATTTTTATCAATGTAAATGATCCCTGATCATCTACCGCAATCCACACTGACTGCCTTGTATCTCAGACAAACCGTGTGTTTGTTCTATACTTTAACTATCACCTCTACTATGAAATAACAGCAAATCTCTTTTTAGCACTTTCTATCAACTATAAAATTTGGCAAACAGGAATAGTGATATACGAAAATGAAACAGAAAATGCAGATATATGTATGCGTGCGTGTATACGCAAGACAGAAGAGAAATAAACAGTTTTAAAAAGACACAAGCGTTTTGTTCTTACTTCCGGTTACCGGGTTCCTTCAGCACTCTTTATCTAAGCGAAGCAGACGCTTATCCCGTCAGCACTGTGAGACAACCTCCCACCCTTTGCTGGAGGGATAATGTCTGCTGATCTACCTAGTGCAGATATGAGAAGGATAGGACGAGTCCCCAATTGACAATTCTAAATACTTTTGTCGTATAAACAACCCTTTATGAAGCTAAGAACACTGTACGCTGTTTACTTAAGAAGTACCGTAATGGTACGCTAGTTGCGTAACGATCGCTCAGCCGTAGGCGAGACGCTCAAGCGTCACGTTCGCTCACGGCCCAGGGATCACAGGACACGTTATTGGTTATGTCTAGGGGAATGATTCGCTGTAGCTTAGCGTACGCTCGAGACCACGAGGAGGTCACCAGCGATGCAGACGCTCACAACACTATACCTTTATGATAAAACCTTATACCAATGAAATACACTGAATACCTTAATGTGAGTACAGGGTGTAAGTGCAACCTTGTGTAACCTGACTAACTACAAAGCTGCTTGAGCGTCACCGACGCTCAAGTGAACACTTAACACTATAGAAAATACACAGATACTGGTTTAGGTTCCAAAGCCTATTAACTGTATTATATCTAATATACTTGTAAAAGGGGATAACAGTACAAATGATACACTACAATATAACAGAGACTTCCTAACCACAGAACTAAACTATAAATACAAAAAGACAATACTACTCTGACCTAAATGCAATACAATACAATACTATCTAATACAATACAATACTAGCCTAGTCTAGGGGAGATATGAGAGAACAGAACAGAGAGAGAGAGAGAGAGAGAGAGAGATGAGATGAGAGAAATTGGCTCACAGAAAGACAATGATTACGGAGAGAAACTTACGCACAAAGGGTATGATCGCCTGCGCCTCGATATCCAGCTCCCGGCTATCAGCAGATAACCGTTGATGAGAGAGTGAGTGCTGGATGTGGTCGGCCTGCCTATTTATGCCCCACACACAATGCAATCTCATAGTCCCTACAATCCCATTGTTCATTGGCCGAAGGAATTCGGCCCTGCATCATAACAAAAGGTCATAGGGTGATTCATACAGGTGGGCTGTGACGATTTCCAACAGCTCAGGTGGGTGGGAAACTGGGTTTCCCGCCGCATACCTGAGTATGTGTAAATAATAGAAATGGACATAAACTTCTTATGTCCATAACTATTCGTACGAGCGATTAATACGCTCCAAACCAACACCGGAATATTGCTAATTAAATACTCTTCCGATGGGTACCAAACACTGCTGTATGATTCCTGTTAGACCCTTCGTACGATATAAAGAGGGATTCCTCAGCTCTGGGACATTGTATTTTAACCAAACTTTCAGAATCTATCAAAGGGACCATGATCTATAAACTACATTAATTGTGAAAATATGTAACGAATGAGTCGCACGCTACGACTATATAAACTCTACCGTAAATACGCATACCGCGCCTGCGAGTGCACGCTATTGCGGGTATGCGCCTCCACGGGAGAGCGTACGCACGCGCAGCGCGGACCAGTGTGCGGTGCAAATATGGCAACGTGCATTGAGACATTTTTCTGACTTTGACAATATATATATATATATATATATATATATATATATATAGCCCTGCTGTGAATTTGCATTCTCCCGTGCTACGTGCCGGCCCGTTCCATAAAGAGAACACGGGATCTCATCATATAAATTGGCTTATTGTAAGTAAAGGTTTCTGGAACACTTCTAATCTCACTAAGAGGTTTATTTAATGAAGCAGGGGAATTGTGGTGGCCCTCATTAATATAGACACACATTCCCCGTATTAACCTGTGAGGCTCTGCTCATTTACCTCGTTGTATACATAGAGTGTGTTACAAAAAAACAGATTGGGTTAATTTTGGAATTTCTATTTCCCAGCTGACAAGATTGTTTGTGAACACTGACTGCTTGTTTTATTTCTGCTGCCTCCTCCATCCTTCATACAGGCTGTAAGTATTCTTTTCTGCTCCTCCCCAATTTGGATGGTGCCTCCACCTGCATATTTGGGATTATAGGTGGAACGTAAGTGGTTTATTCACCCAACAGAGGGGGTCATTCTGACCCCATCGCTCGCTGCAGTTTGTTGCAGCGCAGGGATCGGGTAGGAACTGCGAATGCGCCGGCGCCGCAGTGCGCCGGCGCATGGCAGTCGTTGGTGCCTCTGAGACAGAGGCGATCGCTGGGCAGGAGGGGGCTGAACGGCGGCGTTAAGCCGCCGTTTTAGGGGGAGTGGCCGGCCAACGCAGGCATGGCCGGACCGTTGGGGGGGGGGGCGGACCGTGGCGGCTGTGTGGTGTGTCACACAGCCGCTGCGGCCAGCGGGAGCGACGAGTAACTCCCGGCCAGCCACAGGAGCTGCGCTGGCCGGGAGTTACTCCTCAAATACAAAGGTATCGCCGATGAGCGATGCTTTTGTATTTGTGCGGGGGGGAAGGGGGCAGCACAGACATGCGGGGCGGGCTAGCCCTGTGCTGGGCGTCCCCCCGCATGTCTGAGTTTACGATCGTAGCTGTGCTAAATTTAGCACAGCTACGATCAACTCGGAATGACCCCCAGAGATCGTTCGGATAAATCCTACACCAACAACCAGGGTTGTAACTCCTCCTCCTGCCCAGAACACTGTGTGGAGCACTGATCTCTTACTGCCTGCACTAAGGGCTTGTACTTTCCCTGTGTTGTACATCTACAATATATCCCCCTCCCCCCATATACTCTATATTGTGTATATAGTATACTTGAAGGCCGTGACTCCTTCAGCTCGGATTGGCACCCACCAGCCCTATGGGGTAATTCAGACCTGATCGCTCGCTAGCGTTTGTTGCAGCGCTGCGATCAGATCTAAACTGCCCATGCACAGGTACAAAGCGGATCGCCGCTCAGCGTTGGGTTTGTGCGAAGAATCCATTCGCAGGGCAATTGCAAGGAGATTGACAGGGAGAGGGCGTTTGTGGGTGGCAACTGACCGTTTTCTGGGAGTGGTTGGAAAAACGCAGGCGTGTCCAAGCGTTTGCAGGGAGGGTTCCTGACATCAATTCCAGTCCCGGACATGCTGAAGTGATCGCAGCGGCTGAGTAAGTCCTGGACTACTCAGAGACTGCACAAGATCTGTTTGTACAGCTCTGCTACACATGCAAAGTGAAAATACACTCCCCTATGGGCGGCGACTATATGTTAGCAGCAGTGCAAAAAAAAACCTAGCGAGCGATCAGGTCTGAGGGGGACATTTACTAAGTAGTGATAAGAGCGGAGAAGTGAGCCAGTGGAGAAGTTGCCCATCAACCAATCAGCAGTTCTGTATAATTTTATAGTATGCAAATTATAGATGTTATTTCAGTGCTGATTGGTTGCCATGGGCACTTCTCCACTGGCTCACTTCTCCGCTCTTATCACTGCTTAGTAAATGTCCCCCTGAATTACAGTCTAGTTTCTAACTAGCATGGATCTCCAGCATTCACAGACAGTATATTGGGAAAGGCACTATGATGGTAAGTCCTGTATAAAATGTATACAATTTGTCAGTTTTAGAGATGAGTTTGGGGTGCAGTGCCCCCTGAGTTGGTCTGGCTGGGCATCTTTGGAGCAGCACATTGTAACAATACATTTTGCACTTTTATAGCACTTTCAAATATAATTTTTACTAATAGAACACTTTTAGCATTCTAACCAATACCTCTCACCCATGGCCGGATTAAGGTAGGGGCGACAGGGGCGGTCATCCCGGGGCTCCCATACATTAGAGGCCCCCACACAGGGTTGCACCAAATGGAGTAGTCTCCCAGCAGCCGCCGCCACCAAGGAGCCACTCCATCTAAAGTCAGTGTCGCGGGATAAGGAAGTAACATCCCACGAGACACTGACCCTGAGCCGACCAGGTCTGCTGCTGCATGCTGTCCCTGGCCAGGTAGTCCCTGGCCGGGAAGTGTGTCTGCTGCGCATGTGTGAATGCCTGCTGTGGGTTGTGTGTGTTTTGCTGTGCATGTGTGTTTGTACTGCGTGTCTGTGTGTGCTGAAGGGGGAGTGATTCCGATGCAGCTGGGGCACCTGGGGTGCTCAGCGTGTGAGTACGAGGGGGGGAAGAGTACAGATAGTGCTTAGGGTTTGCATAATTATAATTGTTTTCTGTGTTTGCTGCATCACCAACATTATTTAGATGTTTATTTCATAACTTGATGCTTGTTCTTTCTATATAGTAGGAGGCTTTTATTGCTTTGGTGGTTGTTATCATGTATTGCCCCTCACACTTGGTTTATGAGTACTCCTATAAGGCTTCACTGTTTATAATTCCCTGTTTTGAAGTCTAGGGATCCAAGTTTGCCTAGGTTGGGGCTGGTATATGGGGAGGGGGAGTTCTGGGGGTTTTATATCTATTTATTTTCAGCCTGAAAGTTATCTGCTCTGCAAGTTTGCACTTTGATATGTGACAATACGAAATGCATTGTATTTTGTGTTAGAGTCATTGCTGTGAAGGGGTGGGGTGAATGGGGGTGAGGGCTTGATATACAGTGCATCCGTAAAGTATTCACAGCGCTTCACTTTTCCCACATTTTGTTATGTTACAGCCTTATTAAAAAATTGAATAAATTATTTTTTTCCTTCACGATTCTACACACAATACCTCATAATGACAACGTAAAAAAAAGTTTGAGATTTTTGCAAATTTATTTAAAATAAAAAACTAAGAAATCACATGTACATAAGTATTCACAGCCTTTGCCATGAAGCTCAAAATTGAGCTCAGGTGCATCCTGTTTGCACTGATCATCCTTGAGGTGTTCCTACAGTTTAATCGGAGTTCACCTGTGCTAAATTCAGTTGATTGGACATGATTTGGAAAGGCACACAACTGTCTATATAAGGTCCCACACTTGACAGTGCATGTCTGAGCACAAACCAAGCATGAAGTAAAAGGAATTGTCTGTAGACCTCCGAGACAGGATTGTCTCAAGGCACAAACCTGGGGAAGGGTACAGAAAAATATATGCTGCTTTGAAGGTCCCAATGAGCATAGTGGCCTCCATCATCCATAAATGGAAGAAGTTCGGAACCACCAGGACTCTTCCTAGAGTTGGCCGGCCAGCTAAACTGAGCGATCGGGGGAGAAGGGCCATAGTCAGGAATGTGAACAAGAAACCAATGGTCACTCTGTTAGAGCTACAGCATTCCTCTGTGGAGAGAGGAGAACCTTCCAGAAGGACAACCGTCTCTGCAGCAATCCACCAATAAGGCCTGCATGGTAGAGTAAAAAGCACATTGAACCCATCTGGAGTTTGCCAAAATGCACCTGAAGGACTCTCAGACCATGAGAAACAAAATTCTCTGGTCTGACGAGACAAATATTGAACTCTTTGGCGTTAATGCCAGCCGTCATGTTTGGAGGAAACCAGGCACCGCTAATCACCAGGCCAATACCATCCCTACAGTGAAGCATGGTGGCAACATCATGCTGTAGGGATGTTTTTCAGAGGCCGGAACTAGGAGACTAGTCAGGATAGAGGGAAAGATGAATGTAGCAATGTACAGAGACATTCTGGATGAAAACCTGCTCCAGAGCGCTCTTGACCTCAGACTGGGGCGACGGTTCATCTTTCAGTAGGACAACGACCCTAAGCACACAGCCAAGATATCAAAGTAGTGGCTTTAGGGCAACTCTGTGAATGTCCTTGAGTGGCCGAGCCAGAGCCCAGACTTGAATCCGATTGAACATCTCTGGAGAGATCTGATCTGTGCACCGACGCTTCCCATCCAACCTCATGGAGCTTGAGAGGTGCTGCAAAGAGGAATGGCCAAAACTGCCCAAAGATAGGTGTGCCAAGCTTGTGGCATCATATTCAAAAAGACTTAAGGCTGCAGTTGCTGCCAAAGATGCATCAACAAAGTATTCTGCAAAGGCTGTGAATACTTATGTACATGTGATTTTATTTTTTTATTTTTAATAAATTTGCAAAATCTCAAAAAATCTATATCACGCTGTCATTAGGGGGTATTGTGTGTAGAATTTTCAAGGAAAAATTTGAATTTATTCCAGTTTGGAATAAGGCTGTAATATAGCAAAATGTGGAAAAAGTGAAGCGATGTGAATACTTTCCGGATGTACTGTTTGTTCTTATATATGTATGTTATACTGTCAGTATATGCCTTGTGTAGCTGTACACCTTTATCCATCTTTACACTTCCAATCTGGATCCTCCTTTACTTTCAGCTGCATGCTGACATTTCTCGCATGAACTGTTAGAGGGATAAATTACAAAATCAAAAAATTTCTCTAATGGGCAAAACCATTTCACTGCAGGTGGGGCAGATGTAACATGTGGGGTGTGTTCAAGCTGAAATCTAAATTGCAGTGTAAATATAAAGCAGCCAGTATTTACCCTGCACAGAAACAATATAACCCACCCAAATCTTATGGTGCCCACTGCCCATACACTTACGAGATAATCGGTGCTATCCTCCGATTTCGACCACATCTGTGAGAGAAATCCAAGGATTGTATGCACATTTTAGGTACCATGATACGCGATGCGCGGGCACGCCGGTCGAATATCGCGTCTCAAGTACTTTCACACAAAACTTTGTAGTTTTACCCAAGCTCGAGCGACGTTTTTCAGTCACTGGAGTGTTCGTAGTATGATTGACAGGAAGTGGGTGTTTCTGGGCGGCAACTCTGCGTTTTCAGGGAGTGTGCTAAAAAACGCAGGCGTGCCAGGCAAAAACGCAGGAGTGGCTGGAGAAACGGGGGAGTGGCTGGCCGAACGCAGGGCGTGTTTGTGACGTCAAACCAGGAACTAAACAGACTTCATTCATCGGAACATAGGAGTAGGTCTGGAGCTACTCAGAAACGGCATGACATTTTTCACGTGCAGTTCTGCTAACCTTTCGTTCGCACTTCTGCTAAGCTAAGATACACTCCCAGAGGGCGGCAGCCTAGCGTGTGCACTAGGGATGAGCGGGTTCGGTTCCTCGGAATCCGAACCCGCCCGAACTTCATGTTTTTTTACACGGGGCCGAGCGACTCGGATCTTCCCGCCTTGCTCGGTTAACCCGAGCGCGCCCGAACGTCATCATCCCGCTGTCGGATTCTCGCGAGGCTCGGATTCTATCGCGAGACTCGGATTCTATATAAGGAGCCGCGCGTCGCCGCCATTTTCACACGTGCATTGAGATTCATAGGGAGAGGACGTTGCTGGCGTCCTCTCCGTTTATAGAGAAGAGAGTGAGACAGTAGAGAGAGACACAGTAGTAATTTTGGGGAGCATTAGGAGGAGTACTAGTTACTTGCTGAAGTGATAGATAGTGTGACTGTATATTATCTGACTTGTGGGGGAGACACTGACAGTGGGGAGCAGTTAGAGTCTGAGAGCAGGACTCAGGAGTACATATAACGTACAGTGCACACTTTTGCTGCCAGAGTGCCACACTGCCATTGTGACCACACTGACCACCAGTATAATATATATTGTGATTGTCTGCTTAGGAGTACTACTTGCAAGTTGCTGATAGTGTGACCAGTGACCTGACCACCAGTCACCACCAGTTTAATATATATATATATAATTGTATATAATATATATATAATATTGTATACCACCTACCCGTGGTTTTTTTTTTTTTTTTCTTTCTTCTTTATACATACTACTATAGTAGCTTACTGTAGCAGTCTGCGGTGCTGCTGAGCTGACTGTGTCCAGCAGGTCCGTCATCAGTCATTACATAATAAATATATATACCTGTCCGGCTGCAGTACTAGTGATATTATATATATATATATATATATATATTGATTTCATCTCATTATCATCCAGTCTATATTAGCAGCAGACACAGTACGGTAGTCCATGGCTGTAGCTACCTCTGTGTCGGCAGTCGCTCGTCCATCCATAATTGTATACCACCTACCCGTGTTTTTTTTTTTTCTTTCTTCTTTATACATACTACTATAGTAGCTTACTGTAGCAGTCTGCGGTGCTGCTGAGCTGACAGTGTCCAGCAGGTCCGTCATCAGTCATTACATAATAAATATATATACCTGTCCGGCTGCAGTACTAGTGATATTATATATATATATATTGATTTCATCTCCTTATCATCCAGTCTATATTAGCAGCAGACACAGTATGGTAGTCCACGGCTGTAGCTACCTCTGTGTCGGCAGTCGCTCGTCCATCCATAATTGTATACCACCTACCCGTGGTTTTTTTTTTCTTTCTTCTTTATACATACTACTATAGTAGCTTACTGTAGCAGTCTGCGGTGCTGCTGAGCTGACAGTGTCCAGCAGGTCCGTCATCAGTCATTACATAATAAATATATATACCTGTCCGGCTGCAGTACTAGTGATATTATATATATATATATATATATATATATATATATATTGATTTCATCTCCTTATCATCCAGTCTATATTAGCAGCAGACACAGTACGGTAGTCCGCGGCTGTAGCTACCTCTGTGTCGGCAGTCGCTCGTCCATCCATAATTGTATACCACCTACCCGTGGTTTTTTTTTTTTCTTTCTTCTTTATACATACTACTATAGTAGCTTACTGTAGCAGTCTGCGGTGCTGCTGAGCTGACAGTGTCCAGCAGGTCCGTCATCAGTCATTACATAATAAATATATATACCTGTCCGGCTGCAGTACTAGTGATATTATATATATATATATATATATTGATTTCATCTCCTTATCATCCAGTCTATATTAGCAGCAGACACAGTAGGGTAGTCCACGGCTGTAGCTACCTCTGTGTCGGCAGTCGCTCGTCCATCCATAATTGTATACCACCTACCCGTGGTTTTTTTTTTTTCTTTCTTCTTTATACATACTACTATAGTAGCTTACTGTAGCAGTCTGCGGTGCTGCTGAGCTGACAGTGTCCATCAGGTCCGTCATCAGTCATTACATAATAAATATATATACCTGTCCGGCTGCAGTACTAGTGATATTATATATATATATATATATATATTGATTTCATCTCCTTATCATCCAGTCTATATTAGCAGCAGACACAGTATGGTAGTCCACGGCTGTAGCTACCTCTGTGTCGGCAGTCGCTCGTCCATCCATAATTGTATACCACCTACCCGTGGTTTTTTTTTTCTTTCTTCTTTATACATACTACTATAGTAGCTTACTGTAGCAGTCTGCGGTGCTGCTGAGCTGACAGTGTCCAGCAGGTCCGTCATTAGTCATTACATAATAAATATATATATACCTGTCCGGCTGCAGTACTAGTGATATTATATATATATATATATATATATTGATTTCATCTCCTTATCATCCAGTCTATATTAGCAGCAGACACAGTACGGTAGTCCACGGCTGTAGCTACCTCTGTGTCGGCAGTCGCTCGTCCATCCATAATTGTATACCACCTACCCGTGGTTTTTTTTTTTTCTTCTTTATACATACTACTATAGTAGCTTACTGTAGCAGTCTGCGGTGCTGCTGAGCTGACAGTGTCCAGCAGGTCCGTCACCAGTCATTACATAATAAATATATATACCTGTCCGGCTGCAGTACTAGTGATATTATATATATATATATATATATATATATATATTGATTTCATCTCATTATCATCCAGTCTATATTAGCAGCAGACACAGTACGGTAGTCCACGGCTGTAGCTACCTCTGTGTCGGCAGTCGCTCGTCCATCCATAAGTATACTAGTATCCATCCATCTACATTGTTTACCTGAGGTGCCTTTTAGTTGTGCCTATTAAAATATGGAGAACAAAAATGTTGAGGTTCCAAAATTAGGGAAAGATCAAGATCTACTTCCACCTCGTGCTGAAGCTGCTGCCACTAGTCATGGCCGAGACGATGAAATGCCAGCAACGTCGTCTGCCAAGGCCGATGCCCAATGTCATAGTACAGAGCATGTAAAATCCAAAACACCAAATATCAGTAAAAAAAGGACTCCAAAATCTAAAATAAAATTGTCGTCGGAGAAGCGTAAACTTGCCAATATGCCATTTACCACACGGAGTGGCAAGGAACGGCTGAGGCCCTGGCCTATGTTCATGGCTAGTGGTTCAGCTTCACATGAGGATGGAAGCACTCAGCCTCTCGCTAGAAAACTGAAAAGACTCAAGCTGGCAAAAGCACCGCAAAGAACTGTGCGTTCTTCGAAATCCCAAATCCACAAGGAGAGTCCAATTGTGTCGGTTGCGATGCCTGACCTTCCCAACACTGGACGTGAAGAGCATGCGCCTTCCACCATTTGCACGCCCCCTGCAAGTGCTGGAAGGAGCACCCGCAGTCCAGTTCCTGATAGTCAGATTGAAGATGTCAGTGTTGAAGTACACCAGGATGAGGAGGATATGGGTGTTGCTGGCGCTGGGGAGGAAATTGACAAGGAGGATTCTGATGGTGAGGTGGTTTGTTTAAGTCAGGCACCCGGGGAGACACCTGTTGTCCATGGGAGGAATAGGGCCGTTGACATGCCTGGTGAAAATACCAAAAAAATCAGCTCTTCGGTGTGGAAGTATTTCACCAGAAATGCGGACAACATTTGTCAAGCCGTGTGTTGCCTTTGTCAAGCTGTAATAAGTAGGGGTAAGGACGTTAACCACCTCGGAACATCCTCCCTTATACGTCACCTGCAGCGCATTCATAATAAGTCAGTGACAAGTTCAAAAACTTTGGGCGACAGCGGAAGCAGTCCACTGACCAGTAAATCCCTTCCTCTTGTAACCAAGCTCACGCAAACCACCCCACCAACTCCCTCAGTGTCAATTTCCTCCTTCCCCAGGAATGCCAATAGTCCTGCATGCCATGTCACTGGCAATTCTGACGAGTCCTCTCCTGCCTGGGATTCCTCCGATGCATCCTTGCGTGTAACGCCTACTGCTGCTGGCGCTGCTGTTGTTGCTGCTGGGAGTCGATGGTCATCCCAGAGGGGAAGTCGTAAGCCCACTTGTACTACTTCCAGTAAGCAATTGACTGTCCAACAGTCCTTTGCGAGGAAGATGAAATATCACAGCAGTCATCCTGTTGCAAAGCGGATAACTGAGGCCTTGACAACTATGTTGGTGTTAGACGTGCGTCCGGTATCCGCCGTTAGTTCACAGGGAACTAGACAATTTATTGAGGCAGTGTGCCCCCGTTACCAAATACCATCTAGGTTCCACTTCTCTAGGCAGGCGATACCGAGAATGTACACGGACGTCAGAAAAAGACTCACCAGTGTCCTAAAAAATGCAGTTGTACCCAATGTCCACTTAACCACGGACATGTGGACAAGTGGAGCAGGGCAGGGTCAGGACTATATGACTGTGACAGCCCACTGGGTAGATGTATGGACTCCCGCCGCAAGAACAGCAGCGGCGGCACCAGTAGCAGCATCTCGCAAACGCCAACTCTTTCCTAGGCAGGCTACGCTTTGTATCACCGGTTTCCAGAATACGCACACAGCTGAAAACCTCTTACGGCAACTGAGGAAGATCATCGCGGAATGGCTTACCCCAATTGGACTCTCCTGTGGATTTGTGGCATCGGACAACGCCAGCAATATTGTGTGTGCATTAAATATGGGCAAATTCCAGCACGTCCCATGTTTTGCACATACCTTGAATTTGGTGGTGCAGAATTTTTTAAAAAACGACAGGGGCGTGCAAGAGATGCTGTCGGTGGCCAGAAGAATTGCGGGACACTTTCGGCGTACAGGCACCACGTACAGAAGACTGGAGCACCACCAAAAACGCCTGAACTTGCCCTGCCATCATCTGAAGCAAGAAGTGGTAACGAGGTGGAATTCAACCCTCTATATGCTTCAGAGGTTGGAGGAGCAGCAAAAGGCCATTCAAGCCTATACAATTGAGCACGATATAGGAGGTGGAATGTACCTGTCTCAAGCGCAGTGGAGAATGATTTCAACGTTGTGCAAGGTTCTGCAACCTTTTGAACTTGCCACACGTGAAGTCAGTTCAGACACTGCCAGCCTGAGTCAGGTCATTCCCCTCATCAGGCTTTTGCAGAAGAAGCTGGAGGCATTGAAGGAGGAGCTAAAAGGGAGCGATTCCGCTAGGCATGTGGGACTTGTGGATGGAGCCCTTAATTCGCTTAACAAGGATTCACGGGTGGTCAATCTGTTGAAATCAGAGCACTACATTTTGGCCACCGTGCTCGATCCTAGATTTAAAACCTACCTTGGATCTCTCTTTCCGGCAGACACAAGTCTGCTGGGGTTCAAAGACCTGCTGGTGACAAAATTGTCAAGTCAAGCGGAACGCGACCTGTCAACATCTCCTCCTTCACATTCTCCCGCAACTGGGGGTGCGAGGAAAAGGATCAGAATTCCGAGCCCACCCGCTGGCGGTGATGCAGGGCAGTCTGGAGCGACTGCTGATGCTGACATCTGGTCCGGACTGAAGGACCTGACAACGATTACGGACATGTCGTCTACTGTCACTGCATATGATTCTCTCAACATTGAAAGAATGGTGGAGGATTATATGAGTGACCGCATCCAAGTAGGCACGTCACACAGTCCGTACTTATACTGGCAGGAAAAAGAGGCAATTTGGAGGCCCTTGCACAAACTGGCTTTATTCTACCTAAGTTGCCCTCCCACAAGTGTGTACTCCGAAAGAGTGTTTAGTGCCGCCGCTCACCTTGTCAGCAATCTGCGTACGAGGTTACTTCCAGAAAATGTGAAGAAGATGATGTTCATTAAAATGAATTATAATCAATTCCTCCGTGGAGACATTGACCAGCAGCAATTGCCTCCACAAAGTACACAGGGAGCTGTGATGGTGGATTCCAGTGGGGACGAATTGATAATCTGTGAGGAGCGGGATGTACACGGTGATATATCGGAGGATGATGATGAGGTGGACATCTTGCCTCTGTAGAGCCAGTTTGTGCAAGGAGAGATTAATTGCTTCTTTTTCGGTGGGGGTTCAAACCAACCCGTCATTTCAGTCACAGTCGTGTGGCAGACCCTGTCACTGAAATGATGGGTTGGTTAAAGTGTGCATGTCCTGTTTATACAACATAAGGGTGGGTGGGAGGGCCCAAGGACAATTCCATCTTGCACCTCTTTTTTCTTTCATTTTTATTTGCGTCATGTGCTGTTTGGGGAGTGTTTTTTGGAAGGGCCATCCTGCGTGACACTGCAGTGCCACTCCTAGATGGGCCAGGTGTTTGTGTCGGCCACTAGGGTCGCATAGCTTACTCACACAGCTACCTCATTGCGCCTCTTTTTTCCTTCTTTGCGTCATGTGCTGTTTGGGGAGTGTTTTTTGGAAGGGCCATCCTGCGTGACACTGCAGTGCCACTCCTAGATGGGCCAGGTGTTTGTGTCGGCCACTAGGGTCGCTTAGCTTACTCACACAGCTACCTCATTGCGCCTCTTTTTTTCTTCTTTGCGTCATGTGCTGTTTGGGGAGTGTTTTTTGGAAGGGCCATCCTGCGTGACACTGCAGTGACACTCCTAGATGGGCCAGGTGTTTGTGTCGGCCACTAGGGTCGCTTAGCTTACTCACACAGCTACCTCATTGCGCCTCTTTTTTTCTTCTTTGCGTCATGTGCTGTTTGGGGAGTGTTTTTTGGAAGGGCCATCCTGCGTGACACTGCAGTGCCACTCCTAGATGGGCCAGGTGTTTGTGTCGGCCACTAGGGTCGCTTAGCTTACTCACACAGCTACCTCATTGCGCCTCTTTTTTTCTTCTTTGCGTCATGTGCTGTTTGGGGAGTGTTTTTTGGAAGGGCCATCCTGCGTGACACTGCAGTGCCACTCCTAGATGGGCCAGGTGTTTGTGTCGGCCACTAGGGTCGCTTAGCTTACTCACACAGCTACCTCATTGCGCCTCTTTTTTTCTTCTTTGCGTCATGTGCTGTTTGTTTGGGGAGTGTTTTTTGGAAGGGCCATCCTGCGTGACACTGCAGTGCCACTCCTAGATGGGCCAGGTGTTTGTGTCGGCCACTAGGGTCGCTTAGCTTAGTCATCCAGCGACCTCGGTGCAAATTTTAGGACTAAAAATAATATTGTGAGGTGTGAGGTATTCAGAATAGACTGAAAATGAGTGGAAATTATGGTTTTTGAGGTTAATAATACTTTGGGATCAAAATGACCCCCAAATTCTATGATTTAAGCTGTTTTTTAGGGTTTTTTGAAAAAAACACCCGAATCCAAAACACACCCGAATCCGACAAAAAAAATTCGGTGAGGTTTTGCCAAAACGCGGTCGAACCCAAAACACGACCGCGGAACCGAACCCAAAACCAAAACACAAAACCCGAAAAATTTCAAGTGCACATCCCTAGTGTGCACTGCTGCTAAAAGCAGCTAGCGAGCGGGGGCGTGGCCTGGAGTAGCTGGGGACAGGTAGGATTTTTTCCGGCTCTCCCGCTGATATCCTGAAAATATCCTGCTAGAAGCTGTTTTCTCACCCCAAACACCTTGTGTTTCTGCTGGACCCTCTCCCGCTGCTGCGGAGCTCCTTGGAGTGTCGAAATCTCGGGATCTCCATGTGTGCGTCCTAGAGATCGGCCGGCCGGCCAGGCCTCAGCACAGAGTCCCGTTGCCTGTTTCTGGTTCCAGCGGCTGCAGTGCGGTGTGCGATACTCACCTGTTACTATCTCCAATTCTTCGGCTGTGTCTCCAGGGATCCTCCGTGCGTCTTCTGCTGTCTGTCTCGCTCCCGGTGCCTGCGGGTGTGTGTGACGCCGACGGCCGCCATTTTGCTGCTAACCTCTCCTCTGACGGCCCTCTGGATATCACTCCTGCTCTGCACATTCTGATGGTGAGGGTGACACCGGCTGCCTGTTTCTTTGCTCCTGTTTAGCGGGTCTGCTGCTACTAGCTGGCTGCTTTATCCGGGTTCCCTACTGGATGTGACTTGGTGGTGTGTCAGCCGCCGCCATTTTGCCTCTGGAGGTTTATACCTGATGCCCTGAGATTCCTGCAGTCTGTACCATTTGTGGCAATCCCAGCTGGTGCTCGGATTTGTCTATTGTGCCCACTCTCCCGTCTTGGCGTCTACGTGCCTTTACGATGGCTGGCTCTTTGCGGCACGTACTCCAGGCTATTTATGCCTCTACAGAGTGACTTGTTATTCAGCTTACCAAAATGGCGGATGTATCCCCCAGCTCCATGGTTGCCTTCACTGCGCTTCCTGCATCGAAATATTCTCCGGCTGTCTCCTATTCCGACACTGTGGATTCTATTGTACAGGATGCTGATCTAATCCCTGTATGCCCTGACTCTCTTGCAGTCCAGCCGAAAACCCGTTTGGATTTTCTGTCATCCTCCGTTGGAATTGCTCCTAATATCCTCTGTTGTCTACCTTCTGACTGCCTCGACTATGCTGTGTCCTTTACAGTTATTGGTTTTATCTCTCCTGCTGCTATGTGGACACCGTATAGCGTGACATACTATGGCTGGATGGAGCTAACGGTGTCCTCTCCGAAAATCCATCCTCTATCTCTTTGGTTCGCGCCAGGTCTGGGGGATTTGACTTTTGCATTCTCTGGACATTCCCCTACTGATTGTTGTCTGTGCTGGACCAGGTTTTTCCTTTTCGACTTATCCTATCATGGTGCTGAGCCTTGGCCGGACTAATGTAACACTGTGTCACCATTTTCTGCTAAGCTTTGCTGGTGGGGATGGTTTCCATCTCCTTGTATTTTACTTTATTTTTTATTTTTTAATTTTTTTTATTTTCATACGACTGTGCTAGAGTGATGTTTTATGTGTAGCGGGAGGGTTGGGTCTCTGATATGGTTGAATCTCCTCCTATCTATGCTATGTATAAGTTTATATACTGCTCAGTACGCTACGCGGGAGGAAAGTTATGTTCTTCTGCGGGAGAGCCGGATTTAGCCTAGCTTAAGGTCATTAGTTTATTGCTCCTGTTAGTTTCGAATGGGGGGGGGGGGGTTTGCTAGTTAGTGTAGTTAGAGAGGGGGATGGGGGTTTAGGGATCCAAGTATACCTGAGCTGGGGGTAGGCTATACAGGGTGGGGGGTTATAGGGGTGGTTTGTTTTTGTGGGTTTTGTTTTCTTTTTGTGGCTGTTTGGCAGACGTTTTATATCCTATTGGATTATACTTAACGATGATGTGTCTTCACGGTGACATGTGTAGGGACTAGATACTCCCCATTTTATTCTGTGGATAAATTGTATGGGCCCACATGGCGCCTGTGGGCCTCTGCGTACTATGGTGTGGGGAGTCAATCTACTTATGCTGAATCGTATGTCATGTGTCATCTTGATCTGCAGCTTTTTGATGTATATTCTATATTCTGCCACGAATACCTACAGCATTTTCAACTTGTTCTGTATTTGTATCTCTACAAAATTTTAAATCTCAATAAAAATTATTGAATTTAAAAAAAAAAGCAGCTAGCGAGCGATCAACTCGGAATGAGGGCCATTATGTGCTGCACATAATATTTCTTGCATCGCAGTGCGATCGCATGTGATTTTAAACCCACATGAGATATATCGCACTGCGATGTGCGATGGGCACCCGCCAGGAGTGGCCAGAGGCCGCTGCCACTCGGCAGTGACGTGCTCATCACATGATTACCATGCGATCTATCACATGATCGCATGGTAACCACTTTGTCAGTTCAGGTGCGATTTGATTGCACCTGAACTGCCGGTGCGATGCCCCGCGATGTCGCGTCGCGGGGCATCGTACAAGTGTATGGCCAGCATAACTCTCTGCACATTATATCTGCCCCACCTGCAGTGCACATGGTTTTGCCCTTTAGAGAAAGATGTTTTCTTTTGCAATCAGGACTGAATTTGGCCCTCAGTTCTAAATTGCTGTGTTAGAATTTTATTTATTATTTATTTATTAACAGTTTCTTATATAGCGCAGCAAATTCCATTGCGCTTTACAATTGGAAATAACAATTATATAACAAAACAATGATATAACAAAACAGTCATAGAGGTAGGAAGGCCCTGTTCGCAAGCTTACAATCTATAGGGAAATAGGCAAGTATACACAAGGAAAGGTGCGATCTATTGCATAGTTGTCCACCAGATTGCAAAGGTTCTTGGTGGGCTGTATAATATGGTCATACAGCAATGATGAACCGGGGTCGAGAGGAAGGATGAGAAGACATGTGAGGATATATGTGGACTGTGCAGAGTGGATGCAATTTGATAGGAAGGTTTATGAAAGTTATGTGGGCGGTTCTGGAATTTGATACGCTTGCCTGAAGAGGTGAGTTTTCAGGGAACGCTTGAAGGTGTGGAGACTAGAGGAGAGTCTTATTGTGCGTGGTAGGGCATTCCACACAGTGGGTGCAGCCCGACAAAAGTTCTGCAATCGTGAGTGGGAGTGAGTAATGAGTGTGGATGAGAGATGCAGATCTTGTGAAGACCGAAGAGGTTGGGTTGGGAGATTTTTTGAGATAAGCGAAGTGATGTATGTTGGTGTAGTTTGGTTAATGGCCTCGTGTGTGAGTATTTTATATTGAATACGGTAGAATACAGGTAACCAATGGAGGGACTGACAGAGTGGATCTGCAGACGATGAACATCTAGCGAGGAAGATTAGCCTTGCAGCTGCATTCAGAATGGATTGTAGTGGGGAGAGCCTCATTTTGGGAAGACCAATTAGGAGACTATTGCAATAATCAATGCGGGAGATAATGAGAGCATGAATTAGAATTTTAGCAGTGTCTTGTGTAAGGTATGGTCGTATTTTGGATATGTTTTTAGATGCATGTAACATGATTTTGAGACAGATTGAATGTGGGGAACAAAGGACAGATCAGAGTCAAGGATGACTCCTAGGAAGCGAGCTTGTGGGGTAGGGTAGATTGTTGAGTTTTCAACAGTGATAGAGATATCAGGTTGGTATCTACTATTGGCCGGTGGAAATATAATTAACTCTGTCTTTGAAATATTAAGTTTGAGGTGGTGAGAAGTCATCCAAGATGAAATGGCAGATAGGCATTTAGTGACATGGCCCAGTACAGAATAGGGACAAATCTGGGGAGAATAGGTAGATTTGAGTATCATCTGCGTACAGATGATACTGAAATCCAAAAGAGCTGATTAGTTTACCAAGAGATGAGGTATAGATAGAGAAAAGCAGAGGACCCAAGCAAGGTCGGACTGGTCCACAGGGGTACAGGGGAAACCACCGGTGGGCCCCACTGCCTGGGCCCCCACCCCCTCTTCTGGGGATCAGATTTTGCACTTGAATTACACATTATGCATATGTTATATTATACTGCACAGGACTATGGTGTACTTTCTACAGTGTTATTAATCTAGTACATTATCATGCATGCACTAGCAGTATTTGCTATATATCAAGGGGCCCAGAACATGCACTACTGGTTAGCTAAGCCTCTAAGCACGGGCCCCTATCACTGCATTTCCCCGGTGGGCCCTTCATGCCCCAGTCCGACACTGGACCCAAGACTGAGCCTTGCGGTACTCCAACTGAAAGAGGTAGCGAAGAGGAGGTAGATTCAGAGGAGCGAACACTGACGGATTGATTAGATAAGTTGGATAGGAATCAAGAAAGGGCTGTGTCTTTAAGACCTAGGGATTGTAGTGTTTGTATGAGAAAAGAGTGGTCAACACCGTCAAAGGCAGCAGATAGATCTAGAAGAATAAGTAGTGAGTAATGGCCTTTAGACTTCATAGTGACCAAATCATTAACCACTTTAGTCAGTGTTGTCTCAGTTGAGTGTTGGGAACGGAAGCTTGACTGAAGTGGGTCCAATAAATTGTGTGAGTTAAAGTGTGTGAGTCAAGTTTTTGTGTGAGTTTTTGTAGTTGTCTTGTTAATTTGGAGTGCCATGGTTGACATCTAGGCCTACGTGGAGTGTGATGGGTAGCTGGAGCCACTTTATCAAGGGCTAGTTCTAGAGTCTCGTTCAGGTGTGATACAGCCATCTCAGGAGAGGTGAATGCAGAGATAGGTGAAAGTAGTTTTTGGAGTGAGGTGGAAAGTTCTTGAAGATTAATTGTGTTAATATTTCTGCAGGTTTGAGGAGTATTGGAGGACTTCAGCAACACAGAGTTTGAATTAACGGAGGAGAGCATGCAGGTGATAAGGTTGTGATCGGAGAGGGGGAAAGGAGTGTTAGTGAGTTCAGAAACGGAGCATAGTCTGGTGAATACTAGATCAAGGCAGTGGCCCTCCAGATGAGTAGAGGAGTCAGTCAATTGGGATAGGCCAAGAGAGGAGGTTAGAGAGAGTAGTTTGGAGGCGTGAGTAGCAGATTTTGGACAATCAATAGCAATATTGAAATCACCCATGATGATGGTGGAGATGTCAGAGGATAGGAAGTGAGGAAGCCAGCCAGAAAAATCTTCTAGAAATTGTTTGGGATGCCCAGGTGGGCGATAGGTAGCAGCAACATGCAGAAGGAAAGGAGAGTAAACCCTCATGGAATGTACTTTAAATTATATAAATGTGAGTGATGGAACCTGTGGTAGAACAGTGTATGCGAAAGATTGGGAAAGTAATAGTCCAAGTCCTCCTCCTTTATGGTTACCAGGCCTGGAGGTGTGTGTAAAGTGGAGACCACCATGTGCCAGTGCTGCAGGGGAGGCTGTGTCTGATTGTGTGAGCCAGGTTTCTGTTATAGCCAGCAGATTGAAGTTGTTAGATATGAGGTCATGGATGGATGTTAATTTGTTACAAACAGAGCGTGCATTCCATAAGGAACATTTTAGTGATCTGGAGGGTGATGGAAGACACGTAATGTTTATGAGGTTAGCTGGTTTATGAGGTTAGTTAGAATAAAGCTGTTCAGCAAATTTTGTAAAAGCCAGATGCATCACTATGGGGGTGCGGGTTGCACCAGAGTGTCACCCTCGGAGGGGGCAACACCAAAATGTCAACTCCTCTGCAGTGGTAAGATTCACACTACTAAAGCAGTGGTCAAAAGATTTGTGGAGACAGCTGATTTTATGATCATGTGTATTAGAACTACTTTTATTCCTATTATTAATATTAGTAACATTCATTTCCAGTATTTCCAGTCTAATTTGATCAATTTAGAACTCACCATATTGTTCACCAATATTGACAATATAGCTAGCTGGCTAAACAAAGCAACAGAGCAGCCGCACAAACACACGGCAGTTACTTTAAAAGAATATAGCACATCTATGAAACATTGTTGCAGTCTTTATATGTTTTAAAAGGGGAACTCACCTAGCCTTGCATCATACGTGATACAGATCCAGGGTGGTCATTCCGAGTTGTTCGCTCGCAAGCTGCTTTTAGTAGCTTTGCACACACTAAGCCGCCGCCTACTGGGAGTGAATCTTAGCTTCTCAAAATTGCGAATGAAAGATTCTCAATATTGCGAAAAGACTTCTCTGTGCAGTTTCTGAGTAGCTTCAAACTTACTCGGCATCTGCGATCAGTTCAGTGCTTGTCGTTCCTGGTTTGACGTCACAAACACACCCAGCGTTTGCCCAGACACTCCTCCGTTTCTCCAGCCACTCCCGCGTTTTTCCCAGAAACGGTAGCGTTTTTTCGCACACACCCATAAAACGGCCTGTTTCCGCCCAGAAACACCCACTTCCTGTCAATCACATTACGATCACCAGAACGAAGAAAAAACCTCGTAATGCCGTGAGTAAAAAACCTAACTGCATAGCAAATTTACTTGGCGCAGTCGCACTGCGGACATTGCGCATGCGCATTAGCGACTAATCGCTCCGTTGCGAGAAAAAAATAACGAGCTAACAACTCGGAATGACCCCCCATGTCCTGAACTTGGCTACTGTGTCAATGACCTCTACATTCTGACTCGCCCCCTCTGCCTCCGTGATTTATCTAACAAGGCAGAGACTAGATGGGCCAAGTGGTTCTTATCTGCCATCAAATTCTATGTTACCTGTAGACTGATCTAACTTGTGATTTGGGGGGAGATGTAGCAAACCTAGGAGAGAGATAAAGTGGATTTCTTGGCTAATGCAACCAATCAGCTTCTGTCATTTCAAAGCCTGTGCTAGATAAATGACAGCTGATTGGTTGCTTTCAGCAATTTTTCCACTTTATCTCTCTCCACAAATTAATACATCTGCACCTTGGACTTTGAGAGATCTGATAACCTGTGTCTTGACCCAGAAAGAGCTCTCTTCTCCAGGTGGTCTATCCCGTCATCTGCGGCTTCTCACACTCAACATGCATGGCAGTGGCGTAACTAGAAATTTTCCTCCCCCAAGCCAAAAAATCCTTCGGCGCCCCCCCCCCCCATAACCCCCATAATTGGCATTAGCAAAGGGACAAATATGTGCGCGCGTAGGCGCGCGCCACCAAAAAGGGGCGTGACTTCGTTAAAATGGGCGTGGCTTCACGTAAAGGGGCGTGGTATTGCAGGAAAAGACTACCTTATACCCCAGTTTTGCAACCTGCACGCCCAGACGTTAGCCACCACAGGAAAGAAAAATAATCCTGATTCATGCCCCTTACATTATTTGTCATTTTTCCTCCTTATAGTAATGCCCAGTATACATTATTCCACATACTGCAATGGCCCTTAGACAATATGCCGCACACAACAATGCACATGACACAATATGCACACACTGTAATGCCCCCGACACATTATGCCACACACCGTAATGCCTGTGACACATTATGACAGGAATCGCAATGCCCGTTATAAATTATGCTACACTCTGCAATGTCCCTGATACATTATAGCACATACAATGTCTGTGACACAGTATGACACACACCACAATGATCCTGAGACATTATACCACATACCACAATGCCCGTGATATAGTATACAACACACCGTAATGCCCGACACATTATGACACACACCGCAATGTCCGTGATACATTATGCCACACACCGTAATGCCCATTACACATTAAGTTCTACAGTAAGGCTTCTAATTACTTTTAAATTACCTGTTTGTTGCCAGGGGTTTCATGCTCTTGGTTCCATGCATGGTGCCAGGGGTTTTCATGCTCAGGGTGTCATGCTCGTTGCCAGGGGTTTCATGCACTGGGTGTCATGCTCGTTGCCAGGGGTTTCATGCACTGGGTGTCATGCTCGTTGCTAGGGGGTAGTGCTTGTTGCTAGTGCCATGCTCCCAGTGCCACATATGCCCCCAGTGCCATATATTCCCCCACAGTGCCAGGTATATGCCCCCAGTGCCAGGAACATGCCCCCAGTGCCAAATATACCCCTCCCCCAGTGCCACATATGCCCCCTCAGTGCCTGCTACCCCCAGTGCCAAATATTCCTCCACAGTGCCACATATGCCCCCTCAGTGCCTGCTCCCCCACAGTGCCAGGTATATGCCCCCAGTGCCAGATCTTCCCCCACAGTGCCAGGTATATGCCCCCAGTGCCAGGTATATGCCCACAGTGCCAGGTATATGCCCCCAGTGCCAGGTATATGCCCCCAGTGCCAGATCTTCCCCCAAAGTGCCAGGTATATGCCCCCAGTGCCAGATCTTCCCCCACAGTGCCAGGTATATGCCCCCAGTGCCAGGTATATGCCCCCAGTGCCAGATCTACCCCCACAGTGCCAGGTATATGCCCCCAGTGCCAGGTATATGCCCCCCAGTGCCAGATCTTCCCCCACAGTGCCAGGTATATGCCCCCAGTGCCAGGTATATGCGCCCAGTGCCTGCTCTCCTCTTCCCCCCCCCTCCGCATCTTTGTGTTGGAGGGACACTGAGCGCATAGCGCGTCTCTCCTGTGTCCCTCCTGGCTCTCCCCCGGCAAGTCTAATAAAGGAAGTGCCGGTTCGTGAGCCAATCAGAGCTCACGAACGGCACTTAGACCGGCCGGGGGAGAGCCAGGAGGGACACAGGAGAGACGCGCTATGCGCTCCGTGTCCCTCCAAGTCCTTACAGCAGGGAGGGAGACCGCAGATTGACATGCGGACGCTCGTCCGCATGTCAATCTGTGCAAAGTCAGTGGCACCCCCGCAGCCCCTCGCCCCCAAGCCACCGCGAGGACTGCGGGGGCAGTAGTTACGCCACTGATGCATGGAATACACAGTGGAAGCTGGAGTATGTGATGTGCATGCAGGGTCGGACTGGCCCACAGGGGTACCAGGGAAACCACCGGTAGGCCCCACTGCCTGAGTGCCCACTCCTTCCTCTAGGGATCAGGTTCCAGACTGTGCACTTGTATTATACATGGTAGATATGTTGCATTACACTGCACTAGACTATTGTGTATTTCAAGCCTCTGTAGAGGCTGGCCACACCCCCTTTGTAGGCTGGCCACACCCCTAAGTATGGGCCCCTATAACGGCATTCCCCCGGTGGGCCCTTCATGTCCCAGTCCGACACTGTGTGCATGCATAGTGTGATGTGAACATGTAAGCTGCAGCCGCAGTGATCAGGGGCAGATTTATGGTTCAGGCCGCTCCTAGGCACAGTATTGTCCACACCCATCCCACCGCCCCAATCACATCATTACCACTTTCATTCAGCCTGGTGTACTGCCCTTCAGCAAGTGCCACCCCTAGGCACATGCCTTGCAGGAAACCACTTCTGGCAATGACGTAATTTCTACCAGCGGTCAGATTTATTATATAGATTATGTGGTTTATATTACAGATGTGCACTAATCCCTGTGTTTTGGATCCGGATTCACCTTCGTGTTTTGGATTCGATTTTGGTTTTGCAAAACCACCCTCAAGTGTTTTGGTTCGGAATTTGGATTTAAAATCCAAATCTTTCATTTTGGATTTCTTGAATATGGATAAAAACAGCTAAAATCCTGTAATCTTTGCAATCCAAAAACCGAAAATGTAGATATAAAATCCAAACTCTGAACCGTGGGAAGATCCAAACTGGGACCCAGGTGGTCATTCCGACCTGTTCGCACGCTGCCGTTTTTCGCAGCACAGCAATCAAGTTACTACTACGCATGCACCGCAATGCGCAGGCACTGCAATGCGCAGACGCGTCGAACGGGTACAAAGCGGATCGTTGCTGAGCGATGGTTTTACCGAAGAATCCATTCGCAAGGCCGATTGCAAGGAGATTGACAGGAAGAAGGCGTTTATGGGTGCCCACTGACCGTATTCTGGAAGTGTTTGGGAAAATGCAGGCGTGTCCAAGTGTTTGCAGGGCGGGTGTCTGACGTCAATTCCGGGACCGGACAGGCTGAAGTGATCGTAAGGGCTCAGTAAGTTCAGAGCTACTCAGAAACTTCACAAAATATTTTTGCAAAGCTCGGCTGCACATGCGTTCACACACTTGCAAAGCAAAAATACACTCCCCTATAGGCGGCGACTATCTGATTGCAGCGCTGCAAAAAGTAGCTAGCAAGCGATCAACTCGGAATGACCCCCTCAGTTCGGATCTCCTCAGGAGATTCAAATTGGGACTCGGCTCAGTTCGAATCCACAAATATCTAGTTTATATCAGTAATTCGCTATCAGTTTTGGGATGACCTATAATCTCCTAGTTATAATATTGTATGTTACCTTCACCAACATCCCCGAACCCAGACACTTATAAAACCATGGTTATATGACGCAACAGATGGTGCAAGGACACAAAGGAAGAATGCAGCAGTAGTGGCCCATGCTTAGGGGTGTGGCCAGCCTCCAGAAGAGGTGTGGCTAGCCACCACAGATACTTGACTGAACATTAGATATATCTAGTATATACTGCTGGCCCATGCATGATAATGTAGTAATGTACAGTACTGTATCACATTAATAACAGCACTGCACTATGTAAAATACACCATAGTCATGTGCAGTGTAGCCCTAGGCAAGATTTTGGCTGGTGCCCCCTAGCGCGGCCGCTAGTTCCGCCTCTGACCCTGCACCCCTTTCCCAGCACCATCACCCCTCACCCATAACAGTCCTCATTTTTGGTGCTCCTACCCCCTATATTTTAAATAAGAACAGTACAAACATTCAGCACACAGCCCAAAAAGGGGCATTTTCTTGCTGGGAAGGGGCATGGCCACACAATAGTACCCCCGAATTCAAATTACAGTAGTGCAACTTTATTCCCATTTTATCATGCGATAGTGTCCCTTCTTTACGTTACATCACATAGTAGTACCACTTTACCTTATATATGTTACTACTCACAGTAGTGCCCCTTATTCACATTACATCACACTGAATTGCTCCTTATTCACATTACACCACACCAAATTGCTCTTTATTCACATTAGACCACATAGTAGTGCCCTTTCTATACACGCCACACAGTAGATCACCTTATACACATAATACCACACATTAGTAATGCATTTATACACATAATACCACAGTAATGCCCCTTACACATATGACACACATTATTAATATCCTTATAAACATACACTGTGGCTGTATCTGCATACGAAATGCTACGTTACAGTGATTTCCAGGAACAAACTGTAACGTAATATTTCGTGTGCAGACAGAGCCACGGTCACACACAGAATATAGGCATGCCGCATATCATTGTAATCAGCAGAAGCTGCTTGTGCCCCCTAGGCATTTGCCTAGTTTGCCTATGCCTACGGCCAGCTCTGGTGTAGTGTAACATATATACAGTACTGTATAATGTATAATTCAAGTGCACAGTTTTCAACATGATCCTTAGAGGAGGGGGTGAACCCTCAGGCAGCAGAGCACATCTGGATTTTCCCTGTGCCCCTGTGGGCCAGTCCAACCCTGAGCCCAGCACTGTCCTATGTAATAGCTGTGCACTTTCCATGCATGCCATGCCAACTCAAGTGGCACTATGCCACCCACACTGGCTGAGCAGCAACTCATACATACACCAACTTCATGTAACCCTGATTTAGGGTTTAAACAACACTTATACTGAGGTAGTTATAATATGGTGATTAAAATGGAGTATAAGCATATATATTATTCATATAAAAGTTAATGGATGTTGTAATACTGTATGCATGTTTTGAGGTAAATAATATAGTTCACATATATGTAATTGTATGTACATTGATGTAAATGTAGTGGTGAATACAATTAAGGTTTATTTTATGGTTTCACAGTGTATCTAAAGGGTTAATGTCCTTGTGCTCCTAACTGTCAATCACCTAGTGGGGTGATTGCCAGTGGGCGGGGCATCACCTCAGAGTGGGTCATGTGATTACTAGAGAGGGGTGGATAGGCCACCCGTGCTGTGAGTGTAGCTAAGGGAGAGACTGCATATCCCTTGGTGAGAGGACAGAGTTTTTTGCTGCTCCGGCCGTCGCCCGCATTAGAGCTGAGCGGTATACATTGCGGCGGCCGGAGGGGGCTTAGTGTGTGTAGCCAGAACAGGGCTTCCTTACTGTAAAGGTGGTAACGGCAGCATTGAGACTCAGAACTGTTCATAGAACCCGGCATTAGCGCTAGTCAACTCACCCAGCAGTATTGGAAGGGCGCATCTGTGACAGGGAGACAGAGAGGGTTCCTTCCTACCTATTACCGGCACAGACTCTGATAGCCACAACAAAGAAGCCAGGACCAGCAGCAGAGGCTCCATTCTGTGTGGCTGTAAGTGTAAGAGAGGAGTCGGGGGAGCAGCCTGCAGCAGCATCACTAGATCGTAGAAGTGTGAGTGTATAATCCAGCCATTTATATTACACCTACACTAAGCACAGCAAGCCATAGGTGACTATGGTACATAGTCAATTTCATATTGGGACTACGGACTCCAGGGCTAGGCCGCAATAACGGCTATTAAGCAGGAGGATAGTAATGGGTCACAGTAGTCAGAGTGACCTATAATTACAGTTCCATGTATGGCTTAATCATAGTGCTAAGGAGAAGGTAGAAAGCACTGGGTATATATATATGTAACAGGAGGAGTGGAGTAAAACTTTAACTGTTTAATGCTTCATAAATGCAGTTTTAAAGCTCCCCACATATATCAGCATCACATCAGTCAAAGGAGAGCCAGAGACATTGGTCCGCAGCGCTAAATAGAAAGTAACACCCTAAAGCTGCCACCTAATGTGTGTATTTATGCCCCTGAATTAGCAGAATTAGAGTCAAGGACATTAAAGGTAGCCAAACTACAGTGACATTGGATGAATGTTAAAGCCTCTTAGCCACAAAGGATTAGAATATCATCCCGATTCAAGGACTAGCTTGTGGCACTTTAATACAACTGTTATATGTATATTTGTGAACCCGTAAGAAGGACTGACACATTAGAGACTATTAGTTATAAAGTTAAAGGATTTGAGCTCACTGTGACTATGAAAAGAGAAACCATCTCTTGCAGATATATTTAATATAGATTCATCCTAAGAGACAACAATAATTTGAGCCATACAGGAATCAAAAAGCTATATATGCTCTGAAATATAGAAAGCATCAGCTACTTCAAATGGACACAAGGACGCAGCATAACAAAGGTTTATCATACCAGCTTCTTAGGAGTTTAGTTTAATACTGGACAACTACTGTTAAATTTTTACTGAGGAAAGGCTACAGATCCCTTGGTAATCAACTGTTGATATTACTATCTATGCGCTAAATAGATACTTTCTGTTATCTGCCAATGAGGAACTATAAGTAACCTTATAGGAGAAAGTAATCGCTACCATAAGTAGACTGAGCCAAACATCTTTCTCTTTAACTGAAGGGAGAACTGATAGTTGATACTAAAACATAGTGTCAGACATTCTGTATTAACTGCTGTTATTTTTAGGAAGTTTATGGGCCCTTATAGTGCACTATCATATTAAGAGTACCCGGGTCACTCTAACACCTAAGGGTGTCTTGAAAAGAAAAAGGATTTGTTGTATTGCATGCAGGTACTGTGTATAGGCCTAATTGACCGGGGGTTAGCATGGATTAATGACTTAAAGGGTAATGTATAATTGATGAAATGTTAATGTATACTTAATCCATTTGGTACTGGTCATTAAAGTGTTCTACTTGCCATGTGTGTCTGGTCCGTCTGGAAGTTGATCTGAAGATCCTGGAAGAAAGAGACAGGTATATTAGATAATATATCTATGATATAAGGGAATCATCCCCTAAGGATAGAGATCAGGCTTACTCAAGCAAGCTTTAACGGTAGTTAAATAATACACATAGCTTGAGTGGAGGCACAACTATTAGGTAACCATCCCTCAATAGAATACATAGACAGCTCTCGTTCAAGGTATTGAGGGTAGGGTTACATATGGAGGCACTGCTGAGATAGAAGTTACACTCAGGCCCTATTACACCACAGGTGTCAGCTGCCATTAATTATTATTGATAAAGTCCTCACATCCCTACAAATAAAATACAAATATGGGGAAGATGCAACGGAACAGGGAGAAGGTTGGACATAAAGCCATTGCTGTATCAGTTGGGAGAGTTGAAGCCAATAGAGAATGTAAAAGTATGGACAAACAAGAGTACCATAAGGGACCAGGCTTAAAGGAAGAGGTGACATGCAAGTTTGTGGGAACTTTTGTAAATAACCTAGGTGTGAAAAATTAAAAAATATTAGATGTCCCTGTAGAGTTGGAGAAGAGAAAGAAAAAATCAAAGGACAAGAAAGTCAGACTTGATCCCAACCTAAAGGATAGTGAGGGAGGTGTTAGTGACAACCTTGCTCATACTTTGGTCGCTAACATGGATTATGAAATTATAGGAGGTAAGAATGTTCTACCACTGAAAGAGAGAGTTCCAGGGGAAGTGAAGATAGATGTAGGTATACAGAAATTAGAAACTGTGCTAAAGCAAATATCTGAGGATTATAAGAAACATGCACAATTAGTATTAGCTCTGCCAAAAGATCAACAGAAGGACCTGCTTTCCCTGTTTCCAACTTCCATTGAGGAACCAACAAGAAGAGATAGCCCAGTGGATCTACAGACCCCGATAGAGGTGATAAGACATATAGCACTGGACAGGTCTAAACATATTTATCAGTTGTTGGAGGTTCTAGATGAAACCCGATGGAAGCTAAAAGAAGAACAGATGTTTAACACCAAAATTGATGAGAGGAACAAAGAGCTTGAAAGAGAACTTTGGTTTATACAGAGAGAGATGGAAACCATGGCATCTGATGAAAGACAAACCAGAGTGGATCAGGAACAACAAAAGTTGATAATGTACCAACAGCAGGAAGACAATATTCATTCTCTGGAATCAAAAATAACTGAGTTGTCTGAATTATTGGAAGTGGGTAATGAAACTGAAAAGGAGGATCATATTTGTCTGAATGAAATGAAAGAAAGACTGTCTCAGCTAGAATCTGAGAATAAAATACTCAAGGATGCCAACTTCCTAAACAACTGTCCTGAAGACCGTATCCATGAATTTTCTATGCGACCGGATACTAAGGACATAGCATTACAGACTGAGGTAGTGGATGGTATATTGCTGAGACAATCTTCTATGAATAAAGTTGATAGTAAAGGGACACAGTATATGTCTCTTAAAATGACTGGCACAGTAATATGGTTCCATGTGAAGAAAGGCTATGGCTTCATTAAAAGGCATGACACCGGAGAAGACATATTTGTACATTGGACATCCATAACTAAGAATAACCCCCTAAAACTGTTGTACAGTGTAGGAGATGGAGAGAAAGTAGAATTTGAAGTGTTGGAAGGGGAAAAGGGTGTACATGCAGCAAATGTGACTGGCATAGGTGGAGTACCAGTGAAAGGGAGTCGATTTGCTCCAAACCGACGAGGATCATACAGTTATTGTTATCAGCTACGAGAAGAAGCGGTTGATGAAGGAAGTGCATATTCAGAACAAAGGCAAGGGAGAGATCCAGCTCCATGTCATCCTTCTACAACCATACATTACCGACCTCTCTCGAGATTCAATGGTAGAGTATATCAGTCCCAGGATCAAAAAACGGAAAATTCAGATGCTAAAGACTTGATAACTTTAGAAGCTTCGTCAGAGAAAGAAACTAGTCTCAGTGACAATTGTGGTGAGGTACATGATAACTTTACCCTAGCACAATATCTTAAATCTTCCATCCGAAGTCCAGTACTAAAAGAAGTAAATAAATCAGGTGTAGAAGAGCAAGGGAAACCAGCACGATCAGAGAACACTATCCCTTGGAGGCATGAAGGCTATGTAGTTCCATCCCTCCCTATTTGGCCAACAGTTGAAATGGTTGAGATGAGGTGGCTTGCTAATGGATGTGAATGAATATATACTATTTTAGCATAGTGAGTAAGGTAGATGGTGCATTGGCACCTAAAGATGTTAAACAGTGACAATGCACCAGGGGGAGAAATGTAACCCTGATTTAGGGTTTAAACAACACTTATACTGAGGTAGTTAATATATGGTGATTAAAATGGAGTATAAGCATATATATTTTCCATATAAAAGTTAATGGATGTTGTAATACTGTATGCATGTTTTGAGGTAAATAATATAGTTCACATATATGTAATTGTATGTACATTGATGTAAATGTAGTGGTGAATACAATTAAGGTTTATTTTATGGTTTCACATTGTATCTAAAGGGTTAATGTCCTTGTGCTCCTAACTGTCAATCACCTAGTGGGGTGATTGCCAGTGGGCGGGGCATCACCTCAGAGTGGGTCATGTGATTACTAGAGAGGGGTGGATAGGCCACCCGTGCTGTGAGTGTAGCTAAGGGAGAGACTGCATATCCCTTGGTGAGAGGACAGAGTTTTTTGCTGCTCCGGCCGTCGCCCGCATTAGAGCTGAGCGGTATACATTGCGGCGGCCGGAGGGGGCTTAGTGTGTGTAGCCAGAACAGGGCTTCCTTACTGTAAAGGTGGTAACGGCAGCATTGAGACTCAGAACTGTTCATAGAACCCGTCATCAGCACTAGTCAACTCACCCAGCAGTATTGGAAGGGCGCATCTGTGACGATAGACAGAGAGGGTTCCTTCCTACCTATTACCGGCACAGACTCTGATAGCCACAACAAAGAAGCCAGGACCAGCAGCAGAGGCTCCATTCTGTATGGCTGTAAGTGTAAGAGAGGAGTCGGGGGAGCAGCCTGCAGGAGGTGGAGACTGAGCAGCAGCAGGGGCTCCATTCTGTGTGGCAGTCAGTGTAAGGGAGGAGTCGGGGGAGTGTCTGCAGGAGGCGGAGACTGAGCAGCAGCAGAGGCTCCATTCTGTGTGGCTGTAAAAGTAAGGGAGTAGTCGGGGGAGCAGCCTGCAGCAGCATCACTAGATCGTAGAAGTGTGAGTGTATAATCCAGCCATTTATATTACACCTACACTAGGCACAGCAAGCCATAGGTGACTATGGTACATAGTCAATTTCATATTGGGACTACGGACTCCAGGGCTAGGCCGCAGTAATGGCTATTAAGCAGGAGGATAGTAATGGGTCACAGTAGTCAGAGTGACCTATAATTACAGTTCCATGTATGGCTTAATCATAGTGCTAAGGAGAAGGTAGAAAGCACTGAGTATATATATGTAACAGGAGGAGTGGAGTAAAACTTGAACTGTTTAACGCTTCATAAATGCAGTTTTAAAGCTCCCCCATATATCAGCATCACATCAGTCAAAGGAGAGCCAGAGACATTGTTCCGCAGCGCTAAATAGAAAGTAACACCCTAAAGCTGCCACCTAATGTGTGTATTTATGCCCCTGAATTAGCAGAATTAGAGTCAAGGACATTAGAGGTAGCCAAACTACAGTGACATTGGATGAATGTTAAAGCCTCTTAGCAACAAAGGATTAGAATATCATCCCGATTCAAGGACTAGCTTGTGGCACTTTAATACAACTGTGTTATATGTATATTTGTGAACCCGTAAGAAGGACTGACACGTAAGAGACTATTAGTTTTAAAGTTAAAGGATTTGAGCTCGCTGTGACTATGATAAGAGAAACCATCTCTTGCAGATATATTTAATATAGACTCATCCTAAGAGACAACAATAATTTGAGCCATACAGGAATCAAAAAGCTATATATGCTCTGAAATATAGAAAGCATCAGCTACTTCAAATGGACACAAGGACGCAGCATAACAAAGGTTTATCATACCAGCTTCTTAGGAGTTTAGTTTAATACTGGACAACTACTGTTAAATTTTTTACTGAGGAAAGGATACAGATTCCTTGGTAATCAACTGTTGATATTACTATCTATGAGCTAAATAGATACTTTCTGTTATCTGCCAAGGAGGAACTATAAGTAACCTTATAGGAGAAAGTAATCACTACCATAAGTAGACTGAGCCAAACATCTTTCTCTCTAACTGAAGGGAGAACTGATAGTTGATACTAAAACATAGTGTCAGACATTCTGTATTAACTGCTGTTATTTTTAGGAAGTTTATGGGCCCTTATAGTGCACTATCATATTAAGAGTACCCGGGTCACTCTAACACCTAAGGGTGTCTTGAAAAGAAAAAGGATTTGTTGTATTGCATGCAGGTACTGTGTATAGGCCTAATTGACAGGGGGTTAGCATGGATTAATGACTTAAAGGGGAATGTGTAATTGATGAAATGTTAATGTATACTTAATCCATTTGGTACTGGTCATTAAAGTGTTATACTTGCCATGTGTGTCTGGTCCGTCTGGAAGTTGATCTGAAGATCCTGGAAGAAAGAGACAGGTATATTAGATAATATATCTATGATATAAGGGAATCAACCCCTAAGGATAGAGATCAGGCTTACTCAAGCAAGCCTTAACGGTAGTTAAATACTACACATAGCTTGAGTGGAGGCACAGCTATTAGGTAACCATCCCTTAATAGAATACATAGACAGCTCTCGTTCAAGGTATTGAGGGTAGGGTTACATCCAATTCAACCCTGACAACAATATGAAGCATCATATTAAATAGAGAATCAGCTAGACATACAATTATAATATTCAGCCATATTATAAGGTGTGGAGGACTTGGCATCAGTCTAACTTTCATTTATAATTTACTGCATGACATGACCTTTGAAATGTATTAATAATGTAAACTGGCAATAAAGAGCAGGAATGGGTGGAGTGAATGTACATATTCATTGTAAATGTCTCTGCTGAACTAGCGAATATTAACTGCTACTTAAACAGTTGTTACAAGCAAACAATTGCTTTATGAAAAAATGTCACTGAGAACTATCACACTGTGACACGAAGCATGGTGTACTGCGTCAGGGCACATCAAGTCATGGTGCCAGGGTTCTATGGGCAACGGGAAGCGGTCTTAAAATAAACAACTATGGAAGCTAAGAGTGATTAATGTTACTCATTGTTGTCACTTGATTACAAAGGTATTACTTTGCATCATATATTTATTCACAAGTTAATTATGGGTTCCAACAGGTAAAACAGACAATTGACAACCCCTCCCCCACACACACACACACACACACACGCACACACACTGTAACATGTGCCAACGTCCAGCACTACATAAGCAGTGGCGATTCTAAAATGGCAAAGGAAGAAGTAATGTTATTTCAATGTGATGGTGCCCTGAGGAAATGCGCATAGGTTTAGCTATGTGGTCCCGAATTAGTAACAATATTTAATTGTGCTAATAGTATATGTAATACATTTGAGACCTATAGCATGCAATTAGGAGCCAAATATGTTCATGTTACAGAGGGACTTTTGAACGCACGTGTTTTCTACTTACCAATACTCCATTCATTGGCTGCGGGTCACGATCTTACTAATATTTAATAAAGGAGACGACAGGGGGATTGTGTCAGATATGGAATAGAACCTAGTAATCTCTCTTTTATATGTCTTATATACAACACAGTCCCTGTACTTAGTGGACATTCAGTGTAATCATATACACACTGCTGCTAATCCGTATACATGGTCACGATCCTCTGGTATTCATACAAAGTAACATACCTGCATATATACATATCTTAATATGGGCAGCGATATTTAAGAAGCTACTAATATATTTTGTAAGAACATCATTTAATACTGTTTAGTACCAGAGATAACTGCTGCTAATTCATATTATATCAAATACCAACGCATGTATGTAGTGCAGAAATTAGGGGTGTACATTTTTCCTCTACACTTATTAAATATCTCTCTGCACGAGGAATGATATATGACAAGTACGGCTAGCGGATATCAAGTACTGTTGCGAGATACTAAACGGATACAATCCAATACAGTGTAATATGATAATTAACCACTGTGAACTGACATTATATGGGAGATACTAACCTATCTTTTCTGCACATCTACTGTATGTCTCTGCAATGCATTATAAATATTAGCATCGGATATGAAAGGCTGCTGTGATTCATCAAGCAGATAGAATTTAATATAGGGCAGTGAAGCAGTTTATTATTGTGAACTGATAATATATTGTCATTCCAAGACACATCCCTAGTCAGTTCTCTCTATTAGGCCCTACACACTGGGCGACTTGACTGCAAGATATGAACAATCTCGTTCATTAATTAACGAGATAACGTTCATATCGTGCAGTGTGGAGGCAACGGCGATGAACGATATGCGGCCCCGCACTCGTTCATCGCTGGTTCCCTGTCGGCTGTGCATGCAGGCCAATATGGACGATCTCGTCCATATTTGCCTGCACTTCTGTGGAGCCGGGTGACGGGGGGAGTGAAGAAACTGCCCCCCCCCCCCCCGCCGCCGGGTCGCCCGTCGGCCGTATACGCTGTCAGGCAGCTCGGCGGCGGATCGTTAAATGTGTAACTCACACAATATCATGCAAGTTTATCTGCACTGTGTGGTGTTCTAGGATCTAAGGCATGAGTCACATACTTAACACTGAAACACATGAAACAACACTGTTTCATTTACTCCTTAATTTATAGTATCAGAAGTAATTTATCACATCTATAGCCTGAAGGGCAGGAGTGGGGACACATTGTTGCAATATCCGACAATCATGGTTACAATTTGATGTAACAGTCTGTGGCCCTCATTCCGAGTTGTTCGCTCGCTAGCAGATTTTAGCAGCATTGCACACGCTAGGCCGCCGCCCTCTGGGAGTGTATCTTCGCTTAGCAGAATTGCGAACGAAAGATTAGCAGAATTGCGAATAGAAAATTCTTAGCAGTTTCTGAGTAGCTCCAGACCTACTCCTACACTGCGATCAGCTCAGGCCGTTTCGTTCCTGGTTTGACGTCACAAACACGCCCTGCGTTCGGACAGCCACTCCCCCATTTCTGCAGACACTCCCGCGTTTTATTCTGGCACGCCTGCGTTTTTCTGCACACTCCCAGAAAACGCTCAGTTTCCGCCCAGAAACACCCACTTCCTGTCAATCACACTCTGATCACTTCAACAATGAAAATTCTTCGTTCGGACGTGAGTAAATCTACTAAGTTTTGTGGTAAGTTATTTAGCGCATGCGCACTGCATACTATGCGCATGCGCATTTTTGCCTTAATCGCTCCGTTGCGAAAATCGGCAACGAGCGAACAACTCGGAATGACCCCCTGTGACTCAAAAGCAAGGCTGCATATTTCCCTCTGTTATATTGTACAGGCTCCAGGTAACACGAAAGTTGCAGGTCTCAAATAAATTTAGCACTGATACAGTGCTGTATAAATACATGCATGTGCATGCATATTTGCAGTAAACACTTGAAAATATATAAAGGGAAAAACACCTTAGCTCTGTTGTTTTAAATCTTTATTCACATATTGTTCATTTTCTGTCACTTTTACCTTTTCTCTTTCTTTGAATTTTAATATTTCGCTCTATCATTAATAAAGGACAATTAAGTCCCACAAAAAATTGAAAACAATTTTATACATTGATTTTAGATCATTGGGCATTTAAGCCTTTATTTGATATTACTACTGTACTGTGGATATACATTCTGGAGGTAATGACCACCTGGATGCCTGCTGGCAATTAGGAATCAGCACCTACTTGCCTGATTAAACAAAGTTTACTGACACCCTGCAGCACAGAAAAGTGCAGTAATACACCTACAGGAACAGACGCCCAAAATGTTCTATTGTCAAATTAGTTTTGAAACATTTTTATTTTTTTTTAGTAGGGTGTGCTCTCAGAAAATTGTGCATAAGAAAAAAAGAGTATTCTTAGTAGTATTCAGTATAGGGGGAATCATGAATCACTGCACAGAATTTTGCATACTTAAAAAAAATATATATATATGCATGTTCCTGAACTTGCAGAGCTGGTCATTTGTCTAGCCCGGCAAAGGAAGCATACTGTATGTGCCTGATTTTTTTTTCATCTATAGGTCAGCAGTGTATGTGCTTGGTTTACAAAAGGACAATGGGCAACTTGAACAGTGACGGGAGCGGTATGTATTACCACTGCACGGGATGCCGAACGTCAGTATACCGAAATACTGGAGCATTATTTAAACCCAAAGGCATAACTAAATACTCATAATGCACATCATGTGTGTTTAAAGGCCATTTTCTTTATGGAGCCAACAGAGAGTTGTCTTGAGAGGTGGTAGTACTCTGATTGACTTCATGTGGAAGCATGATTGCCAGCAGGCATCTCTGATGGCATTGAGACTTTTATGACAAAAGTTGGTATTTGCCCCAAACTAGGACAGGAGCATGTAAATGCAACAATGGTCGACTCAAAATAATGAGATTACATAGAATTGGATTAACTGTCTGCGGACAGCACTAACCCACATGGTTAAATTCTAAGGATGGAAGCCAATAGTAGCTTTAGGATTTTATTCCCATTCCTGCCAAATATTCTGCAAAGTCACACCAGAAACTTAGAGCTCCTGAACTTTCTTGGCCACAGTGAAATCACCGTTGGCACCAGATTCTAGAAAGGCCTTGAGTGGTTCAAAAGGTTTCTCCGGCAACAAGGATACTTTAATAGTAAACTGAAATTATTTTCTATTGGGGTCTGTTGATCTGTACCTAATCTGGCCACACCGTGATCACTTTAATTTCCCAGACGCTTGGGGCAACTAATGAGAAGATGACCTGGATCTCCACAATACAGACACAGCTAGTTTTTAAACCTCCTTTCTCTTGGTTCACCAGGAAGACAGGATTGGCACGATTACCTGACCTGCATGGGTTCTTTGATTAATACAACAGGAGAAGTGAATCGATGAGCTACAGTAATTTGAAATGGAAGCATTGAGCCTGTTCTCCTGTGCTGTCTTCCTATGGCAGAGATCCACACTAATGCACAAAGATATTAGATCATCCAGAGATGACGGCAATTCTCTGGATGCCGGTTCATCCTTCGCTCACTCTTGCAATCCTTGCATGAATACAGTAACCAGAGCTTCATTGTTCCATCCAAGCTCAGAGGCAGAAGTTCTGAATGGCACAGCAAATTCTCCTACTGACTTTGGGCAGATTTATTAAGCCTGGTGAAGTGATAAAGTGGAAGGTGATAACGCACCAGCCAGTCAGCTCCTAACTGTCATTTTTCAAACCCAGCTTGTAACATGGTAGTTAGGAGCTGATTGGCTGGTGCGTTATCACCTTCCACTTTATCACTTCACCAGGCTTAATAAATCTGCACCAGAGCAGCTCTTTGCTTCAGATGCAGAGTAACTAATGCATCAGATGTCACCCATTCGAGCTTGTAGAATAAATTTGGGATGGATGAAGGGGATAGGCCTACATACTTGTCTCCACCAACGCGTTTCCATCCTCAGGGTGAGGAAGAATCTAAAACATAGTGGACACCAGGGCACGTGTTCTTATCCTTAGATAAGGCTGTAGTACTCTATATTCGTGGGTCTATCTCTCTCCTCCATGCCAGGTTTGTGAAAGAGGTTTTTTTTTATCCCATCTGCATCTTGTTGGTTTCCCTTTGGACTTTAGAGGCACTGTATTGTTAATAAGAGATTTGTGGATCTTCTAGGTTAAAGAAACAATCGGCAATTTTACCGTGGTTATACTATTGGAAGGGTGACCTCGGATTAAAGACCTTTTTTATTAATGATTATACCTATTCCCAGGTGCGTCTGATTCGTAAGGGTTAATTATGGATATGAGGTGGTAACCTATAAAAGATTTGTAGCTCTTCATATCAGAAGATCAAAGGAACCAGGAAATCAGGAAACATGTTTCACCTCGTTTTAGTGTGGAGAGAAGAGGATGCCTGTTTCAATGAAATTTTGGTGACATTGGGGGTCATTCCGAGTTGTTCGCTAGCTAGCTGCTTTTAGCAGCATTGCACATGCTAGGCCACCACCCTCTGGGAGTGTATCTTTGCTTAGCAGAATTGCGAACGAAAGATTAGCAGAATTGCAAATAGAAAATTCTTAGCAGTTTCTGAGTAGCTCGAGATTTACTCCTATACTGCGATCAGCTCAGCCCGTTTTGTTCCTGGTTTGACGTCACAAACACGCCCTGCGTTCGGCCAGCCACTCCCCCGTTTCTCCAGACACTCCCGCGTTATATCCTGGCACGTCTGTATTTTTCCGCACACTCCCAGAAAACGGTCAGTTTCCGCCCAGAAACACCCACTTCCTGTCAATCACACTCCGATCACTTCAACGATGAAAATTATTTGTTCGGACGTGAGTAAATCTACTAAGTTTTGTGCTAAAATACTTAGCGCATGCGCACTGCGTACCATGCGCATGCGCATTTTCACCTTAATCGCTCCAATTTGAAAATCGGCAACGAGCGAACAACTCGAAATGACCCCCATTATACAGTGTTTTCTTTGTTCTTTTATTCCCTTTAGAAGGAAAAAGAAGACCATACACCTATGATCAAATGGAATATAGAGGTATCACATCTACTAGAGACTGCACTTTTGTTTGTTTTATGATAAGGAAGGTTTGGTGCTCCTGAGTTCTTGAGACTTAGCGGTCCTAAAGGGGCAGTACGGATGGTGTAATGGTGAGCATTACTGCCTCACAGCTAGTAACCCTTGCGTGAATGTGTCTGTGTGTACATGTGATAGGGAATATAGATTGTAAGCTCCACTGGGGCAGGGACTGATGTGAATGGGCAAAATATTCTCTGTACAGCGCTGCGGAATATGTGTGCGCTTTATAAATAACTGGTAGTAATAATATATTAAAATCATTAGCCGTATTTCTCTAACATATACTGTAGACTATTATTGTACCCTATACAGTGTTTTTATGGAAAAATACACTAACACTGTGAATATTTGCTAACGGGATTATATTTCCTGGGAAAGCACTGATAAATGAATTGTCAATTTAGATAACACAATTTAGATAACAGAGAATACAACCTGAATTAAAAACGGTCACTAGGCAATGAATCAGTACAAGACAATTTTATTTATAACAGCAAGAAAGACAAAATATAATAATACATCACATGACGCGAGATAACAGCACAGCAACAGAAACTAAATATGCCATGATAATAATAACAACAGCAACACAAAACACAAGATTCAACATGTGAATAAACTCCTTATTGGCAGATGCATGACTGCACCCAAAACAGGTACAGTATTCCTAAATAACGCAACAATAAAACTTATCTAAAATGACAATACGACAACTGTGTGGTGTTTCAATCAATGATCAAACTTTTCTTTAATACTTTCATTTCATTGGAGTAAATATCATACAAAGAAAATGTTCCTACAGCTTGGATATACATGAAATATCTGAAGCATAAGCTGAATAAGAAAATGGATATTAATAAACGTGGTAGAGATTACAAAAATAACAAAGAAATTGTCAGCACATACAAGTCTGCTGATCTTAATTAAATATAAAATGATCAGCCTTTTTATTGAACATCAAACTTTTATCAATGTATGCCGGCAGAAAGATAGACCGGGCCGGAGTCAGACTGGCCCACAGGGGAACAGGGGAAACCACCGGTAGGCCCCACTTCCTGTGGGCCCTCCGCCTCCTCTAGGGATCAGGTTCCAGTCTCTATCCTAGTGCACATGAATTATGCATTAAACATATGTTACATTATACTTAATAAGAACATGGTTTATTATATATTTACCAAGGGGCGCACAGAACATGTACTCTGTAATGGTTAGCCAAACCTCTGTGGTGGCTGGCCACACCCTTAAGCATGGGCCCCTACAGCAGCATTCCCCCCGGTGGGCCCTTCATTCCCCAGTCCGACACTGGACCGGGCAGTTTGTCAGTGACCATTTGTCTTACACTAACTGATGAGACAAACTCAAAACTTGCTCCAACTCCCTTATCAATACATGGCAAGACACCCGGCCCGTCAGCCAGTATTGCTGACCCCATTGGGCTGAAATCAGCCTAATCCATTTATTGACAGAAAGCATGTCCAAATATGTATGGTAGCAGAATGGCTTCTGGACTTCCATTCTTGCTTAACATGCATAACACCTTTCTAAAGGAGCCAAGTCCATCACCACACCTAAACTATTCTAAGCCCTGAAAGCTCCCTCTAAAAACAAACCAATACCCTCATCTGTCAGGTGAACCCTATCCCGGCTCAACAAATAAACATCCCTAATGATCAGTGGATAATCAACAACCAAGCCACCTAAAGCTGTAATTAATTTGGACACCAAATGCTCATAACTACCCCTGGCATATTGCCACTCCATGTCTGCCAAGGGATAATAGAAGATCAAATCAAGAAACACCACAGCAACCAACCCATTAGTCTCTAAGTAATGAACCATGGCAAAGTGGAGGTCAAGGGATAATCTGGTACCAAAATCATTTCACCCCCCCCCCCCCAAAGTAGATCGTTAATACAGAAAGGAGGACCAGAAGACCCCTGCCGATGAACGCAGATGATGCAAGAGAGGTTTCCGAAACATCCATCTATGCCATAAACAGAATCAAAGAGCATGCTACAAAGAAAGGGGGATCACTAGCTAATGGTGAGAGTGCACTATACAAAGAAATGCCCCACAAACCAAATTGGGCAATGGGCTAAGCAGCTTCCTGAAAGAAGAAAAAAATTATAAAAAAAAGAAAGTCAATTTAAATTAACCAGATATCAACAGCCATGATGGACGAAGGGTTGTTAGAGGGAAAAGAAGAAAATGGGGTGGGTGGGTAAATTAGCCTGAGGTAGAAACCTGAAAAACCTGCCGGACTACAAAGCCAATCCTTCTCTAAAGTTCACAGGAAAAACAGGGCAAAATGGGCATCCACTGTTAACGATGACAAGCGACATGGTTCCCCAGCTACAACATTTTGACATTAAAGAAAAATAAGCAATCAAAGAAGTGAAGAAAAATTACACCATCCACCGAACCTGCATGTAGCCCTATCACACGTATCTTTACGCATCCAACTTCCAGTGACCCAAACCCAATGACACCATAGCTACAATCCAAATGGAATGAATGCCAAACTTACTAGGGGATAAAGTGACAGCCAGGCTTCTCGTCGCCACTGCAAGACTAGCGTTTGGATCAGAAATACTATCCCAACGTTGGCTGCTGTTATGCCCCGAACGGGGACACCCAATAGGGGAACTAACATTCCTGCCATTTCCCTAACATCCAAGCAGTGGCAGGTGTCCCGGGTAGCTGCCAGCAGGCTGCACAGGCAGTGGTTGCTGGGGATGGGTAATATCCCCCAAGCCCTGCTCCCCAGCCGGTAAATAGAGGGGGAGAAGAAAAGAGAAAGGGGGGGGGGAATAGTAGAGCAGAAAGACCAGAGAAGAGAGATCGGAAACATGACGTAGTTTGCGCTGAATCACATCATTGTAGCCTTGCACCCAACTTCACAATGACGGCTGTCGTGGCATTATATCGTGGGGCTGGTGGAGCCAGGATGATGCGATTGCAGCACTATAACCCCCTCACTGCATCCACTTGGCCACGCCACATTCCAGTCAGCAAAACTCACTATTTGATTCAGGTATATCTATTCCAGTGATGTTGGTCCTGGGATGGGACTTACTATGGATCAATATCTCCACTTATAGACCAATTTTTTGCAATTCTGTATTGTTCTGTTTCACAGATTAACCTGTTCTCATTATGAATAACAGTATTTTTTATTGTAGTTTTGGAAAATCCGAACTGGCCATCTGGCACTACTGGCATATGCCAGAAGGACAATTAGCCTGATGGGCCATTTCCTGTCACACACAGAGATGGGCTGGCTTAGCAGCTCTGCCTCCTGGCATAAAGAGACAGGGACATGCTGCAAGGCCATGCCCCCATGACTTATGGCATGACCCCATGAGCCTTGGACGCATCTCCTTGTTTTACAGCCTCAGTCCGTCCCTGACTGACAGTAACATTCCATTGGAAATGCTCCTAGCAAATCAAAACCAGACAGGTAGCCCCAATGGTAAGTGTTTTCTCCCCCTGGGACCAATGTTGGACTGGGGCCTAAAGGACCCACCAGGGAATGTAGTAGTAGGGAACTTTGTTTAGTGGTGTGGCCAGTCTCCAGAGGTAGTGTGGCCGGCCACCACAGATTCTTGACTTACATCGACACATTAGTGCCCCTCGCACAATATTATGCCTCACATAGTAATGCCCCTTACAATGCCACACTACCTGCTCATTGTCAGGAATTTGATGCCACCGCCGCCACCGTGGTCCTGGCACTGCTGCGCTGTTCTCGTCTGCCTCCTCCGTATAGTAAATGATTCTTCCAAAACGTCCACCACCATCTCTAGCATCCTTCAGAAATGTCTCCTGAGGTGTCGGCCATTTTGGGTGTGACATTTTCAACAGTATTACATGCAGATGGTCAGATCGCATGGAATACTGTCGGAAGCAGATATTGGCCCTATCAGCAGGCGCCCTGTGCAATTGCAAAGCTTGCTCTGTCCTAGAAACAGCCCTGGTGGTTCATACATAGTTCAGGCCACTATAGTAACTACTGTATACAGGGGGTAATTCCAAGTTGATCGTAGCAGGAAAAATTTTTAGCAGTTGGGCAAAACCATGTGCACTGCAGGGGAGGCAGATATAACATTTGCAGAGAGAGTTAGATTTGGGTGGGTTATTTTGTTTCTGTGCAGGGTAAATACTGGCTGCTTTACTTTTACACTGCAATTTAGATTGCAGATTTAACTCACCACACCCAAATCTATCCCTCTCTGCACATGTTATATCTGCCTCCCCTGCAGTGCACATGGTTTTGCCCAACTGGTAACAAAATTCCTGCTGCGATCAACTTGGAATTACCCGGATAGTAGTAAAAAGTACCTAAAATGTATTTTACAAAATAAACATTCGCAGGGTGGAACCGCAGAAGAGGGGGCCCCAAACAAAATTATTGCCTATGGTCCCATCTGATTTATGACATTCACGCTTCATATACTGTCTACACTTACACTCATGTTTTTAACGATTTGTTTTGCCTGCAATATATGCATTTACTATTAATAAAACTGACAAAAACTCTTTAGTACATCAGGTACAAGTCCTTATCTAGTTCACTATAACGACAAAGCATTCATCACAATCCTATATTTGCACTTGCGCTCAACCATCTGCAAATAACACAGCTCTCTAGGGCGCGTATAGATACAGTGTCTGTGTGCCAATCTGCGTCTGTTCGCAAATGTGCCAACATACCATTACTGTACCCCACATACATTCCTCCTCCCTCCTTCATAGGCGTAATCAGACATAAGTGCCAGAAGCATTGCGCTCAGCTGCATGGTTCCTGCATCGCACTCTGCGTCAGATCCTGTACGTCGGGATCAGTATGAAATACCTACAATCAAAATTCCGACTGTCAAAAACCCGTCAACAACAATTGACCGAAGTTCAAAATCCCTACATGGTCAAAATACTGACAAGGTCAAATTACCGACATTTAAAATACCAACAAGGTCAAAATACCGACATTTAAAATGTCGACAGGTCAAAAAGTTGATACAAGCTTTCCATTGTTTTTTGGTGTGTTTGTCGACATAGGTTGACATGGACACCGTATAAGTGTACCGCGCCCCCCTCGCAAGGCTTGCTACGCTCGCCATGCTTCGGGCACACAATTATATTCCCCCTCCAGGTCCACTGGGATGGTAAAGTATGAACGAGTCGGTTTCAATAAAAAAAATCATGAAAAACTCTTGTTGACTTTTTAACCTGCTGACATTTTAAATGTTGGTATTTTGACATTGTCTGTATTTTAAATGTCGGCATTTTGACCATGTCGGTATTTTGATCATGTCGGGATTTTGACCTTGTCAGGATTTTGACCATCGTTCAGTGGTTGTCGGGATTTTGACTGTTGGAATTTTGATTGTAGGTAAATTGACCGAATCCCTGTACGTCTGTGTGACACTTGGGATTAGTATATTAGTATATCTTGTCATTACTGACATGCCAGATAGATACAATCATGTCATCTGTAAATAACATGGTTACATGTTGTATATTGGGCCTAATTCAGACCTGATCGCTGCAGTGGGTTTTCGCACAGCAGCCGATCAGGTCTTAACTGCGCAAGCGCTGGCGCTACAGTGCGCCGGCGCATGCCAGACAGCCGACGGCCATTGATTGACAGGCAAAGGCGTTTTCTGGCTGGGAGGGGGCGGGCCGGCAGCATCTGGCCGCCATTTTAGGGGCGCGGTCCGGGCAACACAGGCGTGCCTGGACCGTGCGGGGGGGGCGGGCTGTGGCGGCTGCGTGACGTCACGCGCAGCCACTGCGACCCGGACAGCGATGAGTTGCTCCCTGCCAGCCAGCAGGAGCTGCGCTGGTAGAGAGCTACTCGCCAAGTACAAACGTGTCGCCACTGGGGGTAATTCCAAGTTGATCGCAGCAGGATTTTTGATAGCAACTGGGCAAAACTATGTGCACTGCAGGGGAGGCAGATATAACATGTGCAGAAAGAGTTAGATTTGGGTGTGGTGTGTTCAATCTGCAATCTAATTTGCAGTGTAAAAATAAAGCAGCCAGTATTTACTCTGCACAGAAACAATATAACCCACCCAAATCTAACTCTCTCTGCACATGTTATATCTGCCTCCCCTGCAGTGCACATGGTTTTGCCCAATTGCTATCAAAAATCCTGCTGCGATCAACTTGCAATTACCCCCATTGTGCGATGCTTTTGTACTTGTGTGTGTGTGTGTGTGGGGGGGGGGGGGGGGGTCAGACCTGACATGCGGGGCGGACTAGCCCTGAGCTGGGCGTCCCCCCACATGTCTGAGTAACTGATCGCAGCCGTGCAAAATTTTGCCACGGCTACGATCCGTTACTCAGACATGCAATCAAGTCTGAATTAGGCCATTGTCGTACATGTCGTATCTTTTATTATAACCTTCCCATATTTTCACTACCCAAGTAATGGACGGAAATGAAAAAGGAAATGAAAAGGAATGGATATTTACCATGCAATACTTAGAGAAGGATTTATTATGAAATAAATGTATATATCCAAGACTGAAGACGAATCTCTAAGAATATTTAAATATAAAGAAAGCGCTACCAATTAAAACTATATATAGTTTTAATAGACTTAGATTACCACAATTAATTCATAGAAACATTTGCATATGTATAAAAATAGAAACAAATATATGTATGAAAAGTCCGGTCTAAAAGTCACTAGTTGGACCCACCATGGAATTGAACATATTAGTCCAAGTTAATAGAAGGCTGAGTATAGATCCATTAATTGAAATTGAAGCTTTTGTGCTTAAGCTGCCACCTTGAACTCACCGCTCTGAGGGGCAGATTTATTAAGCTTGGTGAAGTGATAAAGTGGAAGGTGATAACGCAGCAGCCAGTCAGCTCCTAACTGTCATTTTTCAAACCCAGCCTGTAACATGGAAGTTAGGATCTGATTGGCTGGTCCTTTATCACCTTCCACTTTATCACTTCACCGAGCTTAATAAATCTGCCCCTAAGTGACTTGTCTCTTACAGCTGCGTCTGCAGCGCTGTTAGATGTTTAAAGCAGCCGAGCAGTTGAATGGCCGCCAGTGAGGGAGGTAAAGTATAGCAAGTGACGGCTCCGTGTAGCGGGTAAACCTCTGTGCAGTGGCTGCTGTAATGATCTCCGTACTGGGGCTCCAGAGGCAGCTTGGCAGCCCGTAGCTCCGTGTAGCGGCTGCTGTGGTGATCTGCGTAATGGGAGATCACCACAGCAGCCGCTTATTATGTTCCTGTCACGCTGAATCCCACCAGGATTATTCACGGCTGTGCCTATCCACTCTCTGCTGAATATCCATCACGGAACTCCACTATGGCAATTTATGAGCTGCGGCTATTGGATCTCTTGATCTACACTGAGCAACTTCTCCACATATTGAACCACCCTCTACAAATGCAGCCAGCCAAGTAAGCTATAGGAAGTGGCTACGGGCTGCCAAGCTGCCTCTGGAGCCCCAGGGGGTAATTCAGAGTTGATCGCAGCAGCAAATTTGTTAGCAGTTGGGCAAAACCATGTGCAGTGCAGGTGGGGCATATTTACAGAGAGAGTTAGATGTGGGTGGGTTATTTTGTTTCTCTTACGTCCTAGAGGATGCTGGGGACTCCGTAAGGTCCATGGGGTATAGACGGGCTCCGCTGGAGACATGGGCACTCTAAAGACTTTAGATGGGTGTGCACTGGCTCCTCCCTCTATGCCCCTCCTCCAGACCTCAGTTTGATACTGTGCCCAGAGGAGACTGGGTGCATTACAGGGGAGCTCTCCTGAGTTTCTCTGAAAAAGACTTTTGTTAGGTTTTTTATTTTCAGGGAGCACTGCTGGCAACAGGCTCCCTGCATTGTGGGACTAAGGGGAGAGAAGCAGACCTACTTAAATGAAAGGCTCTGCTTCTTAGGCTACTGGACACCATTAGCTCCAGAGGGTCGGAACGCAGGTCTCATCCTCGCCGTTCGTCCCGGAGCAGCGCCGCCGTCCTCCTCACAGAGCCGGAAGATAGAAGCCGGGTGAGTATTAAGAAGAAAGAAGACTTCAAAGGCGGCAGAAGACTTCATATCTTCACTGAGGTAACGCGCAGCGTTACCGCTGCGTGCCATTGCTCCCACACATACACACACAGCGGGCACTGTAAGGGTGCAGGGCGCAGGGGGGGCGCCCTGGGCAGCAATATTAACCTCAAGGGACACTGGCTAATAGTTTAGATACTGTGGAGGCAGTATATTGAAAAACCCCCGCCAGTATAAATAATTTGAGCGGGACCGAAGCCCGCCGTGAGGGGGCGGAGCTTGATCCTCCAGCACTAACCAGCGCCATTTTCTCCACAGCACGCTGCAGAGAAGCTGGCTCCCCGGACTCTCCCCTGCTGAACACGGTTACAGAGGGCAAAAAAGAGGGGGGGGGGCACATTTAATTGGCGCAGTGAGTGTATTAATAATATATTTATATAAAAGCGCTGTACTGACTGGGATTTTACTCCAGTGTCCGGTGGCGCTGGGTGTGTGCTGGCATACTCTCTCTCTGTCTCTCCAAAGGGCCTTATTGGAGGACTGTCTCCATATAGATATATCCCTGAGTGTGTGGGGGTGTCGGTACGTGTGTGTCGGCATGTCTGAAGCGGAAGGCTCATCTAAGGAGGAGGTGGAGCCGAAGATTGTGGTGTCTCCGTCGGCAACGCCGACACCTGATTGGTTGGATATGTGGAATGTTTTAAATGCAAATGTGTCTTTATTACATAAGAGATTGGACAAAGCAGAGTCCAGGGAAAAAACAGGGAGTCAATCCATGGCTTTGACTGTGTCACAGGGCCCTTCAGGGTCTCAGAAACGTCCCCTGTCCCACGTAACAGACACTGGTACCGACACGGATTCTGACTTCAGTGTCGACTACGATGATGCGAGGTTGCACCCAAGGGTGGCCAAAAGTAATCATTATATGATTATTGCAATAAAAGATGTTTTGCATATCACAGATGACCCCTCTGTCCCTGACACGAGGGTATGCATGTTTAAGGAAAAGAAACCTAAGGTAACCTTTCCCCCATCTCATGAACTGAACGCTTTATTTGAAAAGGCTTGGGAAACTCCTGACAAGAAACTGCAGATTCCCAAGAGAATTGTTATGGCGTACCCTTTCCCCGCGCAGGACAGGGTACGGTGGGAATCCTCGCCCAGGGTAGACAACGCTTTGACGCGCTTGTCCAAAAAGGTGGCGTTACCATCTCCAGACACGGCAGCCCTCAAGGATCCTGCTGATTGCAGACAGGAAACTACCTTAAAATCAATTTATACACATACGGGTGCCTTGCTCAGACCGGCAGTAGCGTCTGCATGGGTTTGTAGCGCCGTAGCAGCATGGGCACATAACTTGTCATCTGACATTGACACCCTTGATAGGGATAGCATTTTATTGACCTTGGGTCACATTAAAGATGCAGCCTTATATATGAGGGACGCTGCGAGAGACGTTGGGCTTTTAGGTTCACGAGCCAACGCCATGGCAATTTCTGCTAGGCGAGCCGTGTGGACCCGCCAATGGACGGGTGATGCTGACTCGAAGAGACATATGGAAACTTTGCCTTACAAGGGTGAGGTTTTATTTGTGGAGGGTCTCGCGGACCTGGTTTCCACAGCTACCGCGGGTAAATCTTTTTTGCCTTTTGTTCCCCCACAGCAAAAGAAAACACCACAATATCAGATGCAGTCCTTTCGGTCGCATAAGTCCAGAAGAGGTCGGGGCTCTTCCTTCCTCACCAGAGGTAAGGGTAGAGGGAAAAGAATGCCGGCTACGGCTAGTTCCCAGGAACAGAAGTCCTCCCCGGCTTCTACTAAATCCACTGCATGATGCTGGGGCTCCACTGAGGGAGTCCGCACTGGTGGGGGCACGTCTTTGACTCTTCAGCCAGGTCTGGGTTCTGTCAGACGTGGATCCTTGGGCGATGGAAATTGTATCCCAAGGCTACAAACTGGAATTCGAAGAGGTGCCTCCTCGCCGATTTTTCAAGTCGGCTTTGCCAGCTTCTCCCCCAGAGAGGGAAATAGTTTTAGCTGCAATTCAAAAGCTGTGTCAACAGCAGGTGATTATCAAGGTTCCACTAGTCCAACAGGGGAAAGGGTACTATTCGACCCTGTTTGTGGTCCCGAAGCCGGATGGCTCGGTCAGACCCATTCTGAATCTAAAATCCCTGAACCTGTACTTGAAAAAGTTCAAGTTCAAGATGAAATCGCTCCGGGCAGTGATCTCCAGCCTGGAAGGGGGGGATTTTAGGGTGTCACTAGACATAAAGGATGCGTACCTTCACGTCCCCATATATCCTCCTCATCAGGCCTACCTGAGATTCGCTGTACAGGACTGTCTTTACCAGTTTCAGACGTTGCCGTTTGGGCTTTCCACGGCCCGAGGATTTTCACCAAGGTAATGGCGGAAATGATGGTGCTCCTGCGCAGGCAGGGAGTCACAATTATCCCGTACTTGGACGATCTCCTGATAAAAGCGAGATCGAGAGATCAATTGCTGAAAAGCGTGTCGCTCTCCCTGAGAGTGCTGCAGCAGCACGGTTGTATTCTAAATCTACCAAAGTCACAATTGATTCCAACGACTCGGCTATCATTCTTAGGCATGATTGTGGACACGGAACAGAAGAGGGTTTTTCTCCCAATGGAAAAAGCCCAGGAACTCCAGAACATGAAACAAGAAAAATCCTGGCGCTGTGATTACGTATGGTATGATATGTATGCTGCTCTCTCAGGGGCAATTGGTTTTTTACCCCTGCAATAGAAAAAGAAGAAAACCCAAACGAGAGAGCGCTATTCACATCTAATGTGGATTTTATTTTTCCTCAATTATCAATGCTTTTTAAGCACACTATATACTTAATGCCGGCCGGCAATACATAAAATACAATAAAATATCACAATAAACCCCTAAAAAATAATCAATACTTATTCTCTATATTTCATATACACATGTGGGTTAACCTAACCACACACTGTTCAATTTACTTCCCTTATTTTAGCAACACTGGCTTGTAGTATCTCTCTAGTAAGACAGATATTATGTACGTAACATGTATCAAACTATGTAACTCTTGTACTCAAATACATTGTAAATAAGTTTCTTAGATTCACAATGGACCATGTACCTTTGTATTCATATTAAATAGTACTCATGTCCATATGTCCGTTAATGTAATTGATAAAACACGTGTTAGTAGCAATGAAAATGAGCAGTCTTGCTATCAACTCGTTAGTAGTATTAAAGCAGTTCATATAAAGCTGATTGTGAATGACAGTCACTGTCCTGCAGTGATCTGTAATAAATTTGTATACCGTACAAAAGCCTCTGTTCAGTCACAGTGCGTGTGACGATCCTCCTGGCTGGTTTCTCACAAGTAGCCTTTAACGGAGTGGAACGTACATCTGCTTTATCCATGGTGTGATGACTTTTTCCTCCCGGCCGGTGCACGCACACTTGACCTTATCCGGAGTCCGTGGGCAGCTGATTAAAGAGGCGTCCCCCTGCTATGGGAGTGTATCTCGGCCAGCCGGCTAATAAAGGTCATCCGCTGTAGTCTGTAACCGGAGGTGCTGACAGACGCGTTTCCCCACCTCCTCACAAGCATTGAAGGCTTCCTCAGTGTGGCCAGAGCCAGATTAAGGTCCATGTGGGCCTGGAGCTGAAATGTGTGAAGGGCCTATTGTGTGCCACCGCAGGGGGTGTGACCAGCACTGTGGGGGTGTAACTACTGAAGTGGGGGTGTGGTCTACACAGGTGGTGTGGCCAATACCGTGGGATGGAGGACACGTGTGTGTGTATATATATATATATATGTATGTATATATATATATATATATATATACAAACACACATACACACACACAATCACACACACACTGTACAGTAGCGGATCTTGCCACGAGCAAGCAGGACTTTTGCCGGGGCGCCATCCGGAGGGCGCCGCACCATGGCAAGATCCGCTACTGCTGTGCCCCCTGCTGCCCGCTGTGTCCCGCTGCCGCTGCCTGCAGCGTCCCGCTGTGAAGGGAACTAGACACGTAGCGTCTAGTTTCCCTTCGTGGAGAGGACCTTTACTGTGCGGTGCGCGTCTAGTTTCCCTTCGTGGAGAGGACCTTTGCTGTGCGGTGCGCGATGACGTAATCACTAGAGATGAGCGGGTTCGGTTTCTCTGAATCCGAACCCGCCAGAACTTCATGTTTTTTTTCACGGGTCCGAGCGACTCGGATCTTCCCGCCTTGCTCGGTTAACCCGAGCGCGCCCGAACGTCATCATGACGCTGTCGGATTCTCGCGAGGCTCGGATTCTATCGCGAGACTCGGATTCTATATAAGGAGCCGCGCGTCGCCGCCATTTTCACACGTGCATTGAGATTGATAGGGAGAGGACGTGGCTGGCGTCCTCTCCATTTAGATTATAAGAGACTGAGAGAGATTTACTGGAGCTGACTAGGAGGAGTACTGTTACTGTAGAAGTGTAGAGACTGAGTGGAGAGAGTTTACTAGTGAGGACAGTGCAGTTTACTTTATAATCCGTTCTCTGCCTGAAAAAAGCGATACACAGCACACAGTGACTCAGTCACATACCATATCTGTGTGCACTGCTCAGGCTCAGGCCAGTGTGCTGCATCATCTATTATCTATATATAATATTATATATATATCTGTCTGACTGCTCAGCTCACACAGCTTATAATTGTGGGGGAGACTGGGGAGCACTACTGCAGTGCCAGTTATAGGTTATAGCAGGAGCCAGGAGTACATAATATATTATATAGTGAGTGACCACCAGACACACAGTGCAGTTTATTTAATATATCCGTTCTCTGCCTGAAAAAAGCGATACACACAGTGACTCAGTCAGTCACATACCATATCTGTGTGCACTGCTCAGGCTCAGGCCAGTGTGCTGCATCATCTATTATCTATATATAATATTATATATATCTGTCTGACTGCTCAGCTCACACAGCTTATAATTGTGGGGGAGACTGGGGAGCACTACTGCAGTGCCAGTTATAGGTTATAGCAGGAGCCAGGAGTACATAATATATTATATAGTGAGTGACCACCAGACACACAGTGCAGTTTATTTAATATATCCGTTCTCTGCCTGAAAAAAGCGATACACACAGTGACTCAGTCAGTCACATACCATATCTGTGTGCACTGCTCAGGCTCAGGCCAGTGTGCTGCATCATCTATTATCTATATATAATATTATATATATCTGTCTGACTGCTCAGCTCACACAGCTTATAATTGTGGGGGAGACTGGGGAGCACTACTGCAGTGCCAGTTATAGGTTATAGCAGGAGCCAGGAGTACATAATATATTATATAGTGAGTGACCACCAGACACACAGTGCAGTTTATTTAATATATCCGTTCTCTGCCTGAAAAAAGCGATACACACAGTGACTCAGTCAGTCACATACCATATCTGTGTGCACTGCTCAGGCTCAGGCCAGTGTGCTGCATCATCTATTATCTATATATAATATTATATATATCTGTCTGACTGCTCAGCTCACACAGCTTATAATTGTGGGGGAGACTGGGGAGCACTACTGCAGTGCCAGTTATAGGTTATAGCAGGAGCCAGGAGTACATAATATATTATATAGTGAGTGACCACCAGACACACAGTGCAGTTTATTTAATATATCCGTTCTCTGCCTGAAAAAAGCGATACACACAGTGACTCAGTCAGTCACATACCATATCTGTGTGCACTGCTCAGGCTCAGGCCAGTGTGCTGCATCATCTATTATCTATATATAATATTATATATATCTGTCTGACTGCTCAGCTCACACAGCTTATAATTGTGGGGGAGACTGGGGAGCACTACTGCAGTGCCAGTTATAGGTTATAGCAGGAGCCAGGAGTACATATTATATTAAAATTAAACAGTGCACACTTTTGCTGCAGGAGTGCCACTGCCAGTGTGACTGACCAGTGACCTGACCACACTGACCACCAGTATAGTTAGTAGTATACTTATATTGTGATTGCCTGAAAAAGTTAAACACTCGTCGTGTGACTTCACTTGTGTGTTTTTTTTTTTTTTATTCTATAAAAATAAAACTCATTCTGCTGACAGACAGTGTCCAGCAGGTCCGTCATTATATAATATATAATATATACCTGTCCGGCTGCAGTAGTGATATATATATATTTTTTATATCATTTATCATCCAGTCGCAGCAGACACAGTACGGTAGTTCACGGCTGTGGCTACCTCTGTGTCTCTGCACTCGGCAGGCAGTCCGTCCATAATTGTAATACCACCTAACCGTGGATTTTTTTCATTCTTCTTTATACATACATAGTTACATAGACATCTTCTCTTTATCAACCAGTCTATATTAGCTGCAGACACAGTACAGTACGGTAGTTCACGGCTGTGGCTACCTCTGTGTCTGCAGTCGGCAGGCAGTCCATAATTGTATACTAGTATCCATCTCCATTGTTTACCTGAGGTGCCTTTTAGTTGTGCCTATTAAAATATGGAGAACAAAAATGTTGAGGTTCCAAAATTAGGGAAAGATCAAGATCCACTTCCACCTCGTGCTGAAGCTGCTGCCACTAGTCATGGCCGAGACGATGAAATGCCAGCAACGTCGTCTGCCAAGGCCGATGCCCAATGTCATAGTACAGAGCATGTCAAATCCAAAACACCAAATATCAGAAAAAAAAGGACTCCAAAACCTAAAATAAAATTGTCGGAGGAGAAGCGTAAACTTGCCAATATGCCATTTACCACACGGAGTGGCAAGGAACGGCTGAGGCCCTGGCCTATGTTCATGGCTAGTGGTTCAGCTTCACATGAGGATGGAAGCACTCAGCCTCTCGCTAGAAAAATGAAAAGACTCAAGCTGGCAAAAGCAGCACAGCAAAGAACTGTGCATTCTTCGAAATCCCAAATCCACAAGGAGAGTCCAATTGTGTCGGTTGCGATGCCTGACCTTCCCAACACTGGACGTGAAGAGCATGCGCCTTCCACCATTTGCACGCCCCCTGCAAGTGCTGGAAGGAGCACCCGCAGTCCAGTTCCTGATAGTCAGATTGAAGATGTCAGTGTTGAAGTACACCAGGATGAGGAGGATATGGGTGTTGCTGGCGCTGGGGAGGAAATTGACCAGGAGGATTCTGATGGTGAGGTGGTTTGTTTAAGTCAGGCACCCGGGGAGACACCTGTTGTCCGTAGGAGGAATATGGCCGTTGACATGCCAGGTGAAAATACCAAAAAAATCAGCTCTTCGGTGTGGAGGTATTTCACCAGAAATGCGGACAACAGGTGTCAAGCCGTGTGTTCCCTTTGTCAAGCTGTAATAAGTAGGGGTAAGGACGTTAACCACCTCGGAACATCCTCCCTTATACGTCACCTGCAGCGCATTCATAATAAGTCAGTGACAAGTTCAAAAACTTTGGGTGACAGCGGAAGCAGTCCACTGACCAGTAAATCCCTTCCTCTTGTAACCAAGCTCACGCAAACCACCCCACCAACTCCCTCAGTTTCAATTTCCTCCTTCCCCAGGAATGCCAATAGTCCTGCAGGCCATGTCACTGGCAATTCTGACGAGTCCTCTCCTGCCTGGGATTCCTCCGATGCATCCTTGCGTGTAACGCCTACTGCTGCTGGCGCTGCTGTTGTTGCCGCTGGGAGTCGATGGTCATCCCAGAGGGGAAGTCGTAAGCCCACTTGTACTACTTCCAGTAAGCAATTGACTGTTCAACAGTCCTTTGCGAGGAAGATGAAATATCACAGCAGTCATCCTACTGCAAAGCGGATAACTGAGGCCTTGGCATCCTGGGTGGTGAGAAACGTGGTTCCGGTATCCATCATTACTGCAGAGCCAACTAGAGACTTGTTGGAGGTACTGTGTCCCCGGTACCAAATACCATCTAGGTTCCATTTCTCTAGGCAGGCGATACCGAAAATGTACACAGACCTCAGAAAAAGAGTCACCAGTGTCCTAAAAAATGCAGCTGTACCCAATGTCCACTTAACCACGGACATGTGGACAAGTGGAGCAGGGCAGGGTCAGGACTATATGACTGTGACAGCCCACTGGGTAGATGTATGGACTCCCGCCGCAAGAACAGCAGCGGCGGCACCAGTAGCAGCATCTCGCAAACGCCAACTCTTTCCTAGGCAGGCTACGCTTTGTATCACCGGTTTCCAGAATACGCACACAGCTGAAAACCTCTTACGGCAACTGAGGAAGATCATCGCGGAATGGCTTACCCCAATTGGACTCTCCTGTGGATTTGTGGCATCGGACAACGCCAGCAATATTGTGTGTGCATTAAATATGGGCAAATTCCAGCACGTCCCATGTTTTGCACATACCTTGAATTTGGTGGTGCAGAATTTTTTAAAAAACGACAGGGGCGTGCAAGAGATGCTGTCGGTGGCCAGAAAAATTGCGGGACACTTTCGGCGTACAGGCACCACGTACAGAAGACTGGAGCACCACCAAAAACTACTGAACCTGCCCTGCCATCATCTGAAGCAAGAAGTGGTAATGAGGTGGAATTCAACCCTCTATATGCTTCAGAGGTTGGAGGAGCAGCAAAAGGCCATTCAAGCCTATACAATTGAGCACGATATAGGAGGTGGAATGCACCTGTCTCAAGTGCAGTGGAGAATGATTTCAACGTTGTGCAAGGTTCTGATGCCCTTTGAACTTGCCACACGTGAAGTCAGTTCAGACACTGCCAGCCTGAGTCAGGTCATTCCCCTCATCAGGCTTTTGCAGAAGAAGCTGGAGGCATTGAAGAAGGAGCTAAAAGGGAGCGATTCCGCTAGGCATGTGGGACTTGTGGATGCAGCCCTTAATTCGCTTAACAAGGATTCACGGGTGGTCAATCTGTTGAAATCAGAGCACTACATTTTGGCCACCGTGCTCGATCCTAGATTTAAAGCCTACCTTGGATCTCTCTTTCCGGCAGACACAAGTCTGCTGGGGTGCAAAGACCTGCTGGTGACAAAATTGTCAAGTCAAGCGGAACGCGACCTGTCAACATCTCCTCCTTCACATTCTCCCGCAACTGGGGGTGCGAGGAAAAGGCTCAGAATTCCGAGCCCACCCGCTGGCGGTGATGCAGGGCAGTCTGGAGCGACTGCTGATGCTGACATCTGGTCCGGACTGAAGGACCTGACAACGATTACGGACATGTCGTCTACTGTCACTGCATATGATTCTCTCAACATTGATAGAATGGTGGAGGATTATATGAGTGACCGCATCCAAGTAGGCACGTCACACAGTCCGTACTTATACTGGCAGGAAAAAGAGGCAATTTGGAGGCCCTTGCACAAACTGGCTTTATTCTACCTAAGTTGCCCTCCCACAAGTGTGTACTCCGAAAGAGTGTTTAGTGCCGCCGCTCACCTTGTCAGCAATCGGCGTACGAGGTTACATCCAGAAAATGTGGAGAAGATGATGTTCATTAAAATGAATTATAATCAATTCCTCCGCGGAGACATTGACCAGCAGCAATTGCCTCCACAAAGTACACAGGGAGCTGAGATGGTGGATTCCAGTGGGGACGAATTGATAATCTGTGAGGAGGGGGATGTACACGGTGATATATCGGAGGGTGAAGATGAGGTGGACATCTTGCCTCTGTAGAGCCAGTTTGTGCAAGGAGAGATTAATTGCTTCTTTTTGGGGGGGGGTCCAAACCAACCCGTCATATCAGTCACAGTCGTGTGGCAGACCCTGTCACTGAAATGATGGGTTGGTTAAAGTGTGCATGTCCTGTTTTGTTTATACAACATAAGGGTGGGTGGGAGGGCCCAAGGACAATTCCATCTTGCACCTCTTTTTTCTTTTCTTTTTCTTTGCATCATGTGCTGATTGGGGAGGGTTTTTTGGAAGGGACATCCTGCGTGACACTGCAGTGCCACTCCTAGATGGGCCCGGTGTTTGTGTCGGCCACTAGGGTCGCTAATCTTACTCACACAGTCAGCTACCTCATTGCGCCTCTTTTTTTCTTTGCGTCATGTGCTGTTTGGGGAGGGTTTTTTGGAAGGGACATCCTGCGTGACACTGCAGTGCCACTCCTAGATGGGCCCGGTGTTTGTGTCGGCCACTAGGGTCGCTTATCTTACTCACACAGCGACCTCGGTGCAAATTTTAGGACTAAAAATAATATTGTGAGGTGTGAGGTATTCAGAATAGACTGAAAATGAGTGTAAATTATGGTTATTGAGGTTAATAATAATATGGGATCAAAATGACCCCCAAATTCTATGATTTAAGCTGTTTTTTAGTGTTTTTGGAAAAAAACACCCGAATCCAAAACACACCCGAATCCGACAAAAAAAATCCGGTGAGGTTTTGCCAAAACGCGTTCGAACCCAAAACACGGCCGCGGAACCGAACCCAAAACCAAAACACAAAACCCGAAAAATTTCAGGCGCTCATCTCTAGTAATCACGCACCGCACAGCATTTCAGCGGCGCTACTACTGTACATGGGGCGTAACTGACCATGCCCCCTGTCCCTATTTCCCGCCCGGGGCGCAAAAAGGCCTAGAACCGGCCCTGACTGTACATACACAAACACCAGAAACATACACAAATATGAAAGCTCATTCACAAAATATTTCTTATGGTGCTTGCATATACCATGTACAGAAGTACTGATCAGCTGCTGCAGCAGCAGCCAGCATGACATGACCATCATCTCCATTCAGAAGGCAGCAGCAGTGAGTTTCAAAGTCAGCTACAGTCACCGGACAGCCAGTGCAGCCTTCACAGAGATGAGTTTTTGTGTTTTGGGCATGGACCTTAGGGGTGGATTGGGATGGCAAACCAGCCCGGGAAATGTGTAGAAACAGCCCTAACGAAGGCAAGGTCTTTTGAATGGGTGGGGTCTGTCCCTCGACACAGAGCATGATTCTGAGTCTTGGCCTTCCTTGAATATTTTGCTGCAGTTGCGCTTTAGACATTTACTGTATGCTGATGCTGCTACAAAGCCCTTCCCTGATGTACATCCATGGGAATGTGCAAGGGCTGAAACCACCCCTGCCAGTGTGTACAGATGCTGAAATCGTGCTTTGTGTGTTATTAGACACCACCATTGGTTGCACCACTGACATTTGCACCAGCCCTATGCTAGAAGAGGTAAAAACTGGCATATCAGGGACAAACAAGTCTGTTAGTAGACAGTGCATCCAGAGGGTATCAGAAGCTGGTTCCTGGTTAGAAAATGGAGGCGCAGCACTTTCTCCTAACAGGCTTGTTTGCACATGATATTCCAGTTTTTGCCTTTTCTGATGTACGTGTGATTTATACTAAGTGAACCATTGTGCTGTTAACATACTACGCTGCTATATTTGTGTCCCCTATTTATTTTGTCTTTGTGCACCCTACACTAAATTTCACCCCAATACACAAGTTGCCCCACTTATTACAATCCAGTAAACACAGCCCTCTCCCCATATTACAGTCCAGTAAACATGGCCCACTCCCCCATGCTACAGTCGAGTAATCACGACCCCCTCCCCAATATTGCAGTCCAGTAAACACGGCCCCGCCCCATACTACAGTCCAGTAAACATGGCCCCTCCCCCATATTACCCCCCTACACACAGTGCTCCCATATTACCTCCTCCCCCAGTAAACACAGTGCCCTAATATTAAAGTATTGTAAACACAGCTCCCCCCTTCATATTAGCCCTTGTATACATAGCCCCCTTCCCCATATTACAGTCCAGCATAGCCAACACCTCATGATACCTTCGTTTTCCTATAGAAAGCAGCTGCATAGAGGAAGCCAGGACACTGTGGAGGGGAGGGGCAGGCATTCCAGTGACACACGCAGCAGATGAGGAGCAGGAAGAGGGGAGGGGCTAGGCTGATACATGCAGCCCACCCAGAGGCAGCCCACCCTGAAGACCGTGATAGGCTGGCTGGTCTCTGGGGAGGGGACATCTACTGTAATGTGAAGGTGCCGTGGCTGCAGTGCCGGCCGAGTCACATCAGTTTCCCAGCGGCACAGCTGTTGACAGATCAGCTGTACCTCTGGTTATTCCGCCCAGTAATTAGCTGTGAATGCCTCCTGATAAGAGCTAAGCTCCAATTGCTGCAGCAACTTAGTGATGAGCCCGTGCGGTGGTGACAGGGGAGGAAGAGTGAACAGCCCACCCTAGCCCGGCCAAAGGGAAACTATCCTGGGATCCCGCCGGGCCAATCTGCTGCCCCTGCAACCCCCCCATGGGCGTGATGATGGGGCGGGTGTCACCTGGTGTGAAGGCGGCACTGAGACATACAGCGCAGTTAGGGTCCGGGATAGTGGAACGCTTCACTGCACTAGTATGTAACTTCTGGTATGTCGGGTGTTTGAACTACTGCCCAGGGAAAGGGGTGTTGGAGTGGGCTGGGCCGCACACGGACGATGGCAAGCTGTGTAGCAGGAAAAAAACTTGTCTACACTAGCAGAGCAATGCTGTGGGCCTATTTTGATGGGGAGGCCTGGAGCTGCAGCTCCACCCGCCCCATTGTTAATCCGGCCCTGCCTACGACAAGCGGAGAATCTTCTTAGCAACCTAGCGGTTCTGATTCAATCAGACAACGTCACAGCCGTGGCTCATGTAAACCGCCAAGGCGGGACAAGGAGCAGAGTGGCAATGGCGGAAGCCACCAGGATTCTTCGCTGGGTGGAAAATCACGTAAGTGCTCTGTCAGCAGTCTTCATTCCGGGAGTGGACAACTGGGAAGCAGACTTCCTCAGCAGACACGATCTCCATCCAGGAGAGTGGGGACTTCATCAAGAAGTTTTTGCAGAGATAACAAGTCATTGGGGACTTCCTCAAATAGACATGATGGCGTCACGCCTCAACAAGAAGCTTCGGAGGTATTGTGCCAGGTCAAGGGACCCTCAGGCAGTAGCGGTAGACGCCCTGGTGACACCATGGGTGTTTCAGTCGGTCTATGTGTTCCCTCCTCTTACTCTCATCTCAAAAATATTGAGAATCATAAGACGAAAAAGAGTACAGACAATACTCATTGTTCCAGATTGGCCTCGAAGGGCATGGTATTCAGAGCTTCAGGAGATGCTCACAGAAGATCCGTGGCCTCTTCCTCTCAGGGAGGACCTGTTGCAGCAGGGGCCCTGCGTGTTCCAAGACTTACCGCGGTTACGTTTGACGGCATGGCGGTTAAACACGAATCCTAGCTGGGAAATCCTAGCCTTTATCAGAGTAGGGATGACTTCTTCCGGAATGGAGGAAGTCATCCCTACTCTGATAAAGGCTAGGAAGGAGGTGACGGCGAAACATTATCACCGTATCTGGAGGAAGTATGTATCTTGGTGTGAAGCCAAGAATGCTCCTACGGAAGATTTCCATCTGGGCCGCTTTATCCACTTTCTACAGACAGGATTGGATATGGGCCTGAAGTTAGGCTCCATTAAGGTACAGATTTCGGCCCTATCTAATTTCTTTCAGAAGGAATTGGCTTCTCTCCCAGCAGTCCAGACTTTTGTAAAGGGAGTGCTGCACATCCAGCCTCCTTTTGTGCCCCCAGTGGCACCATGGGACCTTAACGTGGTGTTACGGTTCCTAAAATCTCACTGGTTTGAACCTCTTCAAACGGTTGAATTAAAATTTCTCACTTGGAAGGTGGTCATGTTGTTGGCCTTGGCATCTGCAAGGCGGGTGTCCGAATTGGCGGCTTTGTCTCACAAGAGCCCCTACCTGATTTTCCATGTGGATAGAGCAGAGTTGAGGACTCGTCCTCAATTTTTGCCTAAGGTGGTTTCAGAGCCGGATTAAGGCTTCGGGGGGCCCAGGGTACTTAAAACAAGGGGGCCCTAAGGTCTAAGATTTATATATATTTATATATATATATATATATATATATATACACACAGCAGAATAGCTTGGCACTCAGGACAAAACTGCAAAATGTAGGGTGCCTTCCCAAAGAAATTAATAATCACCAGTATGTTACGTATAAGAATGAGGCGACACTCCAGGGTAACTCAAGAATCCTGTGTATTAATAATTCAGCATAATTCCAAACATGTCAACATTTCAAGGTCCGCAGACCTTTTCGTCAGGACGTACAGCAAAGTCACTTTGCTGTACGTCCTGACGAAAAGGTCTGCGGAGCTTGAAACGTTGGCATGTTTGGAATTATGCTGAATTATTAATACACAGGATTCTTGACTTACCCTGGAGTGTCGCCTCATTCTTATACGTAACATACTGGTGATTTTATATATATATATATATATATATATATATATATATATATATATATATAAAATTAAGTATATAAAAGCACTTAATAGTGTTGGTGAAAAAGTATGTGCATTCAGGTGTAATAAGTTATAACAATAAGTAACAACTTAGCTTCGAATAATTTCAGGCTGATGACTCTTAGAGGCAGGACATGTGGAGAAAAAATGAAAGCAACATAGTGTGTACTGTTTTTTTTTAAAATAAACCAATAATTTTTACAGCAGCTCAAGAATTAGGAATTTTTGCTCATTCCAATAATTTTCAAGAGAGCGAGTTAAAAAACAAGCAACAACAATTTTAATAAACAAAATCCTGCCACAGATGCAGGTAACAAACATACAAAAGTCTATATAAAAACAATTCATAAATCCGTAAATGCAGGTAGCGCACGTACAAGATTGAGAAATAAAAGCGGCTTATCTGTCCACATGAAGAGAGTCCAGAGAGTAGGCAGCAACTCTCTGTTTTACAAATGCAAGTAGCAGACGTACACGGATATAATTAAAATAGGCAGTTCATCTGTGCATAAGTATAGGTAGCACACGTACAGGATTGAAAAATCAAAACAGCTTATCTGTCCATATGTGGGGAGTCCAAGGGGAAAGTAGCAGGTCCCTGTACCAACGCGTTTCGTCCTATTGTTTGGACTTCATCAAGGGGATAATGGTAGTGGGGACAAACAGGAAATTTATAGTACTGGTGAGTGGTCACATGTCAAACATGTGGGTGTGACATCACTTCCTATATAACAAATGAAATCACCAGGTGCAGTGCAGTCCAGATATATAGATATATAATGACACACACTACAATTTCAACTAGGGGAGGATCGGGTAGTTTATAATATATATATATATATATATACATGGACACACTATTATATATATATATATATATATATATACATACAAATACATATATATACATATATAAACATATATATATATATATATATATATACATATACCCATAACATTAACTTACATTTTAATAACAAAAAAAAGGTAATGCAGCCTGTCTTACTTTTACACTGCTGTTCTGATGGGAGACAGGCTGTGATGAGTGACAGACACACAGAGAACAGGAGGAGACCATGTTTCTCTCTCCTCCGCCAGTTATTACAATAACCTCCAGTCCACGGTAGCGGGTCCACTCGCGCGAGGCTCTGCATGCCCGGGATCCCGCCTCCTTCCTCCCCTGCAGCCTGCACTCCAACCAGTCACGGAGCCGCAGGCTGCAGATTCACTTATCATTGGACAGCAGTGCCATCATTCGGCTCGGCTGCCCACTAAAAGTCTGCAGCACTGGCGGTGGCTGCTTGATGGGGTGAGCAGGGAGCGCACGCCGCAGATCGGATCGGTAATAGAGATCCGATCTGCAGTGGGTGGCGGGGGGCCCTCTTACAGCGTGGGGCCCAGGGGTACTTATCCCCAGAGCCCCCCCCTTAATCCGGCTCTGGGTGGTTTCATCGTTTCATATGAACCAACCTATTGTGGTGCCTGTGGCTACGGGAGACTTGGAGGATTCCAAGTCCCTTGATGTAGTCAGGGCCATAAAAATGTACGTAGCCAGGACGGCTCGGGTTAGGAAAACAGAGGCTCTGTTTGTCCTGTATGCAGCCAACAAGGCTCCTGCTTCTAAGCAGACTATTGCTCGCTGGATCTGTAACACTATTCAGCAAGCTCATTCTACGGCTGGATTGCCGGTACCAAATTCGGTAAATGTCCATTCCACTAGGAAGGTGGGCTCTTCTTGGGCAGCTGCCCGAGGCGTCTCGGCTTTACAGCTTTGCCGAGCTGCTACTTGGTCGGGTTAAAACACTTTTGCGAAATTCTACAAGTTTGATACCCTGGCTGATGAGGACCTCGCGTCTGCTCAATTGGTGCTGCAGAGTCATCCGCACTCTCCCGCCCGGTCTGGAGCTTTAGTATAATCCCCATGGTCCTTACGGAGTCACCAGCATCCTCTAGGACGTAAGAGAAAAAAGGATTTTAAACTTACCGGTAAATCTTTTTCTCCTAGTCCGTAGAGGATGCTGGGCGCCCGTCCCAGTGCGGACATATTTCTGCAAGACTTGTATATAGTTGTTGCTTACATAAGGGTTATGTTAGAGTTGAGATCAGTCTTTGGCTGATGCTGTTTTGTTCATACTGTTAACTGGTTGCGTATGTTCCAGGTTATACGGTGTGGATGGTGTGGGCTGGTATGAATCTTGCCCTTAGATTAACAAAAATCCTTTCCTCGTACTGTCCGTCTCCTCTGGGCACAGTTCTTTAACTGAGGTCTGGAGGAGGGGCATAGAGGGAGGAGCCAGTGCACACCCATCTAAAGTCTTTAGAGTGCCCATGTCTCCTGCGGAGCCCGTCTATACCCCATGGTCCTTACGGAGTCCCCAGCATCCTCTACGGACTAGGAGAAAAAGATTTACCGGTAGGTTTAAAATCTTATTTTCTGTGCAGGGTAAATACTGGCTGCTTTATTTTTACACTGCATTTAGATTTCAGTTTGCACACACCCCACCCAAATCTAACTCTCTCTGCACATGTTATATCTGCCCCCCTACAGTGCACATGGGGGTAATTCAAAGTTGATCGCAGCAGGAATTTTGTTAGCAGTTGGGCAAAACCATGGCCCTCATTCCGAGTCGTTCGCTCTGTATTTTTCATCGCATCGCAGTGAAATTCCGCTTAGTACGCAATGCGCAATATTCGCACTGCGACTGCGCCAAGTAATTTTACAATGGAGATAGTATTTTTACTCACGGCTTTTTCATCGCTCCGGCGATCGTAATGTGATTGACAGGAAATGGGTGTTACTGGGCGGAAACAGGCCGTTTTATGGGCGTGCGGGAAAAAACGCTACCGTTTCCGGAAAAAACGCAGGAGTGGCCGGGGAAACGGGGGAGTGTCTGGGCGAACGCTGGGTGTGTTTGTGACGTCAAAACAGGAACGACAAGCACTGAACTGATCGCAGATGCCGAGTAAGTCTGAAGCTACTCTGAAACTGCTAAGTAGTTTGTAATCGCAATATTGCGAATACATCGGTCGCAATTTTAAGAAGCTAAGATTCACTCCCAGTAGGCGTAGGCTTAGCGTGAGCAACTCTGCTAAATTCGCCTTGCGAGCGATCAACTCGGAATGAGGGCCCATGTGCACTGCAGGGGAGGCAGATATAACATGTGCAGAGAGAGTTAGATTTGGGTGGGGTGTGTTCAATCTGCAATCTAATTTGCAGTGTAAAAATAAAGCAGCCAGTATTTACCCTGCACAGAAACAAAATAACCCACCCAAATCTAACTCTCTCTGCACATTTTATATCTGCCTCCCCTGCAGTGCACATGGTTTTGCCAAACTGCTAACAAATTTGCTGCTGCGATCAACTCTGAATTAGGCCCCCAGTACGGAGATCACCACAGCAGCCGCTGCACGGAACTACGGGCTGCCAAGCTGCCTCTGGAGCCCCAGTACGGAGATCATTACAGCAGCCGCTGCACAGCGGTTTACCCGCTACTCAGAGCCATCACCTGCTATACTTTACCTCCCTCGCTGTCGGCCATTCAACTGCTTGGCTGCTTTAAACATCTAACAGCGCTGCAGACGCAGCTGTAAGAGACAAGTCACTCAGGGTCAGATGTACTAAGCCTTTAAAAGTGATAATTTCACTGTGATAAGGTACCAGCCAATCGGCTCCCAACTGTCATTTTTCAAACCCAGCCTGTGACATGGCAGTTAGGACCTGATTGGCTGGTACTTTATCACAGTGAAATTAGCACTTTTCTAAGCTTAGTACATCCCGCCCTCAGAGCGGTGAGTTAAAGGTGCCAGCTTAAGCACAAAAGTTTCAATTTCAATTAATGGATTTATCCTCAACCTTCTATTAACTTGGACTATTATGTTCAATTCCATGGTGGGTCCAACTAGTGACTTTTAGACGGGACTTTTTATACATATACTAGGTGCTTCATTGCGCCCTACGGGCGCTCTTCACACCGTCGGAAGGGGCTGCGCCCCTTTAACCCCTGCAGAGACGTGCGGCGTCAGGGAGGGGACACAGACGCGGGGCGTCGGGGAGGGGACACAAAGACGCGGGGCGGCAGGGAGGAGACAGAGACGCGGGGAGGGGACGCAGGGCGGGGACACAGACGCAGGGCGGGGACACAGAGACGCAGGGCGACAGGGAGGGGACACAGAGGCGGGGCGGCAGGGAGGGGAGGCAGAGACGCGGGCGGCAGGGAGGGGAGGCAGAGACGGGACGCGAGGCGGCAGGGAGGGGAGGCAGAGACGCAGGGAGGGGACACAGATGCAGGATGGCAGGGAGGGGACACAGAGGCAGGGCTCCAGGGAGGGGACGCGGGGCGCCAGGGAGGGGACGCAGAGATGCGGGGCGCCAGGGAGGGGACGCAGAGACGCGGGGCGCAAGGGAGGGGGCGCAGAGCCGTGGGGTGCCAGGGAGGGAACGCAGAGACGCGGGGCGGCAGGGAGGTGACGCAGAGTGGCAGGGAGGTGACGCAGAGACGCGGGGCGGTGTCGCAGAGACGCGGGGCGGCAGAGAGGTGACGTAGAGACGTGGGGAGGCAGGGAGGTGACGCGGGGAGGGGACACAGAGGCAGGTCGAGGATACAGAGACGCGGGGCGGTAGAGAAGGGGCGCAGAGGCGTGGGGCGGCAGTGAGGGGACGCAGAGGCACGGGGAGGGAGGGGACGCAGAGGCGCGGGGAGGGAGGGGACGCAGAGGCGCGGGGAGGGAGGGAGGGGACGCAGAGGCGCGGGGAGGGAGGGGACGCAGAGGTGCGGGGAGGGATGGGAGGGAGAGGGGAGGGGAGGCAGAGGCGCGGGGAGGGAGAGGACGCAGAGGCGCGGGGAGGGAGGGGATGCAGAGGTGCGGGGAGGGAGGGGACGCAGAGGCGCGGGGAGGGAGGGGACGCAGAGGTGCGGGGAGGGAGGGGACGCAGAGGTGCGGGGAGGGAGGGGACGCAGAGGTGCGGGGAGCGAGGGGACGTTGAAGCGCGGGGAGGGAGGGGACGCGAGGCGCAGGTAGGGGACGCAGAGACGCGGGGTGCCAGGAAGGGGATGCAGAGGTGCGGGGAGGGAGGGGATGCAGAGGCGCGGGGAGGGAGGGGATGCAGAGGCGCGGGGAGGGAGAGGACGCAGAGGCGCGGGGAGGGAGGGGACGCAGAGGCGCGGGGAGGGAGGGGACACAGAGGCGCGGGGCGGCAGGGAAGGGACGCAGAGACGAGGGGCGGCAGGGAAGGGATGCAGAGAGGCGGGGCGGCAGGGAGGGGATGCAGAGAGGCGGGGCGGCAGGGAGGGGACGCAGAGAGGCGGAGCGGCATGGAGGGGACGCAGAGACGCAGGGAGGGGACACAGACGCAGGGTGCCAGGAAGGGGATGCAGAGATACGGGGTGCCAGGAAGGGGACGCAGAGACACGGGGGCGGCAAGGAGGGGGCGCAGAGAGGCGGAGCGGCAGGGAGGGGACGCAGAGACGCAGGAAGGGGACGCAGAGACGCGGGGGTGCCAGGAAGGGGATGCTGAGACGCGGACGGCAGGGAGGGGATGCAGAGAAGTGGGGCGGCAGGGAGGGGACACAGAGAGGTGGGGCGGCAGGGAGGGGAGGCAGAGACGTGGGCCGGCAGGGAGGGGACGCAGAGACGGAACGCGGGCGGCAGGGAGGGGAGGCAGAGACGCGGGGCGGCAGGGAGGGGACGCAGAGGCAGGGAGGAGATACAGAGACGCGAGGCGGTAGGGAGGGGGCGCAGAGACGCGGGGCGGCAGGGAGGGACGCAGAGGCGTGGGGAGGGGACGCAGAGTCGCGGGGCGACAGGGAGGGGACGCAGAGATGCGGGCGGTAGGTAGGGGATGCAGAGATGTGGGCGGCACGGAGGGGACGCAGAGACGCAGAGACGCGGGATGCCAGGGAGGGGACGCAGAGACGCGGGGCGCCAGGGAGGGTATGCAGAGACGCGGGGCGCCAGGGAGGGGATGCAGAGACGCGGGGCGACAGGGAGGGGACGCAGAGATGCAGGGCGCCAGGGAAGGGGTGCAGAGACGCGGGGCGCCAGGGAGGGGATGCAGAGAGGTGGGGCGGCAGAGGGGGGACGCAGCGAGGCGGAGCGGCAGAGGGGGACGCAGCGGGGCGGGGCAGCAGGGGGGGACGCAGAGACGCGGGGCGGTGGGGGGGGGGGGGGGGCGCAGAGACGCGGTGCTTCCTGTGCACTCTCTCTCACCTGTGAAGTTGGTGTAGCGGCCACAGTACCAGGCGTGCTGTCCCCCGTCTCTGGCTTGTGGAGAAGGCAGTCCAGGCCTGTGGTGTGCAGTCCGGGTCTCTGGGGATGGTGGGAGGCAGCGTTGTGTTCGGTGTGCGGAGGAGGCGGCGGATGTCTGTACGCGGCGCAGGGAGGGGAGACAGAGACGCGGGGCGGCAGGGAGGGGAGGCAGAGATGGGACGCGGGGCGGCAGGGAGGGGAGGCAGAGATGCAGGGAGGGGACACAGAGGCAGGGTTCCAGGGAGGGGACGCAGAGACGCGGGGCACCAGGGAGGGGATGCAGAAACGCGGGGCGCCGGGGAGGGGACGCAGAGACACGGGGTGCCGGGGAGGGGACGCAGAGACGCGGGGTGCCGGTGAGGGGACGCAGAGACGCGGGGCGCCGGGGAGGGGACGCAGAGACGCGGGGCGCCGGGGAGGGGACGCAGAGACGCGGGGCGGCAGGGAGGGGACGCAGAGACGCAGGGCGCCGGGGAGGGGACGCAGAGAGGCGGGGCGGCAGAGGGGGGACGCAGCCAGGCGGGGCGGCAGGGGGGGACGCAGAAACGCGGGGCGGCGGGGGGCGCAGAGACGCGTGCTGCCTGTGCACTCTCTCTCACCTGTGAAGTTGGTGTAGCGGCCACAGTACCAGGCGTGCTGTCCCCCGTCTCTGGCTTGTGGAGAAGGCAGTCCAGGCCTGTGGTGTGCAGTCCGGGTCTCTGGGGATGGTGGGAGGCAGCGTTGTGTTCGGTGTGCGGAGGAGGCGGCGGATGTCTGTACGTGGCGCAGGGAGGGGAGACAGAGACGCGGGGCGGCAGGGAGGGGAGGCAGAGACGGGACGCGGGGCGGCAGGGAGGGGAGGCAGAGACGCAGGGAGGGGACACAGGGGCAGGGCTCCAGGGAGGGGACGCAGAGACGCGGGGCACCAGGGAGGGGACGCAGAGACGCGGGGCCGGGGAGGGGACGCAGAGACGCGGGGCGCCGGGGAGGGGACGCAGAGCCGGTGAGGGGACGCAGAGACGCGGGGCGCTGGGGAGGGGACGCAGAGACGCGGGGCGCCGGGGACGGGACGCAGAGACGTGGGGCGCCGGGGAGGGGACGCAGAGACGCGGGGCGCCGGGGAGGGGACGCAGAGACGCGGGGCGGCGGGGCGCAGAGACGCGGGGTGGCGGGTGGGGGGGCGCAGAGACGCGGGGCGGCCTGTGCACTCTCTCTGACCTGTGAAGTTGGCGCGCTGTCCCCCGTCTCTGGCCTGTGGAGAAGGCAGTCCGGGTCTCTGGGGATGGTGGGAGGCAGCGTGGTGTTCGGTGTGTGGAGGAGGCGGCGGGTGTCTGTACGCGGCGCAGGGAGAGCTATGAAGTCTTCTCCTGCGCCACCCGTCGCTCCTGATGTGTATGGCGGCGGCAGTTACAGGCGCAGGTAACCGCACTGTCTTCATCCGTTGTGCGGACGGCGTCTGGCGGCACAGTGGGTCCCAGGCGCGGCTGCAGTGCGGGAGCTGGCGCTGGAGGTGTGTGCAGGGCGGGATGTGTGGTGCGGGCTACGGCTGTCTGGTCGGCCGTGGTGCGGCCGGCGGGGCCTGGCCACCGTGTCCGTGCCGAGGATGGCTGCGGGAGGTGCTGGCTTGTGCGGCGGGTGGGATTGGTGGTGTGGGGTTAGGCTGGGCAGTGTGTGCTGGTGAGGTATGCAGGCGTCGGGGAGGAGGGTGTCTGGGCCATCCATGGCTGGATGTGGGAGCTGGTGGAGGTGGGGTTGGGGTGTGTGGAGTGGGTGTCAGTGGGGTGTAGGTGGCAAGGTAGGGGTCTATGGTTACCTGGCACTGTGGGGCGTCCGTGCCCTGGTGGCTTCTGGCTGGGGATGGTGGGAGGATTCTGTGGCTGCTGCTCCCGTTCTGCTAGTGGTGTGCTGGCACTGGGACAGAGCAGGAGCTGCTAACTCCGCCCACCACTGTGACTCCACCCACCAGTGTGACTCCACCCAGCGTTAGAAATGCAGGCACAGAGTCACAGGGCTAATATATAGGAGATTTGTTTCTATTTTTATACATATGCAAATGTGTCTATGAATTAATTGTTGTAATCTAAATCTATTAAAACTATATATATCTTTAATTGGTGGCGCTTTCTTCATATTTAAATATTTTGTGTTTCTTGAATAATTGCAGATTATTTATTTGGGAGCTGCTTAAATGTACAGTTGCTGATAAACCCTTCTTTTATATGGATTAATCTAATTTTAATAATAAGTTGCGCCCGATTGCTCTATTCAAATAGCTATTTATCAAATCTCTTAGAAGGTGTTACACATTTATTATTTTTTAGTATAATTCTTCACTTGGGGGTAATTCCAAGTTGATCGCAGCAGGAATTCTGTTAGCAATTGGGCAAAACCATGTGCACTGCAGGGGAGGCAGATGTAACATGTGCAGAGAGAGTTAGATTTGGGTGTGGTGTGTTCAATCTGCAATCTAATTTGCAGTGTAAAAATAAAGCAGCCAGTATTTACCCTGCACAGAAATAAAATAACCCACCCAAATCTAACTCTCTCTGCACATGTTATATCTGCCACACCTGCAGTGCACATGGGCCCTCATTCCGAGTTGTTCGCAGCGGATCATCGCATTGCAAACGGCAGGAAAACCTCAAACTGCGCAAGCGCAAAAGCGGAAATACGCGTGCGCAAAGATAGCGATACGACACTTGTGCAGAATTACTATAAGAAAAACTGCTCGTAATACACAAACGAAAACGGGGAGTGACGGAGGCGTGGCAGAGGCATGGCTTCGCAATCCTACGAAATGGGCGTGAAAGTGGGCGGCTAGTGTGGGAGTATGCATCCAGCAGTAGGCGTGTTTTTGGCAAAAATGCGTATCCTATGTTAAAAGTACATAACAAATGTTCGCTATCTTGACGCAGCCGAAGAGTGAGTCTGCAGCTACTCAGCACTTGCGAAGTACTGTTACAAGTGTGTGTCTGCTCTAATTAGCAATTAATTAGCAACTGAATTCGCCTGTTGAGCATTTACTCGCAAAACACTGCTCTTACAAAATAATACAAACAGCAATTATATGGCCACTTAATATTTGTATTGTTAGCACAAACAAATCTGACACACTCACAAATAATGCACTGTATTTTTTGTACAAATAAAAATTAACTGATGTTAAATGCATGTTTTAATTATTTGTTTAATAATCTCAAATGTGACTAAACAAACTTATAAACTACATCAGCTAAATCTTCTCGACATAGACATATTCCTTTGTACATACCAAATAACATGAGCACCATAAGGCAGCCTACATTTAATGTGACTTAATATGTTTGTGGTTTTTTTGGGGGGGGGAATATGTGTCCATATCTAATACTATGGCATGTTGCCCCTAGTAACCCAAGTTTTTTTTTTTTATATGGTAAATTAAGTGTTGTGCAAGGCATACAGATTTAAAATGTTTGTCTTAATATACTGTTGTTCTCTTGTTTGTCTTAACATTCTGCAATGTTTGTCTTAATATTCTGATTGTTCCCTTGTTCCACAAATGTCAATATGCCATGTTCAAGTTTACAGGGCACAGTTTTCATGAGTGCATAACCTTTAATAAAACACACAAACAATTGTAAAGTAATTTTTTTTTACTTCAAAAAAAGTTCAAAATCAACAACACAACATGGCTACAAATGAGCATCACATACAGAGATGGACATAGCAGCAAGCAGATGGCATTGGGCACATGCACATAGCAGAACCCAGTACTATGGCAACCCCTTCTGACAAAATATGATGTTTTCAATTAAGTAAGTGAACCCCCAGCCAGACTAAACTTTTAGGGGAACTGAGGTAGATTCCGGAACAAACACACAAACACAAACATACACAGCACGCTAGGAAGAGGAAGATGGCTCAGGTGTAGGCACAAATAACTCACAGGCTACAATTTAAAGAAAACCTTTCACTTTGAGGGAGTTCTACATTCTGGCCACACAAGCCAAAATAAAAAACTACATCGAGGCAACATGTAAAACATGGGTGCTGCCCATCTGGAGAGACATCACTTTCTCTTTTTTTCCCCCGCTGTCACGATCCGGGTATCTGGACGCCATTACTTACCCTTCAGATGCCTCCTAAGGCTGGCTCAGCGTTTCAGGACCGGATCCCGCTGTTCCTGAGTTTCCACATGCAGAATGTCAGAGTGGTGATTTCATCAGCCGCGGCCTCCGCTGTGCCCGCGTGGTTAAATGTGCGCTTGTCAGTCTGGCGTCTCCTGTCTCCTGTGGCCGGCGTCGCCATTACTGTTTCAATTCTCACATGGATTACAAACCAACCTTCCCTCCAAGTGTCTGCATGGGCGCAGCCATCTTGGATTTTGTCATCTGATTATTTCCACCAATCTGCTGTCTGTATTGTTGATTTGCATAATTGCCTAGCCAACCCCTTCCTTGCTGCAGGTATAAGTATGCTGTGCCTGAGCAAGGAAGGCGTCAGTGCTTTGGTTGTCTAACCTAGTTCCAGTTTGTCTCTCTCCTGTGGTTGTCTTCCAGGTTCCAGCTCCTGTCTCCAGACTTCTGCTATAGAGACCCGCACCAGCATTCCATCTGCGGTGTAGCCTGACTCTCCGATCCATTCTGGACTCACCTGTTTCCAGCTACAACAATCACCTGCTTCCAGCCCAGCTTCCAGCAGTGTACAGCTTCTCTTAAAGGGACGGTGTCCTTTCTGCAGTTTACCACTCTCCACCGGTATTATTATTTCACCGCTCTCAAACAATCACCTGCTTCCAGCCCAGCTTCCAGCAGTGTATAGCTTCTCTTAAAGGGCCGGTGTCCTTTTCTGCAGTTTACCACTCTCCACCGGTATTATTATTTCACCGCTCTCAAACTCCAAACTTCATTATTATTTCATCGCTCTCAAGTTCGTTTATTATTTAACTGGTTCCAGCCAGTATCCACTCCGTACCAACAACAGTCTGGTTCCAGCCAGTATCCACAGCAGCCGTTTTACCTTCAGCAGCCCAGCCTTTCCTGGAACATCAGCTGGTACGATCCTGGGTTCTCTCCATTGCTACAGTCAGGCCTGGTAAGGACTTTCCAACTAGAAGATTATAAGAACTGTCTCACACTACCAGTGCCTGTGGCCCTTGCCACCCTGTAGTACCCAGGAATTGTATTTATCCTCTGTTGACTTTTATGTTTCCTTTTACTGCTGCTGTGTTACGGAGTTTGTCATAATAAACATCATTGACTTTTATCCTGGTTGTCGTGGTCACGCCTTCGGGCAGTTATTCTACATGTTACTTACATGTCTAGGGGTCTGATACAACCTCCCAGGTTCCGTTACATCTCAGCCCCTACAACTGAGGATGCCTCCCGTCAGCTCAGGCCCTCAGTTGTGACACCCGCCTGATGATGTTCTTCTTGGCTTGGTCTGCGGAGCGACCTTTGAGTGCCCTGCCCAGTGGGATGTTCTTCCTGGGCAGGGTGAGGGGAGGGAGCCGATGTGGCTGGCTGTCTGCCACTGTGGGCAAGGGAGACAGCGATGTCCTGGAGCCCTTGCCGATTCGAATTGGCAAGTTCATGGAAGGAGGAGGCGAGTTGATCTTGGCCCTGCCTGATCTCTGCCAGACCTTGGCAGAGTTGAGCTACACCTTGCTCCACACTGGTTCTGTGCTCAGTGAGCCGGACAGGTATCTGGCTTACCTCCCGGAGCATCCTGTCCAGAATAGCATTCAGGCTCTCACCATACCTGGCTATTTCAGTCAGGATTTCCGGGATAGCAGAGGGTTGGGTGGGGGGGCCATTTGGAATCTGGATGGGTGGGATTTGTGGTCCCACACTGCCAGACACACTAGGTCCCTCCACCTCAGCCTCAGCCACATAACCCTCCTGTGACTCTACCTGCTCACCCCCCTGTGCTGTGTTATGTGCAAAGCAAATAGAAGAATGAGTGGAAAAAGAGTAGATAAAAACAATATGAGACTTTTGTATCCAAAAAAAAAAAAATATGTGTGTAAACTTACCTGGCAAGTCATGTGCATGGAGTATTTCAGGCAGGTCCGTGTCCATATAAGACACCCCAACCCCCTCCTCGTAGCTCACACAGTCCATCGCTATCTCCTCCAGATCTGTGTATCCCACAGTAGCAGCTGGTCCTCCCCCTGTTGCCCTCGAGGCATTCCACTCCGCAGACCTCTTGCCCTTCAGGCGGGATTTGAAGTCGGCCCAACTACATATGTGGGGAAAAATAGGGGCAAGGTAGTGTTAAATTATGAAAACCTGCTTTAATATATAGTACACATGTTATGCATTTGGTTGCTATAGGCAACATCACATCTAAGTAACTTTTTAATAATACTTGGCACAGAAAATGGACTGGCAATATACACTTACCGTCTTCGAACTTCCTGCGAGGTGCGGACTATTGAGCCGACTTCATTAATAGAATTAGTGATGTCCCTCCAAATTCTGTCTTTGGTTGCAGCACCCATGTTTTTGGGTCCTCGATGTATTTTTTGCATGGCCTGTGTGACCAAAATCCGTAACTCCCTCTTAGTGAAGGCGGGCTGTCTTTTCTTTTTTTTGGAAGTAGCCTGTGAGCTATCGTCCTGACCTTCCTCACCATCTTCCTCTTCACTAGCTGCTTGTGTAGTTTGTGTTTGAGCTGCTAGTCCAGAATCACCCTCAGTTTCCCCACTAGCTATGTCTGGCAGGGGATTCACTCCTAACTCCTGGGTAGCAGAAGAAGGAGTTTGTATAGTACTGGGTCCTGCTATTTCAGAGTCAGCATTGGCAAACTCAAGCATGTGCCTCCGCAGTGCTAAGCTTCTATGTGCTAAAGCTGCCATCTGCTTCTGCACCTCGTCCATCTCTGCTGCCGTCTGCTCACGAGTAGCCATGTTGCTGGTGGCATGTGTGTATGCACGAGTGTTAAGCTATTTATAGCTGCGTGTGGTTTCCGTTGCGGAATTCAGCGCAGGTGTATATTATGCAAATTGGTCCACTAATTGTTGCACTGGCTATATAAGCGCCCTGCATGCAGCTTGTGTGCGTGTATGCTGAAAATTACTGAAGCAAGGTGGACATTTCTGAGAGCACATTTCTGAGTGAGTTTAGAGAGTATTTTTTATTGTTTCAGTACAGTTTTTTATGTAATATACTCCTTTTCATGTATGTTGTGTAAGATTGTTGTATCCAATGGTTTTTAATTTTTAAAAATGTTTTTATTCTATATATATATATGTGAAGACGAATATGTTTATGATTTGAAGCCATATCTGAATGATATGTGTGTGTGTGTGTGTGTGTGTGTGTGTGTGTGTGTGTGTGTGTGTGTGTGTGTGTGTGTCCGCGGGTGCGAATCTCCGCCCATGAGAACTGTACAAACTGTCCTGCACATCAATGTACACATCAATAAAGTTTATTACAGATGACACCATACATTTCCAACCAATCACATGCAATCACAAACTATAAATATAAGCCCATATATGGAAAACGACATTGCCATGATGCGTGCAGCAGCATTCACACGCCGCGAGCTGCGCGTCCTGGTGGCAGTGATGGACCGCCGTGTAGGCCGCGCAGGGCCGTTTGTCCCAAATAGGGTAAAGCGCGAGGCCTACACGGAGGTCCGCCGCTTATTGAGGACCCGCTTCCGCAGCAGGCGGACCATCATACAGTTGGAGAGGCGGTGGAGCGACCTCCGCAGGCGTACGCCGGACCGGTTGGCGGAGCTCCGCCAACAAATCTGTAACCTACGTAGGCGCAGTAAGTAAAATATTACAGTACATAGATTTTTTGCATAAACTTTGCCTACTTTCACTAAGTGAGAGTGTGAAAATTAGCACACTTACAATAAACTATTGTAGAATAAACATGACAGTGTGTGTGGGTAGGGCAAGCAGTACTAACTGTATATCAGATGCTTCTGCAAAAGTGAATGTTGTTGTGCATAATTGCTACACAGGCTGTCAACTGAACCCAATAACTTGCTCAGTGGGTTTATTCTTATAATGTGGGTGGTTTTTGGAACTGGTGATGTTGCCTATATCAAACAATCAGATTCTATATATTATCTGATAGAAGCAGCTTAATAAAGTTTACGTATAATCTGATTGGTTGCTATGGGCAACATCACCAGTTTAAACATTTTACAAACTTATTAATGTTACCCCTGTCTCTTTAACATGGGACAGAACAGAGTAATAGGAATATGCTGATGTTATAAATGTATATGCTAAAACCTAAATATTACATATGTCATTCTAGGGCGAGCACAATGGCAAGCTGCTGCTGCTGGGAGGCAACACCAGGCCCCTTCTCAGGCCCCCTCCCCTTCTGTCTCCCCCTCTCCAGCCCACTCCCCCTCTCCAGCCCACACCCCCTCTCCAGCCCACACCCCCTCTCCAGCCACCTCACCCTCTCCGGCCACCTCACCCTCTCCGGCCCACACCCCCTCTCCACCCACCTCACCCTCTCCGGCCCAATCCCACTCTCTTTCCCAATCCCCCTCTCCAGTCCAACCCCCCTCTCCTGCCCACACCCCCTCTCCTGCCCACACCCCCTCTCCAGCCACCTCACCCTCTCCGGCCACCTCACCCTCTCTGGCCCACACCCCCTCTCCGCCCACCTCACCCTCTCCGGCCCAATCCCACTCTCTTTCCCAATCCCCCTCTCCAGCCCAATCCCACTCTCTTTCCCAATCCCCCTCTCCAGCCCAATCCCACTCTCCCGACCAATCCCCCTCTCCAGCCCAATCCCGCTCTCCCGACCAATCCCCCTCTCCGACCCAATCCCACTCTCCCAACCAATCACCCTCTCCGGCCCAATCCCACTCTCTTTCCCAATTCCCCTCTCTGCCCCCCTTCCCAAAAAACCACTCCACCACCACCCTATCATTCCCAAACCCCCACTGTAAGGTCCTCCCCCTTCCATACTCTTACACAATTAGACCCTCCTTCCCCCATCCTGCCTCCTTCCCCCATCCAGCACCCATCCCCCATCCAGCCAACCTCACCCATCCAGCCTCCATCCCCCAGCCAGCCACCTTCGCCACCATGTGAATGGGCAGCAGAGGCCCCGCAGCCACTTGAGGGAGGTGGGCAAGTGGCAGAGGAGATTAAGTTCACACATATTCCTTAATTTTTATTTTTGATAAAAAACGACACATTCAAATAAATGCAGTGTTGTACTGTGGCCAATCTTTTGTCAAGGTTAAATGCTTGTCTTCTTCATCATGGTATGGATGATGCATTTACATTTGTGTAAGGAACATTATATGTACAGTGTCTACATCTGCAATGTTGAGGATGGCCACTCTGGGTCGCCAATCACTATGTCGACAGGTTTGGCTGCACAACAGAGTTTGTATGTGATACATTATATGCAAAACATTTAGACGTGAGTGGTACTTTTTGTGTGGTTTTACTTTTACAATTGTGCCTGGGTATTGCAAGATTTTCAAATTAAAGTCGCAGGAGTCACTTTGTTAGGCAGGCTAAGGACACAGTGATTTGTGTTGTGAAAGTTGCACTCCTACTATTTAGGATTTATACATTTATAAAGCTGTTTGACCTTATGTTGTAAGGCAGGCTTTCATGGAGTGTGGGCATGCTACGATATGTGGTCCTTCTGAAGATGTTGATATGCAGTGTGATGATGCAGGGCCAACCCCAAAAAAGATAAGTTGGCTTCACTCCAGATGTGAATGAATGCCAACATGGTGTTACATTTACTAAGATGGTAGTTCTCTTTAAGATGGGATGTTGCCCATAGCAACCAATAAGATTATACTTGTAATTTTTTAGACCCCTTCTACAAGATAATATGTTGAATTTGAATGGTTGCTATGGTCAACGTCCCATCTTAAATAGAACTCCCATATTAGTAAATGCACCCCATGGTGTGGTACATTTTATTAAAATATAATAATTTACAAAAAACATTGCTGAGCAGGCTTGTGTGTTGTTCTGCTACTGATTTATCCTTAAAACAGCCATGATGTAGTCACTTTGCCATTAAAGCAGGCCTGTCCAAACTGCGTCCCTCCAGCTGTTGAGAAACTACACATCCCAGCATGCCCTGACACAGCTTTTGCATTCTCTGATCCCAAAACTGTGTCAAGGCATGCTGGTATATGTAGTTTCACAACAGCTGGAGGCCCACAGTTTGGACATGGCTGCATTAAAGTGTGCTTTGTGCCTTAATTGTATAATATGTAATGTGAGTAAGTTAGTAATGTTTTCTTTGCATATTCATTTCAGATGTGGCAGTTGGAGATCCCAGCAGTTTGCCAGAGATTGTTTACCGCCTTAAAGGCAATCTGAGGGCCGTCATAGCGGACTTAGAACTTTTGGATTCATTTTTTTAATTTTTTTTAATTTTTAAAAATTTACATTAGCTTAAAAAATAACAAAAAAAATAAAATAAAATTGATTTTGAAGTTAAGCGGGTGTTGTGTTTATTAATGCTATTTTGGCAAAACAGATTTGCATGCATAAATTGGTGAGCTAAAACACGTCACATATCTTATTTCTGAATATGTAATTAAAATTATAAAAAAAATTAATAATAATAATTAGGAGCTTATTGTTTACAAAAACATGTTAACACATTTATTCACACTCTACACCTCTACAACAACAACAAAAAAAAACAGGCACATTTACCACATCTATATTTTTATTTACTTCTTTTAAATGTTGATGTCCAATTATGCCTACAAAGTGTTATTAAGGTATTCTTTGAAGACTTAATTGGTCATGACCATTATCATTCATTACACTAATTGGATTCGTAATTGAGGAAGGTTTGTGGAGTTTAAACTGAAAGGTGTAATTTAACTTTAAAGAAGAAAAAAAACATTGCTGTGCGTTTTTTAGCTAAAGCGTGTGCAATTTTAACAGGAATGTGTAAATCTACGATAAGTTAGGATTTTTACGATGAGGTTTGTGGCAATGCGATGGGTTCGCATTAGTGCGATGTCATTTGGCATACGCCTACTTTATGTAATACTGCGTACGAAATAGCAAAAACACGTTGAGGGCGGATATTTGCTAGTTTGCAACATGGCCCTCATTCCGAGTTGTTCGCTCGCAAGGCGATTTTAGCAGAGTTACACACGCTAAGCCGCCGCCTACTGGGAGTGAATCTTAGCTTCTTAAAATTGCGAACGATGTATTCGCAATATTGCGATTACAAACTACTTAGCAGTTTCAGAGTAGCTTCAGACTTACTCGGCATCTGCGATCAGTTCACTGCTTGTCGTTCCTGGTTTGACGTCACGCAACACACCCAGCGTTCGCCCAGACACTCCTCCGTTTCTCCAGCCACTCCCGCGTTTTTTCCGGAAACGGTAGCGTTTTTATCCACACGCCCATAAAACGCTGTGTTTCCGCCCAGTAACACCCATTTCCTGTCAATCACATTACGATCGCCGGAGCGAAGAAAAAGCCGTGAGTAAAAAAACTATCTTCATAGCAAAATTACTTGGCGCAGTCGCAGTGCGAACATTGCGCATGCGTACTAAGCAGAAAAACGCTGCGATGCGAAGAAAATTACCGAGCGAACGACTCGGAATGAGGGCCCATGTTTGCAATTTTGCTCATACCTTGTGCGTACGAAAAAAATAGCGAACAACTCGGAATGAGGGCCATGGTTTTGCCCAACTGCTAAAAAATTTCCTGCTGCGATCAACTTGGAATTACCCCCTTGATTATCTGACTTATCTGTAAACTCCTCCCGACTCTTCTTTGGACCATATCTCCCGTCTCTGGACCACATCTTCTGCTCTTATAACTAAGTACTAAGATTAAATAACATTTGGGGCTGCTATTTATTTATATGTCAGAATGTTTTATTAAGAAAGTTGTGGCTGGTTGAACCAATATTTTGTTTGGCGCATTCTGTCAGGCTGACGTAGGTCAGAGCGGATTGCGCTATACAGAAATGACAGACACTCTGGCGTTTTAAATACATTTTCTTATCGCTGCAATGTCTGTCCCGGCTGGCATTGAGGTCCACTCGCGCTGCATCTAAAAATCACTCCCAGCTCGCGCTGAGGTCCACTCATTCTGTCTCTGCACAACAGTGGCTTACTGCTGATCCTGGATGTGGCACTCCGCAGTGCTCTGCTCTCTCTGCGCTCCCTCAGCGCTCTGCTGGCGTACTGGATCCATGCCAGAGTTCCCTCTAAAACCAGTATGGGCGTAGCCATGTTGGACTACATCACCTGACCATTTCCAGCCACTCTGAGTGCTGCTCTCAGTCAGCTGACCGCAGCATCCAATGAAGGAACACTGGTACCTGTAAAGGGAGCTTCCAGGACACTCTCAAGATGCCAGTACAATGTCAGTCCTAAGGAAGTTACAGCACTGTGCTGAGCTCCATGATACTCTGTGTTAGTATGGTTCCAGTCCATCCAAATCTAATGCCTGACTGGTTACTATTAGTCTCTGCTCTACGGCAGTTCTTCAGTTGCAGCCTGGTTCTACAGAGACTCTACTCTAATAGCATAACATAATAACATATGCCCAGTTCCACTCCAGTTGCCAATCCAGTTCCAGTCTGCAGAGACTCTACTCTAATAACACCTGCCCGGTTCTCGTCCGGTTGCCAATCCCATTTCAGTCTGCAGAGACTCTGTTCTAATAACATCTGCCCGCTTTCTACCCGGTTTCCAACCTGGCTCCAGTCTGCAGAGATTCTATTCTAATAACACCTGCCCGGTTCTTGTCTAGTTGTTTATTCAGTTCCGGTCTGGTCACCAATCGGGTTCCAGTCCAGTCACCAGTCCGATTCCAGTCTAGTCACCTTTTCGATTCCACCCACATATGCCAACCCAAGCCTGACCTTCAGCTGCTGCATAAAGCATGTGATATGGCACTAGGGGCGGGTTGGGTCTGGGAGACCAGCGGTCAGCATACCGATCCCGGCAGCAGAATGGGAAGCGAGCACAACAAAGCCCCTTGCGGTCACTGTCAGTCGTCATGCCGACTGTCGGGCTGGTAAGCGTCCAGGATCCCGAGCACCGGTCACATGACCAGATCCATTAGGGGTGAAGGAGGTACTTCAGACCTGATCATTTCTCTGCGAATTTGCAGAGGTTTGCGATCAGATAGTCGCCACCCAGCCAGAGTGAAAATCCACCCTGTCCAAGTCTGCGCACGCCGTGAGAAAAGCTTTGCAAACGCTGGTCAGCTGCAAATCCATTCACAACTCATCACTGAATGATTTTTCCAGTCTGTGCACAGCCCAGGACTTACTTCTACAGTGCAAAAAAAAACCAGGCTGATCAGGCCGGAGCTGACGTCACACATCCTCCCTGAAAACGCTTGGGAACGCCGGTGTTTTTCCTGACACTCCCAGAAACTGGGCAGTTATCGCCCACAAACGTCCTCTTCCTGTCAATCAATCTGCGTACGCCTAGCGTTCAAAAAAGATGCAGGATTTTTTTGCAGTTTGGCCTCCCACATGCGCATTACAATCCATATGCATGCGCAGTCGTTCGATAATCTGCCACTTTGCAATTTTGCAAACCGCGATCAGGTCTGGCCAATGTTTTAAAGGAGCAATTAATTATAAAACTAATCTGATTTTGCTTTTTAAATGATTACCCTTTTAATTAAAACATCTGCAGCTCTCACTGGGTTCCCATCGATGCCTGTAAATCGCAGGCTATTACATTTACCATTAAAATGATTCTCTTTCTGTTTTAAATTCTTGTGGAATGTTTGTTCTCCTTTTTGGTCAAAAGATCAATTGATACAATTCAGATCTGTTGTATCTGCAAGTTTTTCATACAAGAAGCAACAGCTTCCTAATGCCGACCACAAGCGCAGTCATTTTCACTCATTTTACCTCTTGTGAAACCTAGGGGTATATTTACTAAAGCACAGGTTTATAGAAATGGAGATGTTGCCCATAGCGACCAAACAGATTCTACTTATTATTTATCTAGCACCTTCTAGAATAGCGGTGGGCAACAGGCGGCCCGCGGGCCGGAAGTGGCCCGCGGACCGATCCTGCCTGGCCCGCTGTGCCCCACCAGAGTGCAATGACAAGCGGCCCGACAGGCCGCTTGTCATTGCACTGCTCTCAGACGCGGCGCCGCTGAGGAAATCCCGGTCACGTCACAGAGTCAGCTGACCGGGATTTCCTCTGTTAGCTGGGCGGCACGGGGAGCGGGCACTGCAGTGACCAGGAGCGGCGGCCTGTGAGGAGGAGATTAAGCGGTGGCCAGTGAGGAGAAGCGGCGGGCAGCGAGCCGGAGCAGGAGAGGCCACATCAGTGGTGACTCCGGCCAGCAGCAGCGCGGATCTTCGGACAGCGGGGATCGTTTGTCACGGTGACAAACAGGTAAACCCCCTGTCCAGCCAACCCCTGGATCAGTGCTTAAGCTGCCATATAGGTTTAGGGGTGGGGAGGGAGGGGGATTAAAAACTGCAATATGGGTTTAGGGGAGGGGAGGAAAGGGGGGTAGGGACTGTCTGCCTTAATGTGTAAAAATGGGGGATGCTGTCTGCCGTAATGTGTAAAAATGGGGGATGCTGTCTGCCGTAATGTGTAAAAAGGGGGACGATGTCTGCTGTAATGTGTAAAAAAGGGGGACGATGTCTGCCGTAATGTGTAAAAAGAGCACACTGTCTGCCGTAATGTGTAAAAAGGGGACGCTCTCTGCCGTAATGTGTAAAAAGAGGGCCGCTGTCTGCCGTAATGTGTAAAAAAGGGCACGCTGTCTGCCGTAATGTGTAAAAAGAGGGACGCTGTCTGCCGTAATGTGTAAAAAAGGGCACGCTGTCTGCCGTAATGTGTAAAAAGAGGGACGCTGTCTGCCGTAATGTGTAAAAAAGGGGGACGATGTCTGCCGTAATGTGTAAAAAGAGCACACTGTCTGCCGTAATGTGTAAAAAGGGGACGCTGTCTGCCGTAATGTGTAAAAAGAGGGACGCTGTCTGCCGTAATGTGTAAAAAAGGGCACGCTGTCTGCCGTAATGTGTAAAAAGAGGGACGCTGTCTGCCGTAATGTGTAAAAAAGGGCACGCTGTCTGCCGTAATGTGTAAAAAGAGGGACGCTGTCTGCCGTAATGTGTAAAAAGAGGGACGCTGTCTGCCGTAATGTGTAAAAAGAGGGACGCTGTGTGCCGTAATGTGTAAAAAAGGGCACGCTGTCTGCCGTAATGTGTAAAAAGAGGGACGCTGTCTACCGTAATGTGTAAAAAGAGGGACGCTGTCTGCCGTATTGTGTAAAAAAGGGCACGCTGTCTGCCGTAATGTGTAAAAAGGGGACTCTTTTTGAGTATTTTGTGTGTGGCCCTCGAATATTCGCTGGAAGTGTTAAGCGGCCCCCCAGCTGAAATAATTGCCCACCCCTGTTCTAGAAGATAATAGTTTAATTCTGTAGATGGCAATAATGATAGACCTGCGGACATGCAGTTACCAAGCAGACGCAATACTGCCTACATACAGTAGGGTGTCGTATGTAAGGTCGACAGTAAGTAGGTCGACAGTGTTTGGGTCGACCACCATTGGTCGACAGTAAGTAGGTCGACAGGTATGCTAGGTCAACAGGGTCTTTAGGTCGACATGGTCTAGGTTGACAGGTCAAAAGATCGACATGAGGTTTTTTGTGTGTGTCGTTTTCTCCGTACAGTGACCGGGAACTTCAATTAGAGCACCGTGTCCCCTCGCATAGCTTGCTTCGCTCACCATGCTTTTGGCAAGTTACCGTTCCCAATTGTAGTCCACATGGATCGTAAAGTTAAAAAAAAGAAGAAGAAAAAGAAAAACTCATGTCGACCTTTTGACCTGTCGACCTAGAACATGTCGACCTAAAGACCCTGACGATCTAGAAACTCTGCCATCCCAATTACTGTCGACCACTAGTGGTCGACCAAAACATTGTCGACCTGCTTACTGTCGACTTAAAGACCGGATCCTATACAGTATATAGTGCATATATATATATATGCAATACTAGGTGCTTCATTGCGCCCTACGGGCGCTCTTCACACCGTCGCAAGGGGCTACGCCCCCTTAACCCTTGCATGATTTTCTGGGGTTTAATATTTGTATTATGTGGAGTATTACCTGCATTCCTTTGTTAGTGGGTAAATATTGCACAATGAAAGGGCGTGCAATGGTGAAGGAGGCGCAGCCCCTTGTGACGGCGTGAACAGCACCTGCAGGGCACGATGTACAGAATGTAGCGGGTGCGGGGGGGACTGCGGATGGTGTCTGTAGATGCTGCGGGTGGAGGGAAGGCAGAAGTGGGGGTGGGGCCCGGATGGGGAAGGTTCGGGAGGTGCTTCGCGTGGGGGAGGGGCAGAGGAGTGGGGGATGCAGATGGGGGAGGGGTCCGGAGGCACTGCAGGTGGGGGAGGGGCAGGGGTGCCACGGGTGGGAGAGGGGCAGGTGTGGGGATGTTGTGGATGGGTGAAGGGTTCCGGAGGTGCTGTGGGATGGGAAGGGCCGGGAGTGCCGGGGGTTGGGTAGGGGACCGCAGGCACCATGGGTAGGGTAGGGGCAGGTACGGGTGTTGCGGCGGATGGGAAAGGAGGTCCGGAGGTGCTGCTGGTGGTGGAGGGGCAGGTGCGGGGGTGCCATTGGTGGGGGAGGGGTGGGTGAGGGGGGGACCGCTGATGGAGGAGGGTGTCTGCAGATGCTGCGGGTGGAGGGGGGCAGGTGTGGGGGGAGACATATAAGGGGGGTGAATGGTGGAAGGGGCCTGGAGGTGCTGTGGGTGGTGAAGGGGTGGAGGAGTGGGAGCCACGGGTGGTGTAGGGGGTCTGGAGGCACAGCATGTGGGGGAGGGGTGGAGTGCCGCATGTGGTGGAGGGGGAGGTGTGGTGCATTGGGGAGAGGTCTGGAGGCGCTGCGGGTACTGTACATGCCATAAAAGGTAGTTGGAGGGTATGCAGTAACAGGGCCAGGACAGGGGTGACAGGGTCAGTACAGGGTTGACGGGGCCAGGACAGGGGTGAGGGTGCCAGGACAGGGGTGACGGTGCCAGGACAGGGGTGACGGTGCCAGGACAAGGGTGACGGGGCCAGGACAGGGGTGACAGGGCCAGGACAGAAATGATAGGGACAGGATAGGGGTGACAGGGCCAGGGTAGGGGCGGCAGGACCAGGACAGGGGTGACGGGGCCAGTATAGGGTTGACAGGGCAAGCACAGGGGTGACAGGGCCAGGATAGGGGTAACAGGGCCAGCATAAGGGTGACAGGGCCAGGATAAGGGTGAAAGGGCCAGGATAAGGGTGAAAGGGCCAGGATAAGGGTGGCAGGGCAAGGCCAGGGGTGACAGGGACATCACAGAACACAGGGCACGGGAAAGATTGGTATTAGGGACAAAACAGTGGTGACAGACAGATGTGTCTTACCGGAGTCACTGCTGCTGGCTGCTGCTGTTCCACTCCAACCTGTTGGGATCTGCTGCTGCTGGAGTCTTGGCATGGCTGACTCTCTCAGGCTGGAGTCCTGCTTCCTCTGCCCGTCCGCATCCCTCCCCCCCTCCTCAGTCACACACCGCAGACCTCGCGCAGCTGCCGGGCACTGTGGTAAGGGGAGACTGAGAGTGACTTGTTAGCCCCCAGGAGATGCTGCGGCTGGAGGGAGGAGGGGGTCATAGCATGCACGTGGCGCGGACCTCACGACTTCCGGGCACTGTGGTAAGGGGAGACTGGGAGTGACTGGTTAGCTCCCAGGAGACGCTGCAGCTGGAGGGAGGAGTGGGTCAGAGCCTGCAAGCAGCTCGGATTTCTGCAGCGCTACCCGCCAGCTAAAGTGTGTGAATGAGCTGGGCGCACTCCACTGCGGGTGGCAGCGCTGCAGCTAGCGGTGGGGTTGCCGGGGCTGGAGATAACAGAGGTAGTACGGAACCTGCACAGCGGCAGGTGCCCCACTAAACTGCAGCTAAGAAGCGTGGAGTGTGCCAGAAAGTGACGCTCCTCTGCACCAGAGAGACCCTGCTGAGTATGCCGATGTGGGGGGTCAAGCACACTGTGAGCCGGTGCCCCTCTGTCTGTATGACATACCCCCTCACACACCCTCATACCTCCCAAATGTCCCGATTTTCGCGGGACAGTCCCATTTTTGGGGGTCTGTCCCGCTGTCCCACCCGCAGGTCGCAGTGTCGGGCGGTGGGGGGGCAGTTGGAAAGCTCCTGTACTCGCTGTTCTGCTTAGCAGAGCAGCGGTGAATAGTGGAGACAGAGGGAGAGGGGGCATCAGGGGGTACGGATTAATGGGGGGGTTCCAGCAGCAGAGCCGGATTAAGGGGGGGGGGCAGGGGATACGTACCGTTGGCCCCACAGTTTTAGGGGGCCCCCCGGCTGGAGTAGCTCTGTCCCAGCTCAGAAGCTCCCCCCCCCCGTCCTCAGGGCCGTCTTTTCGTATGGGCTCAATGGGCACTTGCCCAAGGGCCCCAGGAGTATAAGGGCCCTAGGCTGATAGCTGAGGGTCCCCTCTTTCCAGGGATACCAGATTTTTTTAAATCGGCCCTAGGGAACCGGAGATATCTGACTTCAAAGCAGTGGATCCCACCCGAGCCTATTAATTGTTCTTCCCAGCCAGATCTCTCTGGATCTGTCTGACTTGCAGGTTTTCTGAGGGTATACGCCAAAAGATGGGAGTCTCCACTTTCGGTGGACATTGGCAGCTTGTCTCTCTACTATGCCCAGAACCAGAGATATCAGCCTTCCAGCAGCCGGTCCCTACTCCAGCTCCACACGCCTAATATGCAGTTTTATATATTCATTGGTATATTGCTCTGGCTCCTGAACTCTGATCCCCAAGTCCCCAGTACCTCCTGAAAGGTGGGACTCTCTAATTTTTTTATCCCATTCAAAGCTAAGAAATCTTTCTCCAGGAACTTGAGATACTGTATCTGCAGTCAAGCAAGCTGTCATCTCACCAGAAAATGAAGAATATTAATAATAATAATAATAATACTTTATTGTCATCAATAGTTCAATGAACAATCAACGAAACTAAAAAGCAAGCATATACAGAGACCATAAGAACAGAACGAAGAGAGCACTCCTAAACCCAAGACATTCCCAATTGTCAATTTATCTCGGTCCTATCTGGTTTAACATGTTTATTGCTTTTGGGAAAAAACTACCCCTTAACCGGTTTGTCCGACAAAGAATAGAACGGTAACGCCTATTAGATGGCAACACAGAAAACATCCCCCCATTTGGATGAGATAGATCTCCCAGAATACTTTTCACCTTAGTGAGGAGCCTTTTTTCATATATATCCTGAATACAGGGCAGGCTGACTCCAATTACTCTACTTGCAGTTTTAACCACTCTCTGAAGGGACTTACGTTCTATAGCAGTACAGTTTCCAAACCATACTATAATTCCGTATGTGAGGACACTCTCTAAAATTGCTGAATAAAAGTTTACTAAAATCTCCTTACGTATCCCTGCCATGCGCATTTTCCTCAATAAAAACAGGCGTTGTTGAGATTTTTTAACAACACATCGTGTATGGATACCCCAAGACAGGTCATTGGAGATGTTAATACCCAGGAATTTAAAGGACTCAACTGTCTCCACAACCTGGTTATTTACGACTAAGCCCACTCCACTAAAGACCCCTCCCCTACCTATATTAAACACCCCATAACACCCTGGAAGTCATGTACCGAGGCCCCTTCATTCAGCCCAATGCCCCCTTCTACAGTTTAGTGTTCTCCCTCCCGCTCAGTGGCGTAACTACTGCCCCCGCAGTCCTCGCGGTGGCTTGGGGGCGAGGGGCTGCGGGGGCGCCACTGATTTACAGCAGACTGACATGCGGACGAGCGTCCGCATGTCAGTCTGCAGTCTCCTTCCCTCCGCCGCTTGTTGGAGGGACATGGAGGGACAGCGCGCCTCCCTGTGTCCCTCCTGCTGCATCATCTCCGGCGGCCGCGGGTCTAATAGGGGAAAGTGCCGTCCGTGAGCTCTAATTTGCTCACGAACTGGCACTTCCCCCTATTAGACCCGCGGCCGCCGGAGATGATGCAGCAGGAGGGACTCAGGAGAGACGAGCTGTGCCCTCCGTGTCCCTCCAAAAAGCGACGGGGGGGGGGGATATCTGGCACTGGGGGCATATATGGCAGGGGGGGGGGGAGGAATATCTGGCACTGGGGGCATATCTGGCACTGGGGGGGGTATCTGGCACTGGGGCATATATGGCACTGGGGGGAATATCTGGCACTGGGGGCATATATGGCACTGGGGGGGGGGATATCAGGCACTGGGGCATATATGGCACTGGGGGGAATATCTGGCACTGGGGGGGGATATCTGGTACTGGGGCATATATGGCACTGGTGGGAATATCTGGCACTGGGGGGAATATCTGGCACTGGGGGGGGGTATCTGGCACTGGGGGGGAATATCTGGCACTGGGGGCATATATGGCACTGGGGGGGATATCTGGCACTGGGGGCATATATGGCACGGGGGGGATATCTGGCACTGGGGGGGAATATCTGGCACTGGGCTCATATATGGCACGGGGGGAATATCTGGCACTGGGGGCATATTTGGCACTGGGGGGGAATATATGGCACTGGGGGCATATCTGGCACTGGGGGCATATGTGGCACTGGGGGGGAATATCTGGCACTGGGGGCATATGGGCACTGGGGGGTATATGTGTACCTGGCACATGGGGGGGACGACTATATTTGGCACTGGGGCATGTAAGTACACTGGGGACATATGTGGCACTGGGAGCACAGCCCTAGCAACAAGGACTACCTCCTAGCAACGAGCATGACACCCAGTGCATGAAACACCTGGCAACGAGCATGACACCCAGTGCATGAAACACCTGGCAACGAGCATGACACCCAGTGCATGAAACCCCTGGTAACGAGCATGACACCCTGAGCATGAAAACCCCTGGCACCGTGCATGGAACCAAGAGCATGAAACCCCTGGCAACGAGCATGACACCCAGTGCATGAAACCCCTGACAACGAGCAGGTAATTGAAAAGTAATTAGAAGCCTTACTGTAGGACTTAATGTGTAATGGGCATTACGGTGTGTGGCATAATGTATCACGGACATTGCGGTGTGTGTCATAATGTGTCACAGGCATTACGGTGTATGGTATACTATATCGCGGGCATTGTGATATGTGGTATAATGTCTCAGGGTCATTGCAGTGTGTGGCATAATGTATCACGGACATTGCGGTGTGTGTCATAATGTGTCAGGCATTACGGTGTGTGGTATACTATATCACGGGCATTGTGGTATAATGTCTCAGGGTCATTGCAGTGTGGCATAATACATAACGGGCATTGCGATGTGTGGCATAGGGTATAACGGGCAGGGCATTGCGGTATGTGTCACAGGCATTACGGTGTATGGTATACTATATCACGGGCATTGTGGTATAATGTCTCAAGGTCATTGCAGTGTGTGGCATAATGTGTCACAGGCATTGTATGTGCTATAATGTATCGGGCATTGCAGTGTGTGGCATAATGTATCACGGACATTGCGGTGTGTGTCATAATGTGTCACAGACATTGTATGTGCTATAATGTATCAGGGGCATTGCAGTGTGTAGCATAATGTATAACGGGCATTGCGATTCCTGTCATAATGTGTCACAGGCATTACGGTGTGTGGCATAATGTGTCACAGACATTACGGTGTGTGGCATAATGTGTCGGGGGCATTACAGTGTGTGCATATTGTGTCGTGCATTATTGTGTGCGGCATAATGTCTAAGGGCCATTGCAGTATGTGGCATAATGTATACTGGGCATTACTATAAGGAGGAAAAATGACAAATAATGTAAGGGGCATGAATCAGGATTATTTTTCTTTCCTGTGGTGGCCAACGTATGGGCGTGCAGGTTGCAAAACTGGGGTATAAGGTAGTCTTTTCCTGCAATACCACGCCCCTTTATGCGAAACCACGCCCACGCCAACAAAACCACGCCCCTTTTTTGGCGCGCGCATATTTATCCCTTTCTTGCTCCCAATTATGGAGCATGAAGGGGGGGGGGCGCCGAAGATTTTTTTGGCTTGGGGGAGAAAAATTTCTAGTTACGCCACTGCTCCCGCTCCATTTCCCACCATCTATGCAGTAAAGGAGTAATTAGCAGAAATTACTGCTCCAGGTCCTACATGCTGAGTGGAAGATAGAACACCCCCTACCGCCTGCGGGACATCAAAGCTGCCGCTGATAGCACCCCCCACCCCTACCGCCGGAGGATGGGCAGGCCCGGCGCTAGCTGCTCAGCAAGGGATGCAGTGCAGGTAGGCGCCGGGCAGGAGAGGCGCCTTCACTGCTCTGCATCCCAGCTGAAGCGCCGTCCTGTCCCCCCTGCTGCTGCTGCGCCTGCCCTGTCACACTGACAGGCAGCCGCAGCAGTGCCAGCATCACGACTCCTTCTCCTCTGTCCCCTGTGACAGGGAGAGGAGTGTTTTCTGTCCGACGAAAGGGGGCGGAGCTACACGTACCAAGAGGGCGGAGCTACACGGACCAAGGGGCGGGGCTACACGGACCAAGGGGGCGGAGCTACACGGACCAGGCTAGCAGACAGTGGAAGATCTGGCCAGCAAGATTGTGGTAAGAGTGTAAAGAGTGTGAAAGAGAAAGTGTGTGTGTGTGTGTGTGTGTATGTATGTGTGTTTGTATTTAAAAAGTGGATGCTGTCCACCGTAATGTGTAAAAAGGGGGGAGCTGTCCGCCGTAATGTGTAAAAAGGGGAGCGCTGTCCGCCGTAATGTGTAAAAAGGGGGGAGCTGTCCGCCATAATGTGTAAAAAGGGGAGCGCTGTCCGCCGTAATGTGTAAAAAGGGGGGCGCTGTCCGCCGTAATGTGTAAAAAGGGGAGCGCTGTCCGCCGTAATGTGTAAAAAGGGGACTCTGTCCGCCGTAATGTGTAAAAAGGGAGGCGCTGTCCGCCGTAATGTGTAAAAAGGGGACTCTGTCCGCCGTAATGTGTAAAAAGGGAGGCGCTGTCCGCCGTAATGTGTAAAAAGTGGACGCAGTCCGCCGTAATGTGTAAAAAGGGGGGCGCTGTCCGCCGTAATGTGTAAAAAGGGAGGCGCTGTCCGCCGTAATGTGTAAAAAGGGGAGCGCTGTCCGCCGTAATGTGTAAAAAGGGGAGCGCTGTCCGCCGTAATGTGTAAAAAGGGAGGCGCTGTCTGCCGTAATGTGTAAAAAGGGGAGCGCTGTCCGCCGTAATGTGTAAAAAACGGAATCTGTCGGCCGTAATGTGTAAAAGGGGCTCTACCTGGTGTAGTGGCGCTACTGTGCGGCATAGTTTGAATAATGGAGACTACTATAATATGTAATATGAATTGGTATTATTTTGTGGCCACACCCCTTCCCCGTGAAGCCACGCCCCTATATTTTTTGTGCGCGCCTGCGGCGCGCACTGCCCCTATTTTACATGCAGGTGTGTGTGTGTGTGTGTGTGTGTGTGTGTGGGGGGGGGAGGGTGCCGATTCCCTCTCTTGCACACAGCGGTAAAATGTCTAGTTACGGTACTGTCTGTGTGCAGGGTCGTAACTAGCGCTGCACAGAGTGAGTGTGGGCAGAGAGTTCACATCCATAGGCTTACACGGATCTCCTGCAGCTCAGGGGCCCAAGAGGCCATGGTAACCCCCCGGCCCTACATGTAAAGTATGGGAGGGCGCAAATTTATATTTTGCAGGAGGGCGCCGAACACCCTAGCACCGGCCCTGAGGATGGGTAAGGGCCCCAGTGCATTGCTGTGCCCAGGGGCCCATACTGCTGTTAAGACGGCCCTGCCCGTCCTGCCAGCAACAGCGGCAGCATTGTGCTACAGTCAGCACACGCTGCTGCGTATTGGCAGGTCTGTGGTGTTGCAGGGAGGCAGCAGTCTCCCTGCTTTCTTCTGCCTGTGCGGGTGTGTAGGGGGGAGCGACCACCTCCTCTGGATTTACCCCTAGCTGAGGGGCCAAAATCCCATGAAAAATATAAAAATAAAAATCGAAATTTGCATAAGGGGGCGTGGCCGCGCGGGCGCGGTTAGGCCACGCCCCCAACCTACAGCAGGCACAGCAATGAGATAGGGCTCCCCTGTCTCAAGTGCCCTGGGCCCCCCGGACTCATAATCAGCCCCTGGGAGCATGCCAGCAGCTCACAGAGCACTGGGCATGCCCCCTCACTGACGAAAACGGGGCCCTCCCGTGAAGCCACGCCCCCTTTTCGCCGAGTGTGTTTCCCTCCTTTTGCCTGGAGAAAGCTCCAGCAGAAAGCTGGGAGGTATGCACCCCTGCCTGTGCCATGCCCAATCCCCATGCTATCTGCTTCTGCTCCTAGTCTCCTGTAGATTTGGCCAGATCTCTGTGACTCATTTGACTAACTCCGCCCAGTGTTGTGACTCCGCCCAGCGTTAGCAAATGAATCACAAGGTCACAGAATAGGGCTATTATATAGGAGATGAAGAAAAGTTGAATTAGTGGCATCCGCCCACACCACACTTGCCTACTCTCCCGCAAGTTGCGGGAGACTCCTGATTTTTTAGTTAGTTCCCTGCACTCACGGAAGAGTGCCCAAATCTCCCACATCCCACCTGCTTCTTACTGAAGTGGGCAGGATGAGGAGATTATACCTGGGATTTGCGGCTACGGGGAGCTGGGCTATATCACATTATTTATCCCCGCCCGTGGACCAGTGAGCCATCGGTATGATATCCCGATGGTCAGAATGCCGGCAATCAGAGTACCGGCAGCGGCATCCCGACCATCAGATTACCGGACCCTCCAACATGACCCGCCCCACTAGGTACAAAATGCTCTGTTTCTGGACTTCCCTCTTAATTTATGATTTCCATCACCTGTGTTGAACTAGTTAAATGATAAGGAAGCTGTTTCTTCACAGGTGATGGCAATAATAAATTAAGAGGGAAGTCCAGAAACAGAGCATTTTATACCTAGTGGGGCGGGTCATGTTGGAGGGTCTGGATTACCGACAGCCCCCCAAAATGTACCCTAAGCCTCCCCTGCCCCCTTCCCTAAACCTAACCCTCTCTTGTTGGTGCCTAACCCTAACCCTCCCCGGTGGTGCCTAACCCCATCCCTCCCTTCTCCGCTACCTAACTCTCCCCACTTCGAACTTAACCCTAACCTCCCCTTGTAAATGCCTAACCCTAACCCTACCTCCATGGTACCTAACCATCCCTGTCCCTGCACCCTAACCCTAACCCCACTTCTAATGCCTAAACCAAAACCTCCCTCCCCCCGCAGCAGGACGCGAACGCGTTCCGCTAAAACATAGGTCTGCAAACTTGGTCCTCAGGACCCCACACAGTGCATGTTTTGCAGGTCTCCTCACAGAATCACAAGTGAAATAATTAACTCCACCTGTGGACCTTTTAAAATGTGTCTGTGAGTAATGAATACACCTGTGCACCTGCTGGGTTACCTGCAAAACATGCACTGTGTGGGGTAATGAGGACTGAGTTTGCAGACCTATGCGCTAAAAGAACGATCAGGATTCCAGGACGTCATTCAGGATTAGTATTTCCACCACCGGGATCCCGTCTGGCGGTATTTTAACTACATCCCGTTACAGGCTGTCTTTGAAAAATGATAGTTAGCAGCTGGTGGTGGGTACTTTACCTCCATCCACTTTACCTTTCTCCAAGGCTTAGTACATGAACCCCTTGGACAGCGGTACATTGTTCTTTATGTTTATGTCTACATGTGAGGTATTATGGAACCTGGAGAAATCACATGAAGATAACAGGCTGAACCTAAAGCCCAGTACTCACGGGCCGATCAAGGAGAGATGCGTGCTGAGCGAACCGCTCAGCACACATCTCTCCTGCCGCTCAGCACAGCGCGATCTGTGCTGAGCGTGCGGGGGGAGACGGGGGGGGCCGCTCACTTCACCCAGCGGGTGAGGTGAGCGACCCGCTAGATTGGCCTGCATGCAGGCCAATCTAGCAGCGGCGATAGCGATGTGCGGGGCCGCGCATCGCTATCGCCGAGGGGGCTACACACGGAGCGATCCTGCCGATATTCTAAGCAATCTAGTCAGATTGCTTAGAATATCGCTCCGTGAGTACCCCCCTTAAATGTATTTATAGTCATTTTAAAGACACATACCACTTCATTATAGCACGTGATAAGCTGATTTCCCTTTGGATACTACTAAGATGCATAGACGTGTGCAGCTAATTTTATTAGGGGGTGCACTGCTGGAGGGGCGTGTCTAGCACTGCCTTTTGGGCGTGTCTCGCATCGCCTTTTGGGCGTGTCTCGCATCGCCCACGGACATGTCTAGCACTATTTTACATTCTCTCAGTAAAATCACATGGCGAAATCTAATTTCTCCCTAGTTCCTAATAATACAAGTAGATATAATACACCCCAGAGAAATAAAATGAAACATAATGGTGCGACCAGTAGCCACTACTGACTGTCTGCCACGGCATAACCCTGAGTCCTAGCTGCCGCTGCACCCTATTACTGCTTACACTTTCCTAACCTATCCCTGACCCAGTGGCGGAACTAGAGAGTGGTGGTACTTGGTGCAAAATTCACATTACACCACACAGTATGAGCCTAAATTCACATTACACCACATGGTATGAGCCAGAATTTACATTACGTCACATGGTATGAGATAAAATTCACATTACGCCACGTGCGAATGCACGGCTGCAGCCCAGCCTGAATAGACCCCATAGTAGCCCCCCAAACACATTATATAATACACAGTACCCCATTAATACATATGCCACACAGTGCCCCCCCCAAACACATTATATAATACACAGTACCCCATTAATACATATGCCACACAGTGCCCCCCTTCCCCCCAAACACATTATGTGACACATAGTGCCCCTCTAAATACATTATATAATATACATTATACATTGCTTGTGGGAGCGCTCGCAGCTGAGCGCTCCTCGCCGCCAGCCACTCCATCCATAGACAACTTCTGCCGTCCCTTCTCTCTCCTTCTCCTCCTCCTTCCCTGCAGTCCTGTTTACATGTGGGTTCTGGTAATGGGTGCAGCTGACAAATGCACCCTCTACTGCCTCTGCAGCTGCGTGTTTGTCTCCCTATCGCTGGGCCTGTTGACCGGGCATAGCGGGTTGGTATAAAGAGGGATGCAGCGGGTGAAGGGCGAGTGCGGATGTAGAAACTGGGTGTGGGCAGGCGTAGAGAGCTGGCGGTGCTGGCTGGTGGGCGGTTTGTGCTGGCAGGCGGGTGTAGAATGCGGACGGGCGTACACAGTCGAGAATAGAACTGCACCCTCGGCAATGACTCAGCTACAGGCGTGTGTGAGGGTGTGCCGGACATAAATGGGTGCCTGTGCGCACCAGGCACCCCCCGTGCGCACGCCTATGATTGCACAGGACTATGGTGTATTCTCTACAGTGCATAGCTGTTATTAATCTGGTACATTATCATGTATGCATTAGCAGTATTTACTATATATATTTATCATGTGGCCCAGGCCATGCACTCTCTAATGGTTAGCCAAGTCTCTTTGTTGGCAGGCCACACCTCTAAGACTGGGCCCCTGTATTTCCCGGCAGGCCCTTCATGCCCCAGTCCTACACTGCATGGATTTATACCATGTCGTTATCCTAGCTTGTAGATTGATGACCACGTTATATCTGTGTATGTCCGGCTTATGCCAGTATACATGAAACACTTTCAGAATTCAGTTTATTCCTTCAACTAAATCCAATAGCAATGTTAGACTTGGACGGCTGCTGTGGTAAAATAACAGTGTGAGGAAATCTGGAGACGGAAGAGGGAGATTCCGGAGAATAATGTGAAAGCAGGCTCTGATTACCTCCATATTGTTCCAGGTCTCCTGACTAACATCTGCATACATGCTTCATATGCGGACAATAGAGACTCTGAGGTAAATTTACTATGGTGGGAGTTTTTTTTAGAACTGGTGATGTTGTCCATAGCAACCACTCAGATTCTACTGAACATTTATTTAGCTGTTTCTAGAAGATAATAGATAGAATCTGATTGGTTGCTATGGGCAACATCACCAGTTCTAAAAAGAACTCCCACCTTAGTAAATGTAACCCTCTGTATGAATTCTTCTATGTCTGTTAAAAAAAAGATGGAGAGGAGTCGGAAAAGTGCAGAAGGGAGAGAGAGAGAGAGAGAGAGAGAGAGAGAGAGAGAGAGAGGAGAGGGAGAGAGAGAGGGGATAGAGGAGAGGGAGAGAGAGGGGATAGAAGAGAGGGAGAGAGAGGAGAGAGGAAAGGGAGAGAGGAGAGAGAAAGAGAGAGAGGGGAGGGAGAGAGAGAGAGAGGATAGAGGAGAGGGAGAGAGAGGGGATAGAGGAGAGGGGCAGAGAGGATAGAGGAGAGGGAGAGAGAGGGGATAGAGGAGAGAGAGAGGATAGAGGAGAGGGAGAGAGAGAGGATAGAGGAGAGGAATAGAGAGGATAGAGGAGAGGGGGAGAGAGAGAGAGGATAGAGGAGAGGGAGAGAGAGGATAGAGGAAAGGGAGAGAGAGAGAGAATAGCGGAGAGGAATAGAGAGGATAGAGGAGAGGGGGAGAGAGAGAGGATAGAGGAGAGGGAGAGAGAGAGGATAGAGGAGAGGAATAGAGAGGATATAGGAGAGGGGGAGAGAGAGAGGATAGAGGGGAGAGCGAGGATAGAGGAGAGGGAGAGAGAGAGGATAGAGGAGAGGAATAGAGAGGATAGAGGAGAGGGGGAGAGAGAGAGGATAGAGGGGAGAGAAAGGATAAAGGAGAGGGAGGGAGAGAGGATAGAGGAGAGGAATAGAGAGGATAGAGGAGAGGAATAGAGAGGATAGAGGAGAGGGGGAGAGAGAGGATAGAGAGGAGAGAGAGAGGATAGAGGAGAGGGGGAGAGAGAGAGGATAGAGGATAGAGAGGATAGAGGAGAGGGAGAGAGAGGATAGAGGAGAGGGAGAGAGAGAGGATAGAGGAGAGGGGGAGAGAGAGGATAGAGGAGAGGAATAGAGAGGATAGAGGAGAGGGGGAGAGAGAGGATAGAGAGGAGAGAGAGAGGAGAGAGGAGAGGGGGAGAGAGAGAGAGAGAGAGAGAGAGAGAGAGAGGATAGAGGGGAGAGAGAGGATAGAGGAGAGGGAGAGAGAGAGGATAGAGGAGAGGAATAGAGAGGATAGAGGAGAGGGGGAGAGAGAGGATAGAGAGGAGATAGAGAGGATAGAGGAGAGGGGGAGAGAGAGAGGATAGAGGATAGAGAGGAGAGAGGAGAGAGAGAGGAGAGGGGGGGAGAGAGATAGGATAGAGGAGAGGGAGGATAGAGGAGAGGGAGAGAGAGGATAGAGGAGAGGAATAGAGAGAGGATAGAGGAGAGGGAGAGAGAGGATAGAGGAGAGATAGAGGATAGAGGAAAGGGAGAGATAGGAGAGGGAGAGAGAAAGAGAGAGAGGGGAGGGAGAGAGAGGGGATAGAGGAGAGGGGCAGAGAGGATAGAGGAGAGGGACAGAGATGATAAAGGAGAGGGAGAGAGAGGATAGAGGAGAGGGAGAGAGAAGATAGAGGAGAGGGGGAGAGAGGATAGAGGAGAGGGACAGAGATGATAGAGGAGAGGGAGAGAGAGGAGAGGGAGAGACAGGGGATAGAGGAGAGGGGCAGAGAGGATAGAGACAAGGGGCAGAGATGATAGAGGAGAGGGAGAGAGAGGATAGAGAAGAGGGAGAGAGAGGGGATAGAGGAGAGGGGCAGAGAGGATAGAGGAGAGGGACAGAGATGATAGAGGAGAGGGAGAGAGAGGATAGAGGAGAGAGAGAGGGGGACAGAGGATAGAGGAGAGGGACAGAGATGATAGAGGAGAGGGAGAGAGAGCGGATAGAGGAGAGGGAGAGAGAGGGGATAGAGGAGAGGGGCAGAGAGGATAGAGGAGAGGGACAGAGATGATAGAGGAGAGGGAGAGAGAGGAGAGGGAGAGACAGGGGATAGAGGAGAGGGGCAGAGAGGATAGAGACAAGGGGCAGAGATGATAGAGGAGAGGGAGAGAGAGGATAGAGAAGAGGGAGAGAGAGGGGATAGAGGAGAGGGGCAGAGAGGATAGAGGAGAGGGACAGAGATGATAGAGGAGAGGGAGAGAGAGGATAGAGGAGAGAGAGAGGGGGACAGAGGATAGAGGAGAGGGACAGAGATGATAGAGGAGAGGGAGAGAGAGCGGATAGAGGAGAGGGAGAGAGAGGGGATAGAGGAGAGGGATAGAGGAGAGGGGGAGAGAGAGGATAGAGGAGAGGGACAGAGATGATAGAGGAGAGGGAGAGAGAGGATAGAGGAGAGAGAGAGGGGGACAGAGGATAGAGGAGAGGGACAGAGATGATAGAGGAGAGGGAGAGAGAGAGGATAGAGGAGAGGGAGAGAGAGAGGATAGAGGAGAGGGATAGAGGAGAGGGGGAGAGAGAGGATAGAGGAGAGGGAGAGAGAGGATAGAGGAGAGGGAGAGAGAGGATAGAGGAGAGGGACAGAGATGATAGAGGAGAGGGAGAGAGAGAGAGGATAGAGGAGAGGGAGAGAGAGGGGATAGAGGAGAGGGACAGAGGAGAGGGGGAGAGAGAGGATAGAGGAGAGAGAGAGGATAGAGGAGAGGGAGAGAGAGGATAGAGGAGAGGGAGAGAGAGGATAGAGGAGAGGGACAGAGATGATAGAGGAGAGGGAGAGAGAGAGGATAGAGGAGAGGGAGAGAGAGGATAGAGGAGAGGGACAGAGATGATAGAGGAGAGGGAGAGAGAGAGGATAGAGGAGAGGGAGATAGGGGATAGAGGAGAGGGATAGAGGAGAGGGGGAGAGAGAGGATAGAGGAGAGGAGAGAGGAGAGGGAGAGAGAGGATAGAGGAGAGGGAGAGAGAGGATAGAGGAAAGGGACAGAGATGATAGAGGAGAGGGAGAGAGAGAGGATAGAGGAGAGGGAGAGAGAGAGGATAGAGGAGAGGGAGAGAGAGCGGATAGAGGAGAGGGAGAGAGAGGGGATAGAGGAGAGGCACAGAGATGATAGAGGAGAGGGAGAGAGAGGATAGAGGAGAGGGAGAGAGAGAGGGGGACAGAGGATAGAGGAGAGAGACAGAGATGATAGCGGAGAGGGGGAGAGAGAGGATAGAGGAGAGGGAGAGAGAGGGGATAGAGGAGAGGGGGAGAGAGAGGATAGAGGAGAGAGAGGATAGAGGAGAGGGAGAGAGAGGATAGAGGAGAGGGAGAGAGATGATAGAGGAGAGGGAGAGAGAGAGGATAGAGGAGAGGGATAGAGGAGAGGGGGAGAGAGAGGATAGAGGAGAGAGAGAGGATAGAGGAGAGGGAGAGAGAGGATAGAGGAGAGAGAGGATAGAGGAGAGGGAGAGAGAGGATAGAGGAGAGGGAGAGAGAGGAGCGAGGAGAGAGGATAGAGGAGAGGGAGAGAGGGGATAGAGGGGAGGGAGAGAGAGGACAGAGGATAGAGGAGAGGGAGAGAGAGGATAGAGGAAAGGGAGAGAGAGGATAGAGAGGGAGAGAGAGGATAGAGGAGAGGGGAGGAGAGAGGATAGAAGAGAGGGGGAGAGAGAGGATAGAGGAGAGGGAGAGAGAGGATAGAGGAGAGGGAGAGAGAGGAGAGAGGATAGAGGAGAGGGAGAGAGGGGATAGAGGGGAGGGAGATAGAGGAGAGGGGGAGAGAGAGGATAGAGGAGAGGGGGAGAGAGAGGATAGAGGAGAGGGATAGAGAGGATAGAGGAAAGGGAGAGAGAGAGAGGATAGAGGAGAGGGAGAGAGAGGGGATAGAGGAGAGGGACAGAGGAGAGGGGGAGAGAGAGGATAGAGGAGAGAGAGAGGATAGAGGAGAGGGAGAGAGAGGATAGAGGAGAGGGAGAGAGAGGATAGAGGAGAGGGACAGAGATGATAGAGGAGAGGGAGAGAGAGAGGATAGAGGAGAGGGAGAGAGAGGATAGAGGAGAGGGACAGAGATGATAGAGGAGAGGGAGAGAGAGAGGATAGAGGAGAGGGAGATAGGGGATAGAGGAGAGGGATAGAGGAGAGGGGGAGAGAGAGGATAGAGGAGAGGAGAGAGGAGAGGGAGAGAGAGGATAGAGGAGAGGGAGAGAGAGGATAGAGGAAAGGGACAGAGATGATAGAGGAGAGGGAGAGAGAGAGGATAGAGGAGAGGGAGAGAGAGAGGATAGAGGAGAGGGAGAGAGAGCGGATAGAGGAGAGGGAGAGAGAGGGGATAGAGGAGAGGCACAGAGATGATAGAGGAGAGGGAGAGAGAGAGAGGATAGAGGAGAGGGAGAGAGAGGGGATAGAGGAGAGGGACAGAGGAGAGGGGGAGAGAGAGGATAGAGGAGAGAGAGAGGATAGAGGAGAGGGAGAGAGAGGATAGAGGAGAGGGAGAGAGAGGATAGAGGAGAGGGACAGAGATGATAGAGGAGAGGGAGAGAGAGAGGATAGAGGAGAGGGAGAGAGAGGATAGAGGAGAGGGACAGAGATGATAGAGGAGAGGGAGAGAGAGAGGATAGAGGAGAGGGAGATAGGGGATAGAGGAGAGGGATAGAGGAGAGGGGGAGAGAGAGGATAGAGGAGAGGAGAGAGGAGAGGGAGAGAGAGGATAGAGGAGAGGGAGAGAGAGGATAGAGGAAAGGGACAGAGATGATAGAGGAGAGGGAGAGAGAGAGGATAGAGGAGAGGGAGAGAGAGAGGATAGAGGAGAGGGAGAGAGAGCGGATAGAGGAGAGGGAGAGAGAGGGGATAGAGGAGAGGCACAGAGATGATAGAGGAGAGGGAGAGAGAGGATAGAGGAGAGGGAGAGAGAGAGGGGGACAGAGGATAGAGGAGAGAGACAGAGATGATAGCGGAGAGGGGGAGAGAGAGGATAGAGGAGAGGGAGAGAGAGGGGATAGAGGAGAGGGGGAGAGAGAGGATAGAGGAGAGAGAGGATAGAGGAGAGGGAGAGAGAGGATAGAGGAGAGGGAGAGAGATGATAGAGGAGAGGGAGAGAGAGAGGATAGAGGAGAGGGATAGAGGAGAGGGGGAGAGAGAGGATAGAGGAGAGAGAGAGGATAGAGGAGAGGGAGAGAGAGGATAGAGGAGAGAGAGGATAGAGGAGAGGGAGAGAGAGGATAGAGGAGAGGGAGAGAGAGGAGCGAGGAGAGAGGATAGAGGAGAGGGAGAGAGGGGATAGAGGGGAGGGAGAGAGAGGACAGAGGATAGAGGAGAGGGAGAGAGAGGATAGAGGAAAGGGAGAGAGAGGATAGAGAGGGAGAGAGAGGATAGAGGAGAGGGGAGGAGAGAGGATAGAAGAGAGGGGGAGAGAGAGGATAGAGGAGAGGGAGAGAGAGGATAGAGGAGAGGGAGAGAGAGGAGAGAGGATAGAGGAGAGGGAGAGAGGGGATAGAGGGGAGGGAGATAGAGGAGAGGGGGAGAGAGAGGATAGAGGAGAGGGGGAGAGAGAGGATAGAGGAGAGGGATAGAGAGGATAGAGGAAAGGGAGAGCAGGATAGAGGAGAGGGGGAGAGAGAGGATAGAGGAGAGGGAGAGAGGATAGAGGAGAGGGAGAGAGAGAGGATAGAGGAGAGGGAGAGGATAGAGGAGAGGGAGAGAGGATAGAGGAGAGGGAGAGGATAGAGGAGAGGGAGAGAGGATAGAGGAGAGGGAGAGAGAGAGGATAGAGGAGAGGGATAGAGAGGACAGAGGAGAGGGAGAGAGGATAGAGGAGAGGGAGAGAGAGAGGATAGAGGAGAGGGAGAGAGAGGATAGAGGAGAGAGAGAGGATAGAGGAGAGAGAGAGAGGATAGAGGAGAGGGAGAGAGAGGATAGAGGAGAGAGAGAGGATAGAGGAGAGGGAGAGAGGATAGAGGAGAGGGAGAGAGAGAGGATAGAGGAGAGGGAGAGAGAGAGAGGGGGGGATGGAGGGAACAAAGACACTGTGGGGAGCAGATAGATGGAAGGGGCCACAGAGTAGCACAGGATGGGAGAGGGAGACAGATAAATTGGGAGACAGCCGGGATGAAGAAAGGGGAACAAATCAATGAAGGAGAGACAGAGTATGAGACAGACAGAGGACAGGATGTAGTAAAGCTCAAAATGCGGCCAAAACGCAGAAAATCCCATTTCCGTATGTACTGTACTACTCTCTGGTATGTGATGCATTCCAGAGCTTGTACCCGGTGGGTAACGCTGTCTTTATGTAGTGTTACCCAGTAGGAGCCTATGTGCTTCTCTTTGCACTCTGCCCTGAGAGGGATGCAATTGGATCCCTCCCAGTATCCCTGTCGCCCACTGAATCACTCTGCATATGTGTGGAGATGTGCCCTGTATTGCAGTGCACATCAGGGTAGCGGGTAGAGAGGGAGCTGTATCCCCTGCACGACACAGCAGCAGACAGCGATGGGGCAGTGTGTCTGTCCCCAGCACTGGTAGTACAGCAGCGGCGGGTGTCCAGTGCTTGGATCCTCTGTTGGATCCTGCAAACTTCAAACTTGGCGCCGATTCTGCAGTCAATTGGAAGTGCCACCCACAGCCTTTCAAATTCTGTGCCCTCTATGAGCCAATCACGGCTCGCAGAGCAGCAGCCAATAGATAAACAGCCGCAGTGAGCCAATCAGAGCTTGCTGCGCCGTAACAGGCCCCGCCCCTCCGCCTGATGTTATACACCTCCGGAGAGAGGAGTGAGAAGACGGGAGGCACGAGGAGAAGAAAGAACACATCGTGAGAAGAGCTCCTGTAGCTGTGGAAGAGGCCAGAAGATGCTGGCTTCAAGACTGAAGATAGAAGACGCCTGCTGAATGCGGAGAAGAGGCGGCGGTAGTGCTGGCGAGGACGGGTCAGCAGCAGAATATAGAAGCTGAGGACCGGAGAGGGTTGAAAGTGAAAGATCTAACGAAGCTCCCCCCTGGTGCCTCTCCCAACGGACAGGGGCACCACCCCCCCTCGCTAGACCATCAGTGATCAGGCATCAGGCCTGGGGGCACAGTCATGCCACAGGCCTGTGGCATGGTAGGCGGGCACTAGGACCATGTGTTAATTTCAGGTATTAGGCCTGTGCCCACATTAGAGGGCATTAGGCCCTAGTTCAAGTGCAGCCCATTAGGTGTATAAGGTGACTCTGGGCATTAGGCCCAGTTCACCCAAACTGCCCGCTGATAGGTGGATGCTAGGCCTGTGGTTTAAAGTCAGGCCTTAGGCCTGTGCACCATCAGGGGGCACTAGGCCCAGTTAAAGTGAGCCCCACATAAGGGTGGTACTGGGCGCTAGGCCCAAGCCACTCCATCATGCCCTCAGTAGGCAGGCCCATCGGCCTGAGCCTCATTATAATTAAAAATGTGATCTGTGCGTTAGGCACAGATCACCACAGTGGCCAACGAGTAGGCAGGCTGTAAGCCTGAGCCTTAAAAGTAATAAAGTGATATAGGTAATAGGCCCAGATCGTCAGTGTAATCCTGAAACGTCATGCAGTGGGCCCCAATGAAGAGGTGTGTGGGGAGGTGGGCAGGCTGTACGGTGCTCACTCCCTCGTAACGTAAAGTGAATTTTTCCCCTGTGTGGAGGAGCGGTCCAGCTTCACAACGTAGCAACAACAGCCAGAGATAGAGAAGTGCTGGCCAGCTCAGGGTAGGTAGGGATTGATATAACGACAGTAAGCATATAGGAATTTAAAGGGACAGCGCCGTTGTATATTCTTGCACTGTACTGTGTTATTGTGATGTGTGTTGTTTCCGTGCAGAGCAAAGTTTGATATTTGTGCCGCACCACACACAACAGAGTTGGTTTGAGTGCTCTATTACTGACGCTAGTGTAACGGATGCATACCTTGTGAGATTTAGGCCCTGCACGCAGAGCCGGCCCTACCCAATATGATGCCCTAAGCAAGATTTTGGCTGGTGCCCCCTAGCACCACCATTGATTCCGCCTCTGACCTTGCACCTCTTTCCCAGCACCACCACCCCTCATCCATAGCCGTCCTTATTTTGGTGTTTGTACCTCCTATATTTTAAATAGGAACAGTGCGCACATTTGGCGCACAGGCCAAAAAGGGGTGTGTTTTTGCTGGCAAGAGGCATGGTCACACAATAGTAACCCCAATTTCAATTACACCACACAGTACTGCAACTTTATTTCACATTTGATCATGCGATAGTGTCTATAATTCATATTACATCCCACAGTAGTATCACTTTACCTTATAAACGTTACTCCTCAAAGTAGAGCCCCTTATTCACATTACATCACACTGAATTGCTCCTTATTCACATTACACCACACCCTATTGCTCTTTATTCACATTAGACAACGCAGTAGTGCACTCTCTATACACAATGCCACATAGTAGAGCACCTTATTCACATAATGCTACACAGTAAAGCCCCTTACACATATGAGACACATTATTAATGTCCTTATAAACATAATGCGCCTTACACATTATGACAACCTTTATTAATGCCCTTTTACACATAATGTCCCTTACACATATGCTGCACATTATTAATGCCCTTATACACATAATGACACACATTGTGCTCCCTACACATTTGCTGCACACTATTAGTGCCCCTATACACATAATGACACACATACAGTATTACCGTTACACATATGCCGCACATTATTAATGCCCTTATACACATGATGACACACATAGTGCCCCTTACACATATGTTGCACATTATTAATGCATTTTTACATGACACACATAATGCTCCTTACACATATTACGAACACTGCTGCACAACCAACCCACTCACATGTACACAGCACTCACACTGCCACTAACACTGTGACCTGTGACCTCGGCCTCTGCTTGGACACAGATGTGTCCTCATAAATCTTGCCTCAATTCTAACGTCGGGCACTTTTTTTTTTATGAAAATGCATCTTATTTGCATTGCTATGTGGCTAGGATGCACAAGCAGCTTCTGCTGATTAAAATGATATGCAGCATGCCTATATACTGTGTGGGGCTGTGGCTGTATCTGCATATGAAATGCTACACACAGAATATAGGCATGCCGCATATTATTTTAATCAGCAGAAGCTGCTGATGCCCCTAGGCATATCAAACGCCCATGGCAATTGCCTAGTTTGCCTATGCCTATGGCCGGCTCTGCCTGCACGGTTACTGTGTTTTGTCTCCTTACAGGGACCTGTAAGTGGAGAAGCAGGTGAAGTGCAAGATTGTCGACGGTGAGAAACATCTCTGTTTGTGCTTTCCTATTGGTGTGTGTTTGTCCCTACCTATCCTCCTTTCTTCTGGGTTGACAGTGGACCTTGCATCCCGGTGCAAGGTTGAATTTCACCTGGTGCGCAAGTACCTAATAGGTGATAATTCTGGCTCTGAGGCCAAGAGTGCCTAGGATGACCCCCTACTTAGGCCCGATATCCCTATCGTGGGAAAACCTATTTAGGTTCGGTGGGCGTTTCGGTCAGAAGTCAAGGGGAACGGCAATCACATCATCTTCTTTCTTCCTAGCTTGTCTGTCGTCTGCTTTTCGGGAGCGGATCACCGTGTCCGGTTTCAAGTGAAGGTTCCAGGTCCGTTAAAGTTTCCGCAACCTGAAGGTGAGAGGGATAAGCAGTGAACTACACTTGCACGGCAGCAGGCACCACATGCATACCTCTCATATATGTGCAGAAGGACTACCGGGTCCTCAACCCACAAGTCCTTCTATCGCAAAGGACAGCTCTTAACGTGATTTTATTCGCATTTCTAAGTACATACCGATGTTATTAATGCTGGTATGTACCCAATAAGTGGCAGGATGTATCGCATTGCAGATGTGATGCTTAGTACATCCCATCCAGGGAGAGAGAGAGTGAGATAGATAGGTGGAGGCAGAGAGACAGGTGGTGGGAAGGGTAGACGGAAAGACGGAGAGGCAGAGCGGTCTATTCATCATCACTTTATACATAAGTAAGTGAAAATAAACATTTTAACAAAGTATCAGTGCCATTCATTAAAAAGGTAACGCAGGAGATGTCATGGGTGTCTCCTGCTAACCTTTCACCCCCATTGTGTTCCACTGTCCCCATACACTAGCATGGGGACCTAAATTCATCAAGACCCAAAAATATATTTTCAGAGATTGAATGTGGGAACATTCGGCATCTCCAGATGGCGTTTGTTCCTGGAACCACCGACTCTTTCCACTACTGCCCGGGTCTTTCCGCCAGAGGGTCCACGCATGCGCAGTAGCACCGCCGAGGTCATACTCAGCAGTACTTGGTTTCACCAGACTCGCGGGGATAGCTGAGTTTTGGATCAGCTGTCTCCGTGACAGAGCAGTGATGAATAGAAAACGTCATTATTGGGGGCCACACAGGCGCCGATAATTATACACCGTAGAGAGAGATATAGGTGGGGAGAGATGGGGAAAAGGGAGAGTGAAGGATTGAGAGACAAAGAGGCAGTGAGAATATACATCAATTTTAAACTTTCAAATGAATACACCTGTATCTAAGCAGGCATTGTTAGTACCACATATTGGTGGTCATTCCGAGTTGATCGCTAGCTGCCGTTGTTAGCAGCGCAGAGATCAGGCTAAAAATTGGCACTTCTGCGCATGCGTATGCGGCGCACGCGCGACGTACTTTCACAAAAGCCGATGCAGTTTCACACAAGGTCTAGCGACGCTTTTCAATCGCACTGCTGGCCGAAGAGTGATTGACAGGAAGTGGGTGTTTCTGGGTGGTAACTGACCGTTTTCGGGGAGTGTGTGTAAAAATGCAGGCGTGTCAGATGCAAACGCGGGCGTGCCTGGGAAAACGCAGGCGTGGCTGTCCGAACGCAGGGCGTGTTCGTGACGTCAAAACAGGAACTAAACAGTCTGAAGTGATCGCTAGGTAGGAGTAGGTCTGGAGCTGCTCAGAAACTAACTGCACAATCTTTTTTTGTAGCAGCGCTGCGATCCTTCCGTTCGCACTTCTGCTAAGCTTAGATACACTCCCAGAGGGCGGCGGCATAGCGTTTGCACGGCTGCTAAAAGCAGCTAGCGAGCTAACAACTCGGAATGAGGGCCATTGTAATTTAACAGATGTAAGTTGGTCAGTTCTTACAATATTTGTATGAATAATGGTCCTAACCCAGCTCTATGTAACGTATCTGACAGATGAGAATAAATATGTCCTGGGTTAGATCAGCGTGATGACCTATTAGCTATATTAGAACAATACTTCAATTTTTTGCCAGATTTCATAAGCTAACAATCGCCCACAAATGCTCATGTGCCCTTGTCAGTGTATGTGCTCACTCATCTTTATGTGCTGTGGACAGGGTCGGACTGACCCACAGGAGAACAGGGGAAACCACCAGTGGGCCCCACTGCCTATGGGCCCACCTCCTCCTCTAGGGATTAGGTTCCAGGCTGTATCCTAGTGCACTTTAATTATACATTATACATATGTTACCTTATACTGCACAGGACTATGGGACCAGCCCATGCACTCTCTTACGGTTAGGTGGGCCTCTGTGGTGGTTGGCCACACCTCCACTATTGCCTGGCCACATCCTTAAGCATGGGCCCCTACCACTGTATTTCCCCGGTGGGCCCTTCTTGACCCAGTCCGACACTGGCTGTGGAACTATAGACTTATTACTGGACATCCACAAGCAGCATGTGAGGACATTTGTCTGACTACGCTCTAGAATAAATGGGAAACAGTAATTAAGGGTTGATAAGAGAAAGGTCCTGAAAGCAAAATATTCAGTGAGGAATGGAAAATGGTTTCTATTTGGAAATGAAAGTAAATCACTATGGTTTCTTATGATATTTGGGGAGGATCCACTATGAACACAGGGGTGTTATGGAAAAGAAAATACTGTAACTTCTACAAATCACACAAAATACACCACATTTTATTTTGGGTAAATGGTTTATTAATCTGATTTCCCCATATTAAGAACTGTAGGTGTAACTATAGTGGGTGCAAGGGTTGCCATTGCTATGGGGCCCAGATGTCCTGGACCCAGGTTATATAGTTGCATACCAATTTCCCAGATTTGCCTGCTAAGCAATTGGGTTTGATCCATTGCCCAGCCTGAGTTGTGTGATATTACATTATTATCAGTGAGAGAAAAGTATTGTGGATGTTACAATGGTAAGGGGGCACTGTAATGTGGCATAATTTGACCTGGAGGCCACTGTAATGTGGCACAATATGAATTGTCGGCACAATGGGGGTAATTCCAAGTTGATCGCAGCAGAAATTCTGTTAGCAATTGGGAAAAACCATGTGCACCGCAGGGGAGGCAGATATAACATGTGCAGAGAGAGTTAGATTTGGGTGTGGTGTGTTCAATCTGCAATCTAATTTGCAGTGTAAAAATAAAGCAGCCAGTATTTACCCTGCACAGAAATAAAATAACCCACCCAAATCTAACTCTCTCTGCACATGTTATATCTGCCTCCCCTGCAGTGCACATGGTTTTGCACAACTGCTAACAAAATTCCTGCTGCGATCAACTTGGAATTACCCCCTATGTGTAATAGTCTTATCTGTAATGTGGAGGGCCCTATAATGTCACATAATCAGGGCCAGATTAAGGCTAGTGGGGCCCCAGGGCAACAAAGGTGTGGGGGTCTCCACCAATAAAATTGACTCTGAACCCTGCCACTGTCACTTCTTTCCCACAGGGGAGCAGGAGAGAGGATGAAGGAAGGGAGAGAGAGAGAGACATAGAGAGAGAGAGAGAGAGAGAGAGAGACACAAAGAGAGTGTCTGGGGGAGAGAGAGAGAGAGGGGGGGAGGGAAGAAGGAGAGAGATAGGAGCATCAGGGAAAAAGAGAGAAGAGCAAGAGAGAGAAACTGAGTGTCAGAGAGAAGAAGAAAAGGTGCCTGGCACAGACAGAGAGAGAGAGAGGAGCGAGAAAGAGATAGGGAGTCAGGGAGAGAGAGAGAGAGAGAGAGAGAGAGAAAGAGTTAGGGAGAGAGAGCAAAAAAGAGGGGGCCAGGGAGAGAGGAGTGATGGACAGAGAGTGAGAGGGTATCTGGAAGAGAGAGAAGGGGAGTCAGGAAGAGAGAGAGTGTCGGAGAGAGAGGGTATCAAGGAAAGACAGGGAAAGAGAGAAGTGGGGAGATAGGGTATCAGGGAGAGAGAGAGAAGGGAGCATTAGAGAGGGTGTCAGGGAGATGGAGAAGGACAGAGAGGGGAGAGAGATAAAGGAGCCAGAGAGATAGCGGTGATTGAGAAAGAGGGGGATGAGAGAGGGGAGAGAGTGTGAGGGTGTCAGCAAAAGACAGAGAAAGAGGGAGAGAGGGGAGCAAGAGAGGGAGAGGGATGATGCAGGGAGAGAGGGAGGACGGGAGACAGACAGAGAGTGTCAGGCAGAAAGAAAGAGGGGTACAGGAGAGAGTGTGTGCCAGGGGGAGAGAGAGAGGTCGAGAGAGGAGAAACAGTGAGAGGGAGGGAGAGGGAACGGGAGAGAGAGTGCTAGGGAGAGAAAGGGAGAGAAAAAGAGATGGTGAGAGACGGGAGCAAGAGAGAGAGTGTCAGGTAGGGAGGGAGAGAGACACAGAGAGGGGAGAAAGAGAGAGGAAGAGAGTGTCAGGGAGAGAAAGAGGGAGAGATAAAAAGAGGGAGAGAGAGGGTCGAGCAAAAGAGAGAGGGATACGGGAGAAACAGGGAGGGAGGGGGAGGGAGCAGGAGAGAGAGGGAGGGTGTCAGAGGGAGAGAGAGCATGTCAGAGAGAGCATCAGGGAGAGAGAGCCTGTCAGGTAGAGAAAGAGGGTGAGACAAAGAGAGGGAGAGAGGGGTGAAAAAGAGAGAGGGAGGCTGATGGGTGATAGAGAGAAAGGGAGAAAGGGGAGTGAGAGGGAAAGACACTACCTGTTACAGCCTGGCTGAACTTCAGGAATCGCAGCACTGCAGTGCTCTGCTGCCGGGAGGGGTAGAGTAGACCAGGCCAGGGAATTATCTGTTGCAGTGTGGGGGTCCCCAATGTGTTGGGGCCCCTGGATGACCGACCCATCTGTCCCTCCTATAATCTGGCCCTGTACATAATAAGATCCGGGGCACTATAGTGTGGCATAATATGAACTAAGTCTGTGTGGCAGAATATTGGGTCCGCCTAGACATAAGCATTGTGGAAAGACTGAAAACTGCATTAACTCAGTTCATCCATGTTTATGGACATACTGTATTTATTAAAGAAATTCTGTTGAATGTACCCCAAAAATATAAATTTTCGGGTAGCACCCAAAAAGATTAAGCATCCACAGGATGGTCCCTCCTTTTCTGACCAAAAAGCAACCCCTATAGAATCTTACGGGAGCTGCTATGCTGTCAGATTTACCAAGATCTACCAGAATGCAAAGCCATTGGCTGATCATGTGTAGTACGGGCGGAGACACCGCACCCGGGAACATGCTAAATGTGCGAGAATATTTACATTTTCACTTTATAAATTTAGGAAAAAATTATTTCTCACATCTCTATGGAAAAATGTGGATTATGATTAAAAAAAAAGGCCCTTATTCCCTAATTTAATCAAAAGTTTGGTTTTGAGTAAATTAAGGGACAGATAGTAGCTGATTGGTTGCTACTTTATCTCTCTCCACTTTTTCACTCTCCAAGCATTGATAAATCTCCCCCTATATGCTGTAGACGACTTCATGGAGATGTTTAACTACTCCTTAGTGGGGGTCGCTACAGTTTATTGCAGCGCAGCGATCGGGTCGGATCTGCGCATGCGCCGATGCCGCAGTGCACCGGCGCATGCTGGGCGGCCGAAGGCAGTTGCAGTGTAGTGATCACCTCTGCCTGATTGACAGGCAGAGGCGGTCGCTGGGCGGGAGGTGGCTGGACGGCAGCGTTAAGCTGCCGTTTAGGGGGCGCGGTCCAGCCAACGCAGACGTGGCCGGACCATTGGGGAGGCGGGCTGCGGTGGCTGCGTGACATCACATGCAGCCGCTGCGACCCGGGCAACGAGGAGGTTCTCCCGGCCAGCCGCAGGAGCTGCGCTGGCCGGGAGTTACTCCTGAAATGCAAAAGCATCGCCGCTGTGCGATGCTTTTGCATTTCTGCGGAGAGGGGGGGGGGGGGCGGCACTGACATGCGGGGTGGACTAGCCCTGTGCTGGGCGTCCCCTGCATGTCTGAGTGCCTGATCGGAGCTGTGCTAATTCTCGCAGCGCAGCGATCAAGTGAAAAAACTGCAATTCTGCGCATGCGCATGGTACGCAGCGTGCATTCGCTAAGTACTTTCACACAAAACTTTGTACTTTTACCCAAGCTCTAGCAACGTTTTTCAGTCGCTCGAGTGTTCGTAGTATGATTGACAGGAAGTGGGTGTTTCTGGGCGGCAACTCTGCGTTTTCAGGGAGTGTGCTAAAAAACGCAGGCGTGCCAGGAAAAAACACAGGAGTGGCTGGAGAAACGGGGGAGTGGCTGGCCAAACGCAGGGCGTGTTTGTGACGTCAAACCAGGAACTAAACGGACTGCAGTCATCGCAAGACAGGAGTAGGTCTGGAGCTACTCAGAAATGGCATGACATTTTTCACGTGCAATTCTGCTAACCTTTCGTTTGCACTTCTGCTAAGCTAAGATACAGTCCCAGAGGGCGGCGGCCTAGCGTGTGCACTGCTGGTAAAAGCTGTCCTTTGTGAAGATAGGTCTTCCTATTAGAGATGAGCGCCTGAAATTTTTCGGGTTTTGTGTTTTGGTTTTGGGTTCGGTTCCGCGGCCGTGTTTTGGGTTCGAACGCGTTTTGGCAAAACCTCACCGAATTTTTTTTGTCGGATTCGGGTGTGTTTTGGATTCGGGTGTTTTTTTCAAAAAACACTAAAAAACAGCTTAAATCATAGAATTTGGGGGTCATTTTGATCCCAAAGTATTATTAACCTCAAAAACCATAATTTACACTTATTTTCAGTCTATTCTGAATACCTCACACCTCACAATATTATTTTTAGTCCTAAAATTTGCACCGAGGTCGCTGTGTGAGTAAGATAAGCGACCCTAGTGGCCGACACAAACACCGGGCCCATCTAGGAGTGGCACTGCAGTGTCACGCAGGATGTCCCTTCCAAAAAACCCTCCCCAAACAGCACATGACGCAAAGAAAAAAAGAGGCGCAATGAGGTAGCTGTGTGAGTAAGATTAGCGACCCTAGTGGCCGACACAAACACCGGGCCCATCTAGGAGTGGCACTGCAGTGTCACGCAGGATGGCCCTTCCAAAAAACCCTCCCCAAACAGCACATGACGCAAAGAAAAAAAGAGGCGCAATGAGGTAGCTGTGTGAGTAAGATTAGCGACCCTAGTGGCCGACACAAACACCGGGCCCATCTAGGAGTGGCACTGCAGTGTCACGCAGGATGTCCCTTCCAAAAAACCCTCCCCAAACAGCACATGACGCAAAGAAAAAAAGAGGCGCAATGAGGTAGCTGTGTGAGTAAGATTAGCGACCCTAGTGGCCGACACAAACACCGGGCCCATCTAGGAGTGGCACTGCAGTGTCACGCAGGATGTCCCTTCCAAAAAACCCTCCCCAATCAGCACATGATGCAAAGAAAAAGAAAAGAAAAAAGAGGTGCAAGATGGAATTGTCCTTGGGCCCTCCCACCCACCCTTATGTTGTATAAACAAAACAGGACATGCACACTTTAACCAACCCATCATTTCAGTGACAGGGTCTGTCACACGACTGTGACTGATATGATGGGTTGGTTTGGACCCCCCCCAAAAAAGAAGCAATTAATCTCTCCTTGCACAAACTGGCTCTACAGAGGCAAGATGTCCACCTCATCTTCACCCTCCGATATATCACCGTTGTCAAAGTCAGAAAAATATCCCTATACATGCTGCCATATTTGCACCTCACGCTGGTCCGCGCTGCGCATGCGTACGCTCTCCCGTGAAGGCGCATACCCGCAATAGCGTGCACCCGCGGGCGCACGGTATGCGTATTTACGGTAGAGTTTATGTAGTCGTAGCGTGCGACTCATTCGTTATACATTTTCATAATTAATGTAGTTTATAGATCATGATCCCTTTAATAGTTCCTGAAAGTTTGGTTAATATAGAACGTCCCTGAACGGAGGAATCCCTCTTTGTATTGTACGAAGGGTCTAACAGGAATCATATAGCAGTGTTTGGTACCCATCGGAAGAGTATTTAATTAACAATATTCCGGTGTTGGTTTGGAGCGTATTAAATCGCTCGTGCGGATAGTTATGGACATAAGAAGTTTATGTCCATTTCTATTATTTACTCATACTCAGGTATGCGGCGGGAAACCCAGTTTCCCACCCACCTGAGCTGTTGGAAATCGTCACAGCCCACCTGTATGAATCAACCTATGACCTTTTGTTATGATACGGGGCCGAATTCCTTCATCCAATGGACAATGGGATTGTAGGGACTATGAGATTGCATTGTGTGTGGGGCATAAATAGGCAGGCCGACCATATCCAACTTCACTCTCATCAACGGTTTTCTTGCTGATAATCGGGAGCTGGATATCGAGGCGCATGCGATCATACCCTTTGTGCGTAAGTTTTCTCTCCGTAATCATTGTCTTACTGTGAGCCAATTTCTCTCATCTCTTTCCATTTCTCTCTCTCCTTTCTCTTTTCTCTCACATCTCCCCTAGACTAGTATTGAATTGTATTAGATAGTATTGTATATTGGTTAGGAGGAATCTGTTATATGGTAGTGTATCATTTGTACTGTTATTCTCTTTTACAAGTATATTAGATATAATACAGTTAATAGGCTTTGGACCCTAAACCCGTATCTGTGTATTTCCTATAGTGTTGTGTTCACTTGAGCGTCGGTGACGCTCAAGCAGCTTTGTAGTTAGTCAGGGTACACAAGGTTGCACTTACACCCTGTATTCACATTAAGGTATTCTGTGTATTTCCTTGGTAAAAGGTTTAGACATAAAGGTATAGCGTTGTGAGCGTCTGCGCCGCTGGTGATCTCCTCGTGGTCTCGAGCGTCCGCTACGCCATAGCGAATCATTTCTCTAGTCATAGCCAACAACGTGCTGTCCTGTGATCACTGGGCCGTGAGCGAACGTGACGCTTGAGCGTCTCGCCTACGGCTGAGCGATCGTTACGCAACTAGCGTACCCTTCCGGTACTTCTTAAGTGAACAGCGTACAGTGTTCTTAGACTTCATTAAGGGTTGTTTATACGACAAAAGAATTTAGTATTGTCAATTGGGGACTCGTCCTGTCCTTCACATATCTGCACTAGGTAGATCAGCAGACATTATCCCCCAGCAAAGGGTGGGAGGTTGTCTCGCAGTGCTGACGGGATAAGCGTCTGCTTCGCTTAGATAAAGAGTGCTGAAGGAATCCGGGAACCGGAAGTAAGAACAAAACGCTTGTGTCTTTTAAAACTGTTTATTTCTCTTCTGTCTTGCGTATACACGCACGCATACATATATCTGCATTTCTTTTTCAAATTCGTATATCACTATTCCTGTTTGCCAATTTTTTATAGTTGATAGAAAGTGCTAAAAGAGATTTGCTGTTATTTCATAATAGAGGTAATAGTTAAAGTATAGACCAACACACGGCTTGTCTGGGAGATAAGGCAGTCAGTGTGGTGGGCGGTAGATGATCAGGGATCATCTACATTGATAAAAGTAGAAATTGTGTTACGGTGGATCTTTGTTTTGCGTACACGTGTCTCTAACAAAGACTAGCGTACGCAATCCAAAGGCAGACGCACGCAGCGTACATTACGCAACGTAGCGTCCGGTTACGCCCACGTAGCTCAAAGTCACGAAAAGTCAAATTAGCGCAAAGCGATAATTAACGCAAAGGCGATAGATAACGCAACGCGGTAAATAACGCAAATCTATTTTTGGAAAATCTGAAATTTAGTTTAATAGATCCTGCTCCTAATTGGTAACACAGCTGGGCTGAAGAAAAATTTCTGCGCAGAAATAGATATATAAATGAAAGTGTACATGTGTTGAGTGAGTGTGTTTTTTGTATACAAGTTTATACAACTTAGAGGTTGAACCAAAAGAAATCGGGTAGGACACACGTGTAAGTGACATACACGGTGGCTAGGGAGGCATCCCTGGTTAAACATAATATTTGAGCATTAGAGTATAGCGGACCAGTACAAGACCAGGAGGTCAGACCAGGAGGTCGTACAGACAAGACCAGGAGGTCATAAGGAGACAAAGAGGTCCGCTATAAAGGTACAAGAGGCACAACCCCGGGGGTTGGTGCAGAACCCATATAGGCCATAAGCTCTTGCTGAAGGAATCGCGGCCGGAAACATCGATTCCACTGATCTCTCAGTACATAACAAATAGTTGCTTATGTACTGAACGATTGTACCGCACGTAATTGTGTGCAGTAGTTAGTAATCTGACCTAATACCATTAGAGTAAAGTGGTCACAAACGCTATTTGTACATTCTGACGTGATTTGTGTAATTTTTTATTTTTAAAGGGAAGTTCGCTGGTCACTCAGGAACTATCTAACAACCCCACCTTTACTGGAAAGAGTAAGTGTCCTGCGGGTAACCCTCATATGTTCCAGTAAACAGAAGGTTCTTTCTGGTAGGGCCCTGTATCGAGTACGCCAGCACCATATCGGTGTGATCAGGTCGTATTGGTCGAGGTGGGCGAGTGAGTGGGGTACTCGGTAAACCGCCACCGCCGGCCTATTCTGAATAATTTGGTTTGCTGTAAGGGTTTGCTGAAGACCGTGATATAAAGATCAAAGGAGTAGTAAGCAACACCTGCAGATTATGGGGGCCAATTGTTCAGGTAGGGGGCGATCAACCTCGGTTCGGGTTGATTCAGAGAACCGACCAGTCGGGTCGGCAAGATACATCATGTGTGAAAAATACGGAAGTCACACAGAGGTTTTATGTGATGAATGGGAGAGAATGACTGTACAAGACAGGGACAAATTCCCAAGAATAGGTAGCTTCAGTCCAGAAGTGTTACAAAATTTAAGGAGGAGGATATGTCTCATAAAATCAACAAAGAGACGAATTCAGCATCATGATTATTTACAGTTATGGCACCAGGAAGGTGAGATACAGAGAGGTTTGGCTCTGGCGGCGGGGGCTGGCCCTAACAGAAAATTGATTGCCACAGCCCCGCCACCACCATATATAGCAGGAGAGAAGTTGATTGCGGAGAGAAACGCACTGGGTTGTAAAACACAAACACTTAGTAACCCTGTAAATGTTAATGATGTTAACCAAGTAACTCATGCAATTATTAACCCGTGCAAGTTGTACCCTGTTTTGAACTTTCCTCAGGAGTGTGATCAAGAAGACGATTCAGCAACAATTTCAGCTCTCTCTCTCGCAGCCACTATAGCAGAAACCACAGTAGGCACAGCAACACCCACGAGATTAGCGAAGGCCCCTAGCGGAGGGATAGGTGAGGTCGTGTCAACGGGTAAGTACGGCACCATGCACTACACTGAAACAATTGTACCACAACAAGCTGTAGAATCTACACAGGAGGCTGTTAGAATTGCTCCTGTAAGGGTAATAGCAGTTCCCAATGGAAAAACAGATGTGTCTGGAGCCACTCCCATAAGGAACATTGCCATGTACACTCCATTTTCCCGAATGGAATTAAGAACAATAGTGTCCGAATTTCCTGACCCCAGGAAAGACTTAGTTGCTAGCCAAAAATACATCAGGGATCTAGGTAACACTGTAGAACCCAACAACAAGGATTGGCAGATACTGCTGAGAGCTTGTTTACCTTCCAATGTCGACTCAACTCAATTCTTAGCTGACTGTGCATTGGATAAAGATGTACCGCTTACAGACGTGTACAACAAGGATAATGTAAAAAGGATAAATTTACAGCTAAAGGAGTATTTCCCAGCCGTTGTTAAATGGAACAAGATATTCTCCATTAGACAAAAAGAGTCCGAAACGGCAGCAGAATATTTCCACCGGGCACTATTAGAAATGGCAAAGTACACTGGAATAGAAGACATTAAGACCAACCCAAACCATCAAGACGTAGCAGTATCTGTACTGATGGATGGTTTAAAGGAAACATTAAAGACTAGGGTTCAGACCACGCAACCATGTTGGCGAGGTCTGTCGGTGTCCACATTGAGAGAGGCTGCTATTGATCACGACAGAAACATCACTAGGCACAGGGAGTCGCAAAGTGATAAGTTGATGTCAGTAAGTATACAGGCGCTGACCACAAGGCAGCCTGCGTATGTACCACCGAATCCTGTGGGTAAGGCAAGTGTAATAACATGTTTTTCTTGTAACAGACAGGGACACTATGCACGAGACTGTAGAACAAAGAGTGTACAAAGATCTTTTCAACCCCCTAGACAACGACACGACACACGACATTGGGAGCAGGGTCCACAGAGGCGGAGTTTTGAGCCACATACAGGAGAAACAAAAAGATATCCCCCGAACAGAGACTGGCATGCCTCTGGTAGTTCCCAACTAACTCCCTCACAAGTAGTTGCTGCCAGCGGGATTCAGGGAGGTCAGCATACCCAATAGGGGTGTGGCCATACCTGTAATCTGCAGCCAGTTAAATTGATTGCCAGTCTTGGAAGTGAACCAGAGATTGCAATCAACGTGGCTGGTAAAACTTTAAATTTTCTTGTAGACACAGGGGCGGCCAAGTCAGTGATAAATTCGACAGTGGGCATGAGAACCACTGGTAGGACAGTTCCAGCCATGGGAGTAACAGGAGTAGTCCAGCACTACCCTGTTAGCAAACCAGCCGAGATTACAATAGGGCCTTTGCATACCAAGCATTCCTTTTTGCTGGCTGCATCTGCACCAACTAATCTCCTGGGTAGAGACTTACTATGTAAAATGGGTTGCGTCATTTATTGTACTCCTGAAGGTGTATTCTTGGACATTCCTGAGAATCACGCTCAGGAAGTGCGAGACATGTTAGACTCCCCATCAAAATTAATGTCACATACCATTATGACAAATAGGAATCCATCCCAAGTAGAAGAGATGACATCTCAGATACCAGAGTCACTTTGGACAAAAGATGGACAGGACACTGGATTAATGGCAAACGTAGCTCCAGTAGTTGTACAAGTAAAAGATGGTAGGATAGCTCCAAAAATCCCACAGTATCCTCTGAAGCCAGAGGTGGAGTTAGGAGTTTTCCCAGTAATAGAACGCTTGCTACAACAGGGCATTCTAGTAAGAACGTCCAGCACAGCAAATAGTCCCATCTTCCCTGTTAAAAAGAGTGGGGGGAGGGGTTACAGGCTCGTGCAGGATCTAAGGGGGATTAACAAAATAGTTGAGAGTCAGTTCCCCGTAGTGCCTAATCCAGCTGTCATCCTAATGCAAATTCCTCCCACTGCCAAATTTTTCACTGTTATTGACCTCTGCTCCGCTTTCTTTTCGGTACCTCTGCACCCTGACAGCCAATATTTGTTTGCATTCACATACAGAGGAGTCCAATACACGTGGACTCGGTTACCCCAAGGTTTCATAGATAGTCCAAGCATATTTTCTCAGGCTTTGCATGATTGTTTACAGTCTTTCCAAACAGAGAGTGGATCAGTATTGATACAGTATGTGGATGATTTACTACTGTGTTCTGATTCATTGGAAGCATCCCTGAAGGATACGAAACAGCTCCTGTTTCATCTTTCAGACACAGGTCACAAGGTTTCCAAAGACAAGTTGCAATTATGCCAAACTAGGGTAAAATATTTGGGACACTGTCTAACACAAGGACTGAGACACCTGACTGCTGATAGAATCCAAGCAATTAGAGACATGACTCTACCACAAACCCAGCAACAGATCAGAACGTTTTTATGAATGTGTGGGTATTGCCGTAATTGGATCCCAGGGTTTTCCATATTGGCGTTACCTTTGCAGGAAATGGTCTCCTCAAACAAACCTGATAGGATTTCGCATACTGACGAATCCGAAACAGCATTTGAGAGACTCAAACAGTGCCTAACGCAGGCGCCAGCACTAGGTATGCCAGACTATGGGAAACCCTTTGAACTATACGGAACAGAAAGTGCTGGTTGCGCAGCAGGTGTACTAACCCAAAAACACGGTGACGCCAGCAGGCCAGTTGCATACTACAGCGCTCAGCTAGACACGGTAGCGCGATCCCTCCCCACATGCTTGCGTAGCGTTGCGGCGATAGCATTGCTAGTGACAAAAAGCGAAGATGTCGTGCTAGGCCACAACCTCACAATCCATACACCACATGCGGTATCTGCCTTATTGAATTCTGCCCAAACCAGACACGTCTCATCAGCAAGGTTTACAAGATGGGAATTGGCATTAATGGCCCCAGTAAACATCACCATAAGGAGATGCAGCGCATTAAATCCTGCAACATTTCTCCCAGGTGTGCCTGGTCAGACACAAAGGGTGGAAGGTGAGAGTGATGGGGAAGGTGGATTTAATACAAAGGAAGATACACATGATTGTATGGAATATTTGACCCAAAATTTTACCGCAAGGCCTGACATCAGTGACAATCCACTGGAAGATGCAGAACTCACGTTCTACACTGACGGTAGTTGTCATAGACAGTCAGACTCGGGAGACTTGTGTACTGGATACGCAGTCGTAGATGACCAAGACACCATAGAAGCGGAACCGCTAGGCCCACCTCACTCAGCCCAGGTTGCTGAACTGGTCGCCCTAACCAGAGCATGTGAATTGGCTAAGGGTAAGTCAGCCAATATCTACACCGATTCTAGATACGCCTTCGGGGTAGTACATGATTTCGGAGCCCTATGGCGCCTCAGAAATTTCATGACGGCAGCTGGTACACCGATAGCGCATGCAGCTTATATAAAAAGGCTTCTAACAGCGATACAGGAACCCGACAGAGTGGCTGTTATCAAATGTAAAGCACATACATATAGTCAAGACCCAATATCCCTTGGTAACAGCCGAGCAGACGAAGCCGCAAAGCTTGCAGCTGCTACCCCCATACAGACAGACACCACACAACTGATGGTATTTAATACCATCAACACACAGAAGTTGTGTGAGATGCAGAATTTGTGTTCCACACAGGAAAGAGCAGTCTGGAAGGCAAAGGGATATGGCCAGGAGTCCTCAGGGCTCTGGACGGATGGACATGGTAAACCAGTGGCCCCCAGGGCATACCTTCCATGTCTGGCTGAAGCAGCTCATGGGCTGACTCATTTAGGCAAGGAGGGGATGTGCAAATTGGTAAGAGCATACTGGTGCGCCCCAGGATTCTCCTCTCATGCGAGTAAAAGAGCAATGTCATGCCTTACCTGTCTGAGAAAGAATATTGGAAAAGCAATACCTACAGAACCATCCCATATCCCACCTGCCGGCGGCCCTTTCCAGGTAATACAAATTGACTTCATTCAATTACCCCCATGTCGAAATTTGAAATATGTACTTGTCTGTATAGATGTTTTCTCGAATTGGGTCGAAGCATTTCCAGCAGCTACAAATACCGCTATGTTTACAGCTAAGAAAATTGTACAGGAATTTGTGTGTAGATATGGTATCCCTAGGATAATCGAAAGTGATAGGGGTACCCATTTTACAGGTGATGTCTTTCAAGGAATGTGTAAGTTGATGGGAATTGATAGCAAGCTGCACACTCCGTACCGTCCACAGGCGAGTGCGAAGGTCGAAAGAGTGAACAGCACTATTAAAAATAAATTGAGTAAAGTAATGGCAGAGACAGGATTGACGTGGCCAGAAGCTTTACCCATTGTTTTGTATAGCATCAGAACCACTCCCAGGTCCCCTCTTAACCTGTCCCCTTTTGAAATTCTGTTTGGTCGACAACCGCATGTCATGATTAACCCTCAGGATGATTTGAAATGTAACAATGAAGTAACTGTAAAATACTTGATTAACATGAGTAAGCAGTTGAGGAATCAAAATGATAATCTGAAGTTGGTGATTCCTGATTTACCAGATAGTAATTGTCATGACATTGAACCTGGGGATTATGTAATGATCCGAAATTTTCTACGCTCAGGTTGTCTTATTGATAGATGGGAAGGACCATACCAGGTCTTATTGACTAGCACCACAGCATTGAAGGTTGCTGAGAGAGAGACTTGGGTCCATTCATCCCACTGCAAGAAGGTTGCTGATCCAGAGAAGTCCCGTGATAAGGAACAGACGGTAGAGGTTGTATCACTGGAGTGTCTGTTCCAGGAGGACTGAGGCGGCACCTGAGCCTTGAAGACCGAAAGCAGTTGTCGACTCCCTTCTCCCCTTTATTGTTTTTCTCCACTTCCCATCCCCTCTTCCTTGAAATTTCTTTTTCCCCCTTCTCATTCTTCTCTATTTTCCCCTCAAAGATGGACTTGCCCCAAGAGACTGTGATCCGGATTTTGATGTTAACCATGATGTTGACCAGAGCAGTCTGTTCCGGCGAGAGTACCATAGAGGTCGAAAGAGGTTCTGGAATGGGTTCCGATTATGGTGATGGAGGCGTAGTTTTCCAAGATCAACCAAACCAACAAGCAAAGGCGAGTATCAGAAAACGATCCGATAGCATTGATCATAGAAGGAATTGTGACGGATTGTTAGCTGAAGAAAACTGTATCTGTAGGCTTTGTGACAATTTGATTGAAGATGGATGCATAAAGAAATGCCAATCCAGTTTTAATATCCATATGGACCGGCATCCATTGAGTGACTATCACTCCTTAGTGGGTAACGTATTAAACCAAACAGATTGTTGGGTATGCTCTCAAGTACCTCAGGGTCATAGCAAATCAGGGCTAGTACCATTTCCTTTAACGTTAGGGGAGGTACTTGAGCTAAGTGGTGGGAGACCGGTGGACCGGAGGTTTAACATCTCCAGCCCTCCTAGTTTGAAGCTCCACCAATACCATGTGGATAGGTCCCTCTTATGTTTTAATATCTCCAATCCCCGTAAGCCGGGAAATTGGGAAGTGTCATGGAGCAACCTTACCATGACCTTTTCGCATAGAGCAGATAGAATGCCTACAGATACAGAGCTTGTACGCCACATAGCCAGTAGAGGAAAATCTTTCCGGTATCGATATACCTTAGGAAATAGGATTACTAGAGTTGGAGAGGTATCACCAGGATACTGTGCACATATCGTACAAACTGATACGTGCATTAAGCAGATGGAAGAATTAGGGTCAGGAGAGTTCACCTGGAAGGTGTGTAACATGGTAATGTCCTTCTCCGTCCCATATGTCCTCCCCGATGATGCATATTTCATATGCGGGAGAAAGGCGTACAAGTGGCTTGCCCCAAACTCTGAAGGATTGTGTTATATTGGAAAAGTATTGCCTGAAGTGATGACTGTAACACATGACAAAATGAAGGACATACACCGTGGTGCCCAAGCTCCTTATACTCACACCCATTACGAGCACCGAGTTAAAAGACAACTGTCAGAAAGGTTAGAGCATCCGGCCTCTGATCTTATCCATGAATCCACCGGGATTCAGGTTCTGGTAGCGTTAGATTTCACTCGCACCGCTCGAGGAGTGATGAATTATAGATACATTTCCGCACTCGCCAATTTGTTAGATAATATCACTGAAATGTATGATGACACGTTTAGATACACTGGAAGAGAACTCCAAGCTTATAAAACAGAACTGGTACAGCATAGAATGGTTCTTAATTACCTCACAGCAGTAACAGGCGGATATTGTGTTACATTGGCAACACAGTACGGCGTGAAGTGTTGCACGTATATCACAAATAGCACCGAGGATCCGGTAGAGGTCATAGACCAAAAGATGGACGATATTCTGCAATTAAAGTGGGAATTTCGCCGAAAACACAATCTCACTCTTGCTGCTGTAGGTAATGAGCTGACTGGTTGGGTGTCATGGTTGAACCCGCGAAATTGGTTCTCCGGTTTAGGAGACTGGGCTCAAGGAGTCATAATGGATGTTGGAAAGTTTCTACTATGTATCTTGGGTGTTGTTATATCTATTGGATTGATATTTAGATGCGGGCAGGCTTTAATGAGGTGCAAACAAAGTACAAAAGTGATGAGCTTGAGGAGTGAGGAAACCGTAATTAACCTGGATTTGATTTATGACCCAATAATAGAAACCAGGATGTGATGAAAATGCGATTATACGGTCCGTTTCTTTCACCTGTTTTTCTGCTTTTCTCCAAGATAACAAGACCCCCTTGGACGAGGAAGTTGACGAGACGCTATACAGACAACGGATGGACCAAAGAAAGAGTTTTGACCACTTGAGAAATGGACACTTGATGAACTTTGCCATGGATCCCCAGTTTCCCTAGTATTTTTAAACTCACGCTAGCCCAACATTTTTTGTAAATCTGATGGCACTGACAAAGCTTGTTGCTCATGCCTAAGGAGCAAAACAGCGCAAAGAAGACGACTTTCAACTGATACCGAACAAAACTTCGACGACAGATGTACATTTACCTGACATAGAATATCATTGCATTTTCCATAAGTGTTCTTCATCTTCATCTCTACAACCCTCAGGTAATAACACACATAGTATAGGGAATACAGGCACAGATATCAGCAATCACATATTCCCCCATTCATGTATCATCAACTAAAATGTGCTCCCCATTTTGTTCAAAAATCCGAAAAGAGCTCGGTAAAGTTTGACAGCCCATCCACAGACCTGTACCACAGGATAAGAAGGAATTCAAATGTATACTTCGCAATACCTCGAAGCTTGATTTACAACACGTACGGCACGATGATACATGACCCCCCCCCAAACATGGACTCATACACACATGCTTCTGCTATCTCACTAGGTCATACCCTCTTCACACCTACTCCTCTCTCCTCCCCTACCCAACCATGGAAATGAATTAACCCCTGACATATATTTTTCTCCTTTTGAAATGTTTTAGAAGGTGGCAGTTATTATTGACTGCCAAAGGGTGGACTGTCAAAGTCAGAAAAATATCCCTATACATGCTGCCATATTTGCACCTCACGCTGGTCCGCGCTGCGCATGCGTACGCTCTCCCGTGAAGGCGCATACCCGCAATAGCGTGCACCCGCGGGCGCACGGTATGCGTATTTACGGTAGAGTTTATGTAGTCGTAGCGTGCGACTCATTCGTTATACATTTTCATAATTAATGTAGTTTATAGATCATGATCCCTTTAATAGTTCCTGAAAGTTTGGTTAATATAGAACGTCCCTGAACGGAGGAATCCCTCTTTGTATTGTACGAAGGGTCTAACAGGAATCATATAGCAGTGTTTGGTACCCATCGGAAGAGTATTTAATTAACAATATTCCGGTGTTGGTTTGGAGCGTATTAAATCGCTCGTGCGGATAGTTATGGACATAAGAAGTTTATGTCCATTTCTATTATTTACTCATACTCAGGTATGCGGCGGGAAACCCAGTTTCCCACCCACCTGAGCTGTTGGAAATCGTCACAGCCCACCTGTATGAATCAACCTATGACCTTTTGTTATGATACGGGGCCGAATTCCTTCATCCAATGGACAATGGGATTGTAGGGACTATGAGATTGCATTGTGTGTGGGGCATAAATAGGCAGGCCGACCATATCCAACTTCACTCTCATCAACGGTTTTCTTGCTGATAATCGGGAGCTGGATATCGAGGCGCATGCGATCATACCCTTTGTGCGTAAGTTTTCTCTCCGTAATCATTGTCTTACTGTGAGCCAATTTCTCTCATCTCTTTCCATTTCTCTCTCTCCTTTCTCTTTTCTCTCACATCTCCCCTAGACTAGTATTGAATTGTATTAGATAGTATTGTATATTGGTTAGGAGGAATCTGTTATATGGTAGTGTATCATTTGTACTGTTATTCTCTTTTACAAGTATATTAGATATAATACAGTTAATAGGCTTTGGACCCTAAACCCGTATCTGTGTATTTCCTATAGTGTTGTGTTCACTTGAGCGTCGGTGACGCTCAAGCAGCTTTGTAGTTAGTCAGGGTACACAAGGTTGCACTTACACCCTGTATTCACATTAAGGTATTCTGTGTATTTCCTTGGTAAAAGGTTTAGACATAAAGGTATAGCGTTGTGAGCGTCTGCGCCGCTGGTGATCTCCTCGTGGTCTCGAGCGTCCGCTACGCCATAGCGAATCATTTCTCTAGTCATAGCCAACAACGTGCTGTCCTGTGATCACTGGGCCGTGAGCGAACGTGACGCTTGAGCGTCTCGCCTACGGCTGAGCGATCGTTACGCAACTAGCGTACCCTTCCGGTACTTCTTAAGTGAACAGCGTACAGTGTTCTTAGACTTCATTAAGGGTTGTTTATACGACAAAAGAATTTAGTATTGTCACCGTGTACATCCCCCTCCTCACAGATTATCAATTCGTCCCCACTGGAATCCACCATCTCAGCTCCCTGTGTACTTTGTGGAGGCAATTGCTGCTGGTCAATGTCTCCGCGGAGGAATTGATTATAATTCATTTTAATGAACATCATCTTCTCCACATTTTCTGGATGTAACCTCGTACGCCGATTGCTGACAAGGTGAGCGGCGGCACTAAACACTCTTTCGGAGTACACACTTGTGGGAGGGCAACTTAGGTAGAATAAAGCCAGTTTGTGCAAGGGCCTCCAAATTGCCTCTTTTTCCTGCCAGTATAAGTACGGACTGTGTGACGTGCCTACTTGGATGCGGTCACTCATATAATCCTCCACCATTCTATCAATGTTGAGAGAATCATATGCAGTGACAGTAGACGACATGTCCGTAATCGTTGTCAGGTCCTTCAGTCCGGACCAGATGTCAGCATCAGCAGTCGCTCCAGACTGCCCTGCATCACCGCCAGCGGGTGGGCTCGGAATTCTGAGCCTTTTCCTCGCACCCCCAGTTGCGGGAGAATGTGAAGGAGGAGATGTTGACAGGTCGCGTTCCGCTTGACTTGACAATTTTGTCACCAGCAGGTCTTTCAACCCCAGCAGACCTGTGTCTGCCGGAAAGAGAGATCCAAGGTAGGCTTTAAATCTAGGATCGAGCACGGTGGCCAAAATGTAGTGCTCTGATTTCAACAGATTGACCACCCGTGAATCCTTGTTAAGCGAATTAAGGGCTGCATCCACAAGTCCCACATGCCTAGCGGAATCGCTCCCTTTTAGCTCCTTCTTCAATGCCTCCAGCTTCTTCTGCAAAAGCCTGATGAGGGGAATGACCTGACTCAGGTTGGCAGTGTCTGAACTGACTTCACGTGTGGCAAGTTCAAAGGGCATCAGAACCTTGCACAACGTTGAAATCATTCTCCACTGCACTTGAGACAGGTGCATTCCACCTCCTATATCGTGCTCAATTGTATAGGCTTGAATGACCTTTTGCTGCTCCTCCAACCTCTGAAGCATATAGAGGGTTGAATTCCACCTCGTTACCACTTCTTGCTTCAGATGATGGCAGGGCAGGTTCAGTAGTTTTTGGTGGTGCTCCAGTCTTCTGTACGTGGTGCCTGTACGCCGAAAGTGTCCCGCAATTTTTCTGGCCACCGACAGCATCTCTTGCACGCCCCTGTCGTTTTTTAAAAAATTCTGCACCACCAAATTCAAGGTATGTGCAAAACATGGGACGTGCTGGAATTTGCCCATATTTAATGCACACACAATATTGCTGGCGTTGTCCGATGCCACAAATCCACAGGAGAGTCCAATTGGGGTAAGCCATTCCGCGATGATCTTCCTCAGTTGCCGTAAGAGGTTTTCAGCTGTGTGCGTATTCTGGAAAGCGGTGATACAAAGCGTAGCCTGCCTAGGAAAGAGTTGGCGTTTGCGAGATGCTGCTACTGGTGCCGCCGCTGCTGTTCTTGCGGCGGGAGTCCATACATCTACCCAGTGGGCTGTCACAGTCATATAGTCCTGACCCTGCCCTGCTCCACTTGTCCACATGTCCGTGGTTAAGTGGACATTGGGTACAACTGCATTTTTTAGGACACTGGTGAGTCTTTTTCTGACGTCCGTGTACATTCTCGGTATCGCCTGCCTAGAGAAGTGGAACCTAGATGGTATTTGGTAACGGGGGCACACTGCCTCAATAAATTGTCTAGTTCCCTGTGAACTAACGGCGGATACCGGACGCACGTCTAACACCAACATAGTTGTCAAGGACTCAGTTATCCGCTTTGCAGTAGGATGACTGCTGTGATATTTCATCTTCCTCGCAAAGGACTGTTGAACAGTCAATTGCTTACTGGAAGTAGTACAAGTGGGCTTACGACTTCCCCTCTGGGATGACCATCGACTCCCAGCGGCAACAACAGCAGCGCCAGCAGCAGTAGGCGTTACACGCAAGGATGCATCGGAGGAATCCCAGGCAGGAGAGGACTCGTCAGAATTGCCAGTGACATGGCCTGCAGGACTATTGGCATTCCTGGGGAAGGAGGAAATTGACACTGAGGGAGTTGGTGGGGTGGTTTGCGTGAGCTTGGTTACAAGAGGAAGGGATTTACTGGTCAGTGGACTGCTTCCGCTGTCACCCAAAGTTTTTGAACTTGTCACTGACTTATTATGAATGCGCTGCAGGTGACGTATAAGGGAGGATGTTCCGAGGTGGTTAACGTCCTTACCCCTACTTATTACAGCTTGACAAAGGGAACACACGGCTTGACACCTGTTGTCCGCATTTCTGGTGAAATACCTCCACACCGAAGAGCTGATTTTTTTGGTATTTTCACCTGGCATGTCAACGGCCATATTCCTCCCACGGACAACAGGTGTCTCCCCGGGTGCCTGACTTAAACAAACCACCTCACCATCAGAATCCTCCTGGTCAATTTCCTCCCCAGCGCCAGCAACACCCATATCCTCCTCATCCTGGTGTACTTCAACACTGACATCTTCAATCTGACTATCAGGAACTGGACTGCGGGTGCTCCTTCCAGCACTTGCAGGGGGCGTGCAAATGGTGGAAGGCGCATGCTCTTCACGTCCAGTGTTGGGAAGGTCAGGCATCGCAACCGACACAATTGGACTCTCCTTGTGGATTTGGGATTTCGAAGAATGCACAGTTCTTTGCTGTGCTGCTTTTGCCAGCTTGAGTCTTTTCATTTTTCTAGCGAGAGGCTGAGTGCTTCCATCCTCATGTGAAGCTGAACCACTAGCCATGAACATAGGCCAGGGCCTCAGCCGTTCCTTGCCACTCCGTGTGGTAAATGGCATATTGGCAAGTTTACGCTTCTCCTCCGACAATTTTATTTTAGGTTTTGGAGTCCTTTTTTTACTGATATTTGGTGTTTTGGATTTGACATGCTCTGTACTATGACATTGGGCATCGGCCTTGGCAGACGACGTTGCTGGCATTTCATCGTCTCGGCCATGACTAGTGGCAGCAGCTTCAGCACGAGGTGGAAGTGGATCTTGATCTTTCCCTAATTTTGGAACCTCAACATTTTTGTTCTCCATATTTTAATAGGCACAACTAAAAGGCACCTCAGGTAAACAATGGAGATGGATGGATTGGATACTAGTATACAATTATGGACGGGCTGCCGAGTGCCGACACAGAGGTAGCCACAGCCGTGAACTACCGCACTGTACTGTGTCTGCTGCTAATATATAGACTGGTTGATAAAGAGATAGTATACTCGTAACTAGTATGTATGTATAAAGAAAGAAAAAAAAACCACGGTTAGGTGGTATATACAATTATGGACGGGCTGCCGAGTGCCGACACAGAGGTAGCCACAGCCGTGAACTACCGCACTGTACTGTGTCTGCTGCTAATATAGACTGGTTGATAAAGAGATAGTATACTCGTAACTAGTATGTATGTATAAAGAAAGAAAAAAAAACCACGGTTAGGTGGTATATACAATTATGGACGGGCTGCCGAGTGCCGACACAGAGGTAGCCACAGCCGTGAACTACCGCACTGTACTGTGTCTGCTGCTAATATATAGACTGGTTGATAAAGAGATAGTATACTCGTAACTAGTATGTATGTATAAAGAAAGAAAAAAAAACCACGGTTAGGTGGTATATACAATTATGGACGGGCTGCCGAGTGCCGACACAGAGGTAGCCACAGCCGTGAACTACCGCACTGTACTGTGTCTGCTGCTAATATATAGACTGGTTGATAAAGAGATAGTATACTCGTAACTAGTATGTATGTATAAAGAAAGAAAAAAAAACCACGGTTAGGTGGTATATACAATTATGGACGGGCTGCCGAGTGCCGACACAGAGGTAGCCACAGCCGTGAACTACCGCACTGTACTGTGTCTGCTGCTAATATAGACTGGTTGTTGATAAAGAGATAGTATACTACTAATATTATATATACTGGTGGTCAGGTCACTGGTCACTAGTCACACTGGCAGTGGCACTCCTGCAGCAAAAGTGTGCACTGTTTAATTTTAATATAATATTATGTACTCCTGGCTCCTGCTATAACCTATAACTGGCACTGCAGTAGTGCTCCCCAGTCTCCCCCACAATTATAAGCTGTGTGAGCTGAGCAGTCAGACAGATATATAATATATATAGATGATGCAGCACACTGGCCTGAGCCTGAGCAGTGCACACAGATATGGTATGTGACTGACTGAGTCACTGTGTGTATCGCTTTTTTCAGGCAGAGAACGGATATATTAAATAAACTGCACTGTGTGTCTGGTGGTCACTCACTATATAATATATTATGTACTCCTGGCTCCTGCTATAACCTATAACTGGCACTGCAGTAGTGCTCCCCAGTCTCCCCCACAATTATAAGCTGTGTGAGCTGAGCAGTCAGACAGATATATATAATATTATATATAGATAATAGATGATGCAGCACACTGGCCTGAGCCTGAGCAGTGCACACAGATATGGTATGTGATAGAGATGAGCGGGTTCGGTTTCTTTGAATCCGAACCCGCACGAACTTCACTTTTTTTTCCACGGGTCCGAGCGACTCGGATCTTCCCGCCTTGCTCGGTTAACCCGAGCGCACCCGAACGTCATCATGACGCTGTCGGATTCTCGCGAGGCTCGGATTCTATCGCGAGACTCGGATTCTATATAAGGAGCCGCGCGTCGCCGCCATTTTCACTCGTGCATTGAGATTGATAGGGAGAGGACGTGTCTGGCGTCCTCTCCATTAGAATAGAGATAGATAGATTAGATAGAGAGAGATTGTGCAGAGTCGCAGACAGAGTTAGTTTACCACAGTCAGTGACCAGTGCAGTTGCTAGTTAACTTTTATTTAATATAATATATCCGTTCACTTCTCTCTGCTATATCCGTTCTCTGCCTGAAAAAAAAAACGATACACAGCACAGTCAGTCACACAGTGTGACTCAGTCTGTGTGCACTCAGCTCAGCCCAGTGTGCTGCACAGTCATCAATGTATAAATTAAAAGCTTATAATTAATTGTGGGGGAGACTGGGGAGCACTGCAGGTTGTTAGCAGGAGCCAGGAGTACAATTATATTAATTAACAGTGCACACTTTTGCTGCAGGAGTGGTGACCAGTGCCTGACCACCAGTATAGTATTGTTGTATACTACTAATATCTCTTTAAATATCAACCAGTCTATATTAGCAGCAGACACAGTACAGTGCGGTAGTTCACGGCTGTGGCTACCTCTGTGTCGGCACACGGCAGGCAGTCCGTCCGACCAGAATTGTATTATTTATTATTATATACCTACCACCTAACCGTGGTTTTTTTTTCATTCTTTATACCGTCATAGTGTCATCCTAATTGTTACGAGTATACTACTATCTCTTTATCAACCAGTGTACAGTGCGGTAGTTCACGGCTGTGGCTACCTCTGTGTCGGCACACGGCAGGCAGTCCGTCCGACCAGAATTGTGTTATTTATTATTATATACCTACCACCTAACCGTGGTTTTTTTTTTCATTCTTTATACCGTCATAGTGTCATCCTAATTGTTACGAGTATACTACTATCTCTTTATCAACCAGTGTACAGTGCGGTAGTTCACGGCTGTGGCTACCTCTGTGTCGGCACACGGCAGGCAGTCCGTCCGACCAGAATTGTATTATTTATTATTATATACCTACCACCTAACCGTGGTTTTTTTTTCATTCTTTATACCGTCATAGTGTCATCCTAATTGTTACGAGTATACTACTATCTCTTTATCAACCAGTGTACAGTGCGGTAGTTCACGGCTGTGGCTACCTCTGTGTCGGCACACGGCAGGCAGTCCGTCCGACCAGAATTGTATTATTTATTATTATATACCTACCACCTAACCGTGGTTTTTTTTTCATTCTTTATACCGTCATAGTGTCATCCTAATTGTTACGAGTATACTACTATCTCTTTATCAACCAGTGTACAGTGCGGTAGTTCACGGCTGTGGCTACCTCTGTGTCGGCACACGGCAGGCAGTCCGTCCGACCAGAATTGTATTATTTATTATTATATACCTACCACCTAACCGTGGTTTTTTTTTCATTCTTTATACCGTCATAGTGTCATCCTAATTGTTACGAGTATACTACTATCTCTTTATCAACCAGTGTACAGTGCGGTAGTTCACGGCTGTGGCTACCTCTGTGTCGGCACACGGCAGGCAGTCCGTCCGACCAGAATTGTATTATTTATTATTATATACCTACCACCTAACCGTGGTTTTTTTTTCATTCTTTATACCGTCATAGTGTCATCCTAATTGTTACGAGTATACTACTATCTCTTTATCAACCAGTGTACAGTGCGGTAGTTCACGGCTGTGGCTACCTCTGTGTCGGCACACGGCAGGCAGTCCGTCCGACCAGAATTGTATTATTTATTATTATATACCTACCACCTAACCGTGGTTTTTTTTTCATTCTTTATACCGTCATAGTGTCATCCTAATTGTTACGAGTATACTACTATCTCTTTATCAACCAGTGTACAGTGCGGTAGTTCACGGCTGTGGCTACCTCTGTGTCGGCACACGGCAGGCAGTCCGTCCGACCAGAATTGTATTATTTATTATTATATACCTACCACCTAACCGTGGTTTTTTTTTCATTCTTTATACCGTCGTCATAGTGTCATACTAGTTGTTACGAGTATACTACTATCTCTTTATCAACCAGTGTACAGTGCGGTAGTTCACGGCTGTGGCTACCTCTGTGTCGGCACTCGGCAGCCCGTCCATAATTGTATATACCACCTAACCGTGGTTTTTTTTTCTTTCTTTATACATACATACTAGTTACGAGTATACTATCTCTTTATCAACCAGTCTATATATTAGCAGCAGACACAGTACAGTGCGGTAGTTCACGGCTGTGGCTACCTCTGTGTCGGCACTCGGCAGCCCGTCCATAATTGTATACTAGTATCCAATCCATCCATCTCCATTGTTTACCTGAGGTGCCTTTTAGTTGTGCCTATTAAAATATGGAGAACAAAAATGTTGAGGTTCCAAAATTAGGGAAAGATCAAGATCCACTTCCACCTCGTGCTGAAGCTGCTGCCACTAGTCATGGCCGAGACGATGAAATGCCAGCAACGTCGTCTGCCAAGGCCGATGCCCAATGTCATAGTACAGAGCATGTCAAATCCAAAACACCAAATATCAGTAAAAAGACTCTTTTTTTCTTTGCGTCATGTGCTGTTTGGGGAGGGTTTTTTGGAAGGGACATCCTGCGTGACACTGCAGTGCCACTCCTAGATGGGCCCGGTGTTTGTGTCGGCCACTAGGGTCGCTAATCTTACTCACACAGCTACCTCATTGCGCCTCTTTTTTTCTTTGCGTCATGTGCTGTTTGGGGAGGGTTTTTTGGAAGGGCCATCCTGCGTGACACTGCAGTGCCACTCCTAGATGGGCCCGGTGTTTGTGTCGGCCACTAGGGTCGCTAATCTTACTCACACAGCTACCTCATTGCGCCTCTTTTTTTCTTTGCGTCATGTGCTGTTTGGGGAGGGTTTTTTGGAAGGGACATCCTGCGTGACACTGCAGTGCCACTCCTAGATGGGCCCGGTGTTTGTGTCGGCCACTAGGGTCGCTAATCTTACTCACACAGCTACCTCATTGCGCCTCTTTTTTTCTTTGCGTCATGTGCTGTTTGGGGAGGGTTTTTTGGAAGGGCCATCCTGCGTGACACTGCAGTGCCACTCCTAGATGGGCCCGGTGTTTGTGTCGGCCACTAGGGTCGCTAATCTTACTCACACAGCTACCTCATTGCGCCTCTTTTTTTCTTTGCGTCATGTGCTGTTTGGGGAGGGTTTTTTGGAAGGGACATCCTGCGTGACACTGCAGTGCCACTCCTAGATGGGCCCGGTGTTTGTGTCGGCCACTAGGGTCGCTTATCTTACTCACACAGCGACCTCGGTGCAAATTTTAGGACTAAAAATAATATTGTGAGGTGTGAGGTATTCAGAATAGACTGAAAATGAGTGTAAATTATGGTTTTTGAGGTTAATAATACTTTGGGATCAAAATGACCCCCAAATTCTATGATTTAAGCTGTTTTTTAGTGTTTTTGGAAAAAAACACCCGAATCCAAAACACACCCGAATCCGACAAAAAAAATTCGGTGAGGTTTTGCCAAAACGCGTTCGAACCCAAAACACGGCCGCGGAACCGAACCCAAAACCAAAACACAAAACCCGAAAAATTTCAGGCGCTCATCTCTAGTATGTGACTGAGTCACTGTGTGCTGTGTATCGCTTTTTTCAGGCAGAGAACGGATTATAAAGTAAACTGCACTGTCCTCACTAGTAAACTCTCTCCACTCAGTCTCTACACTTCTACAGTAACAGTACTCCTCCTAGTCAGCTCCAGTAAATCTCTCTCAGTCTCTTATAATCTAAATGGAGAGGACGCCAGCCACGTCCTCTCCCTATCAATCTCAATGCACGTGTGAAAATGGCGGCGACGCGCGGCTCCTTATATAGAATCCGAGTCTCGCGATAGAATCCGAGCCTCGCGAGAATCCGACAGCGTCATGATGACGTTCGGGCGCGCTCGGGTTAACCGAGCAAGGCGGGAAGATCCGAGTCGCTCGGACCCGTGAAAAAAAACATGAAGTTCTGGCGGGTTCGGATTCAGAGAAACCGAACCCGCTCATCTCTACTTCCTATCTGTGTATGCATCAGCTGATGTGAGGGATGCTGGGAGGGATACGAGGGAAGCAGTTAGTATCCTGGCTATCGGGATCCAGACTTTGGCCCGGAATGTCCCCTCTGGGGGGAGGGGGGGGGGGTCCACGCCACCACTAGAGGAGAAATAAATTAGTGTGATGAGCGAAACTGGCCACTGGGCCCAAAGCATAGAGCAGGCGTAGGTCTTATGACCGTGGGGATTCTGACGGTTGGGATCCCATACTGAATCTGGATATGATTGGATCCCTCTCAGAGGTTAACGCTGGAAGATAGAAGCGCTATAAAATAAATAAATAATAAGTATGACTTGAAAGCTACAGACTTTATTATACTGCAACATTCAGGTTTACAAACACATCTGGTGAATGACGGAGTACAAGATCAATGGGTCATTTTAGGGTTTATTTACCTAACCCCCCAAAATTTAGGGAGGTGCATCATGCGGGATTTCCACAGCTAAAATTTCCACCTTGTCACTGCTGTAGTTATTCTGGATTCATTTTCTCAGTGCTGTGTAATACATTTTAGTGAAATCTTAATGGAATTTAGGGGGTAATTCAGACCTGCTCTCTAGGGTGCGTTTAGCTGTGTGCAGGTGTGCGATCGCATTTGTAGCAGAGCTGCACAAACATCAGTCTGTGCAGTTTCTGCTCAGCTCAAGACTTACTCTTCCGCTGCGATGATCGAGGCCAAAGCTGACGTCAGGAACCCTCCCTCCAAACGCCCGGTCCCTCCTGCGTTTTCCCAGACACTCCTACAAAACGGTCAGTTGCCACCCACAAACGGCCTCTTCCTGTCAATCTCCTTGCGATCGCCCGTGCAATCGTTTTTTCGCACCATGCCCGGAGCAGTTGTCTGACGTGCTGGCACATTGCGGTGCATACGCATGCGCAGTTCGGATCTGATTGCAGGCTGTGAGAAAAGTGACATTATGTGTTTCATTATGTTTATAAGGGAATTAATAATGTGCGACATATGTGTAAGTGACATTATGTGTTTCATTATGTGTATAAGGGCATTAATGATGTACGGCATGTGTAAAGGCACAATGTGTGTCATCATGTGTATAAGGGCATTAATAAAAGTTGGCATAATGTGTAAGGCACATTAGGTTTATAAGGACATTAATAATGTGTGTCATATGTGTAAGGGGCATTACTGTGTGGTATTATGTGTATAAATGCATTACTAATGTGTGGCATTATGTGTATAAGGTGCTCTACTGTGTGGTGTAGCGTATAGAAAGGGCACTACTGTGTGGTCTAATGTGAATAAAGAGCAATATGGTGTGGTGTAATGTGAATAAGGAACAATTCAATATGATGGGAATAAGGGGCACTACTGTGAGGAGTAATGTATATAAGGTAAAGTGGTACTACTGTGTGATGTAACGTGAATTAGGGACACTATCGCATGATATAATGTGAATAAAGTGGAACTACTGTTTGGTGTAATTTGAATTGGGGGTACTATTGTGTGGCCATGCCCCTTCCCAGCAAAAACACACCCCTTTTTAGGCTGTGCACTGAATGTGCGCACTGTTCCTCTTTAAAATATAGGGGGTAGTAGCACCAAAATAAGGACTGCTATGGGTGAGGGGGGATGGTGCTAGGAAAGGGGTGCAGGGTCAGAAGTGGAACTAGCGGTGGTGCTAGGGGGCAGAATCTTGCCTAGGGCAGCATATTGGTTAGGGCCGGCCCTGTGCTACAGCTTTACAAAGGATATGATTCACAATGACATCATCCATGTAGTATACTATAGATCCTGCTGGAGACATGGGTGCGAGGGTAACATATGTGACAAACTGCAACATATGACTGTGTGCTACCACAACTCCCCTCCCCCTCCATCATCCACTGCGACACAGACACTAAATGAAGAGATAGGTGCAAAAGTCTGGAAATCGCTAAATGTGGCAGGGAATCTACTGCTTGTCGCATCACACGTCATGGGCCATGTGACGCAAACAGGTCAGAGAATGAGGACACATCGGTATATGATGTACTGCTTAATAATAACATAAATGATACATTGCCAGAAAGCAATCTTTCAGAAAAACATTTCTCTGACGTCCTAGTGGATGCTGGGAACTCCGTAAGGACCATGGGGAATAGCGGCTCCGCAGGAGACTGGGCACAACTAAGAAAGATTTAGGACTACCTGGTGTGCACTGGCTCCTCCCTCTATGCCCCTCCTCCAGACCTCAGTTAGAATTTTGTGCCCGGCCGAGCTGGATGCACACTAGGGGCTCTCCTGAGCTTCTAGAAAAGAAAGTATAATTAGGTTTTTTATTTTCAGTGAGATCTGCTGGCAACAGACTCACTGCTACGAGGGACTGAGGGGAGAAGAAGCGAACCTACCTGCTTGCAGCTAGCTTGGGCTTCTTAGGCTACTGGACACCATTAGCTCCAGAGGGATCGAACACAGGCCCAGCCTCGGTCGTCCGGTCCCGGAGCCGCGCCGCCGCCCCCCTTGCAGAGCCAGAAGCAAGAAGACGTTCCTGGAAATCGGCGGCAGAAGACTTCGGTCTTCATTAAGGTAGCGCACAGCACTGCAGCTGTCCACCATTGCTCCCCATGCACACCACACACTCCAGTCACTGATGGGTGCAGGGCGCTGGGGGGGGGGGGCGCCCTGGGCTGCAATAAGAGTACCTTATTGGCAAATGACCACATAATATAGTCATTAAGACTATATATGTGTAAAATCCCCTGCCATAACTTCCATAAAAAAGCGGGAGAAGTCCGCCGAAAAAGGGGCGGAGCTATCTCCCTCAGCACACTGGCGCCATTTTCCCTCACAGCTCCGCTGGAAGGACGCTCCCCAGGCTCTCCCCTGCAGTTTCCAGACTCCATAGGGTAAAAAAGAGAGGGGGGGCACTAAATTTGTGTAATATTGGCAGCTATAGGGGAAAAATCACTGTGTGTAGTGTGAATCCCTGCATTATATAGCGCTCTGGTGTGTGCTGGCATACTCTCTCTCTGTCTCCCCAAAGGACTTTGTGGGGTCCTATCCTCAGTCAGAGCATTCCCTGTGTGTGTGCGGTGTGTCGGTACGGCTGTGTCGACATGTTTGATGAGGAGGCTTATGTGGAGGCGGAGCAGGTGCCGATAAATGTGATGTCACCCCCTGCGGGGTCGACACCTGAATGGATGGACATGTGGAAGGAATTACGTGACAGTGTCAACTCCTTACATAAAAGGTTTGACGACATAACAGATGTGGGACAGCTGACTTCTCAGCTCGTGCCTGCCCAGGCGTCTCAAAAGCCATCAGGGGCTCTAAAACGCCTGCTACCTCAGATGGCAGACACAGATGTCGACATGGATACTGACTCCAGTGTCGACGATGATGAGACTAGTGTACATTCCAATAGAGCCACCCGTTACATGATTACGGCAATGAAAAATGTGTTGCACATTTCTGATATTACCCCGGGTACCACAAAAAAGGGTATTATGTTTGGGGGGGAAAAACTACCAGTGGTTTTTCCCCCTTCGGATGAATTAAATGAAGTATGTGAAGAAGCGTGGGTTTCCCCCGATAAGAAACTGGTAATTTCTAAAAAGTTACTAATGGCGTACCCTTTCCCGCCAGAGGATAGGTCACGTTGGGAGACATCCCCTAGGGTGGATAAAGCGCTCACACGCCTGTCAAAGAAGGTGGCACTACCGTCTCCGGACACGGCCGCCCTAAAGGAACCTGCTGATAGGAAGCAGGAGACTATCCTGAAGTCTGTATATACACACTCAGGAATTATACTGAGACCGGCTATTGCTTCAGCATGGATGTGCAGTGCTGCAGCTGCGTGGTCAGATTCCCTGTCGGAAAACATTGATACCCTAGACAGGGACACTATATTGCTAACCGTAGAGCATATTAAAGACGCTGTCTTATACATGAGAGATGCACAGAGGGATATTTGCCGGCTGGCATCTAAAATAAACGCAATGTCCATTTCTGCCAGGAGAGGATTGTGGACTCGGCAATGGACAGGAGATGCAGATTCTAAAAGGCACATGGAAGTTTTGCCTTACAAGGGTGAGGAGTTGTTTGGGGATGGTCTCTCGGACCTCGTTTCCACAGCAACAGCTGGGAAGTCAACATTTTTACCCCATGTTCCCTCACAGCCAAAGAAAGCACCGTATTGGTACAGTCCTTTCGGCCCCAGAAAGGCAAGCGGGTTAGAGGCGCGTCCTTTCTGCCCAGAGGCAGAGGTAGAGGGAAAAAGCTGCAACATACAGCCAGTTCCCTGGAACAAAAGTCCTCCCCCGCTTCCTCTAAGTCCACCGCATGACGCTGGGGCTCCACAGGCGGAGCCAGGTACGGTGGGGGCCCGTCTCAAGAACTTCAGCAACCAGTGGGCTCGTTCACGGGTGGATCCCTGGATTCTACAGGTAGTATCTCAGGGGTACAAGCTGGAATTCGAGACGTCTCCCACTCGCCGTTTCCTCAAATCTGCCTTGCCGACAGCTCCCCCGGACAGGGAGGCAGTGCTGGAGGCGATTCACAAGCTGTATTCTCAGCAGGTGATAATCAAGGTACCCCTCCTTCAACAAGGATGGGGTTACTATTCCACAATGTTTGTGGTACCGAAACCGGACGGTTCGGTGAGACCCATTTTAAATTTAAAATCTTTGAACACTTATATAAGAAGGTTCAAGTTCAAGATGGAATCGCTCAGAGCGGTGATTGCAAGCCTGGACGAGGGGGATTACATGGTGTCACTGGACATCAAGGATGCTTACCTGCATGTCCCCATTTACCCTCCTCACCAGGACTACCTCAGATTTGTGGTACAGGACTGTCATTACCAATTCCAGACGTTGCCGTTTGGTCTGTCCACGGCACCGAGGGTATTTACCAAGGTAATGGCCGAAATGATGATACTCCTTCGGAAAAAGGGAGTTTTAATTATCCCGTACTTGGACGATCTCCTTATAAAGGCGAGGTCCAGGGAACAGTTGTTGATCGAAGTAGCACTAGCGCGGGAAGTGCTACAACAGCACGGCTGGACCCTGAATATTCCAAAGTCGCAGCTGGTTCCTACAACCCGTCTACTGTTCCTGGGGATGGTTCTGGACACAGAACAGAAAAAAGTGTTTCTCCCGGAGGAGAAGGCCAAGGAGTTATCGTCTCTAGTCAGAGACCTCCTAAAACCAAAACAGGTGTCGGTGCACCACCGCACGCGAGTCCTGGGAAAGATGGTGGCTTCTTACGAAGCAATTCCATTCGGAAGGTTCCATGCAAGGATCTTTCAGTGGGATCTGTTGGACAAGTGGTCCGGGTCGCATCTTCAGATGCATCGGCTGATAACCCTGTCTCCAAGGGCCAGGGTGTCGCTACTGTGGTGGCTGCAGAGTGCTCATCTTCTAGAGGGCCGCAGATTCGGCATACAGGACTGGATCCTGGTGACCACGGATGCCAGCCTTCGAGGTTGGGGGGTAGTCACACAGGGAAGAAACTTCCAAGGACTATGGACAAGTCAGGAGACTTCCCTACACATAAATATTCTGGAACTAAGGGCCATTTACAATGCCCTAAGTCAGGCAAGACCCCTGCTTCAACACCAGCCGGTGCTGATCCAGTCAGACAACATCACGGCGGTCGCCCATGTAAACCGTCAGGGCGGCACAAGAAGCAGGATGGCGATGGCAGAAGCCACAAAGAGGGCGGCGGCATAGCGTTTGCACGGCTGCTAAAAGCAGCTAGCGAGCTAACAACTCGGAATGAGGGCCATTGTAATTTAACAGATGTAAGTTGGTCAGTTCTTACAATATTTGTATGAATAATGGTCCTAACCCAGCTCTATGTAACGTATCTGACAGATGAGAATAAATATGTCCTGGGTTAGATCAGCGTGGTGACCTATTAGCTATATAAGAACAATACTTCCATTTTTTGCCAGATTTCATAAGCTAACAATCGCCCACAAATGCTCATGTGCCCTTGTCAGTGTATGTGCTCACTCATCTTTATGTGCTGTGGACAGGGTCGGACTGACCCACAGGAGAACAGGGGAATCCACCAGTGGGCCCCACTGCCTATGGGCCCACCTCCTCCTCTAGGGATTAGGTTCCAGGCTGTATCCTAGTGCACTTTAATTATACATTATACATATGTTACCTTATACTGCACAGGACTATGGGACCAGCCCATGCACTCTCTTACGGTTAGGTGGGCCTCTGTGTGGTGGTTGGCCACACCTCCACTATTGCCTGGCCACATCCTTAAGCATGGGCCCCTACCACTGTATTTCCCCGGTGGGCCCTTCTTGACCCAGTCCGACACTGGCTGTGGAACTATAGACTTATTACTGGACATCCACAAGCAGCATGTGAGGACATTTGTCTGACTACGCTCTAGGATAAATGGGAAACAGTAATTTAGGATTGATAAGAGAAAGGTCCTGAAAGCAAAATATTCAGTGAGGCTGGAATGGAAAATGGTTTCTATTTGGAAATGAAAGTAAATCACTATGGTTTCTTATGATATTTGGGGAGGATCCACTATGAACACAGGGGTGTTATGGAAAAGAAAATACTGTAACTTCTACAAATCACACAAAATACACCACATTTTATTTTGGGTAAATGGTTTATTAATCTGATTTCCCCATATTAAGAACTGTGGGTGTAACTATAGTGGGTGCAAGGGTTGCCATTGCTATGGGGCCCAGATGTCCTGGACCCAGGTTATATAGTTGCATACCAATTTCCCAGATTTGCCTGCTAAGCAATTGGGTTTGATCCATTGCCTAGCCTGAGTTGTGTGATATTACATTATTATCAGTGAGAGAAAAGTATTGTGGATGTTACAATGGTAAGGGGGCACTGTAATGTGGCATAATTTGACCTGGAGGCCACTGTAATGTGGCACAATATGAATTGTCGGCACAATGGGGGTAATTCCAAGTTGATCGCAGCAGAAATTCTGTTAGCAATTGGGAAAAACCATGTGCACCGCAGGGGAGGCAGATATAACATGTGCAGAGAGAGTTAGATTTGGGTGGGATGTGTTCAATCTGCAATCTAAATTGCAGTGTAAAAATAAAGCAGCCAGTATTTACCCTGCACAGAAACAAAATAACCCACCCAAATCTAACTCTCTCTGCACATGTTATATCTGCCTCCCCTGCAGTGCACATGGGGGGTAATTCCAAGTTGATCGCAGCAGGAATTTTTTTAGCAATTGGGCAAAACCATGTGCACTGCAGGGGGAGGCAGATTTAACATGTGCAGAGAGAGTTAGATTTGGGTGTGGTGTGTTCAATCTGCAATCTAATTTGCAGTGTAAAAATAAAGCAGCCAGTATTTACCCTGCACAGAAACAAAATAACCAACCCAAATCTAACTCTCTCTGCACATGTTATATCTGTCCCCCCTGCAGTGCACATGGTTTTGCCCAATTGCTAACAGAATTCCTGCTACGATCAACTTGGAATTACCCCCATGGTTTTGCCCAACTGCTAAAAAATTTCCTGCTGCGATCAACCTGGAATTACCCCCCATGTGCACTGCAGGGGGGGCAGATTTAACATGTGCAGAGAGAGTTAGATTTGGGTGGGGTGTGTTCAATCTGCAATCTAATTTGCAGTGTAAAAATAAATCAGCCAGTATTTACCCTGCACAGAAATAAAATAACCCACCCAAATCTAACTCTCTCTGCACATGTTATATCTGCCTCCCCTGCAGTGCACATGGTTTTGCACAACTGCTAACAAAATTCCTGCTGCGATCAACTTGGAATTACCCCCTATGTGTAATAGTCTGATCTGTTTATTGTAATGTGGAGGGCCCTATAATGTCACATAATCAGGGCCAGATTAAGGCTAGTGGGGCCCCAGGGCAACAAAGGTGTGGGGGTCTCCACCAATAAAATTGACTCTGAACCCTGCCACTGTCACTTCCCACAGGGGAGCAGGAGAGAGGATGAGGGAAGGGAGAGAGAGAGACATAGAGAGAGAGAGACAAAGAGAGTGTCTGGGGGAGAGAGAGAGAGAGAGAGAGAGAGAGAGAGGGGGGGGGGAAGAAGGAGAGAGATAGGAGCATCAGGGAAAAAGAGAGAAGAGCAAGAGAGAGAAACTGAGTGTCAGAGAGAAAAAGAAAAGGTGCCAGGCACAGACAGAGAGAGAGAGATAGGGAGTCAGGGAGAGAGAGAGAGAAAGAGTTAGGGAGAGAGAGCAAAAAAGAGGGGGCCAGGGAGAGAGGAGTGATGGACAGAGAGTGAGAGGGTATCTGGAAGAGAGAGAAGGGGAGTCAGGAAGAGAGAGAGTGTCGGAGAGAGAGGGTATCAAGGAAAGACAGGGAAAGAGAGAAGGGGGGAGATAGGGTATCAGGGAGAGAGAGAGAAGGGAGCATTAGAGAGGGTGTCAGGGAGATGGAGAAGGACAGAGAGGGGAGAGAGATAAAGGAGCCAGAGAGATAGCGGTGATTGAGAAAGAGGGGGATGAGAGAGGGGAGAGAGTGTGAGGGTGTCAGCAAAAGACAGAGAAAGAGGGAGAGAGGGGAGCAAGAGAGGGAGAGGGATGATGCAGGGAAAGAGGGAGGACGGGAGACAGACAGAGAGTGTCAGGCAGAAAGAAAGAGGGGTACAGGAGAGAGTGTGTGTCAGGGGGAGAGAAAGAGATCGAGAGAGGAGAAACAGTGAGAGGGAGGGAGAGGGAACGGGAGAGAGAGTGCTAGGGAGAGAAAAGGAGAGGGTGAGAGACGGGAGCAAGAGAGAGAGTGTCAGGTAGGGAGGGAGAGAGACACAGAGAGGGGAGAAAGAGAGAGGAAGAGAGTGTCAGGGAGAGAAAGAGGGAAGAGATAAAAAGTTTGGTTTTGAGTAAATTAAGGGACAGATAGGAGCTGATTGGTTGGTACTTTATCTCTCTCCACTTTTTCACTCTCCAAGCATTGATAAATCTCCCCCTATATGCTGTAGACGACTTCATGGAGATGTTTAACTACTCCTTAGTGGGGGTCGCTACAGTTTATTGCAGCGCAGCGATCGGGTCGGATCTGCGCATGCGCCGATGCCACAGTGCACCGGCGCATGCTGGGCGGCCGAAGGCAGTTGCAGTGTAGCGATCACCTCTGCCTGATTGACAGGCAGAGGCAGTCGCTGGGCGGGAGGTAGCTGGACGGCAGCGTTAAGCCGCCGTTTAGGGGGCACGGTCCAGCCAACGCAGGCGTGGCCGGACCATTGGGGAGGCGGGCTGCGGTGGCTGCGTGACGTCACATGCAGCCGCTGCGACCCGGGCAGCGAGGAGGTTCTCCCGGCCAGCCGCAGGAGCTGCGCTGGCCGGGAGTTACTCCTGAAATGCAAAAGCATCGCCGCGGTGCGATGCTTTTGCATTTCTGCGGGGGGGGGGGGGCGGCACTGACATGCGGGGTGGACTAGCCCTGTGCTGGGCGTCCCCCCGCATATCTGAGTGCCTGATCGGAGCTGTGCTAATTCTCGCAGCGCAGCGATCAAGTGAAAAAACTGCAATTCTGCGCATGCGCATGGTACGCAGCGCGCATACGCTAAGTACTTTCACACAAAACTTTGTACTTTTACCCAAGCTCTAGCAACGTTTTTCAGTCGCTCGAGTGTTCGTAGTATGATTGACAGGAAGTGGGTGTTTCTGGGCGGCAACTCTGCGTTTTCAGGGAGTGTGCTAAAAAATGCAGGCGTGCCAGGAAAAAACACAGGAGTGGCTGGAGAAACGGGGGAGTGGCTGGCCGTACGCAGGGCGTGTTTGTGACGTCAAACCAGGAACTAAACGGACTGCAGTCATCGCAAGACAGGAGTAGGTCTGGAGCTACTCAGAAACGGCATGAAATTTTTCACGCGCAATTCTGCTAACCTTTCATTCGCACTTCTGCTAAGCTAAGATACACTCCCAGAGGGCGGCGGCCTAGCGTGTGCACTGCTGCTAAAAGCAGCTAGCGAGCGATCAACTCGGAATGAGGGCCTATGATGCCGTATGCTTGAATAAAATCACAAAGGACAGCTCTCCCGGTAAAAGCTGTCCTTTGTGAAGATAGGTCTTCCTATCTGTGTATGCATCAGCTGATGTGAGGGATGCTGGGAGGGATACGAGTAAAGCAGTTAGTATCCCGGCTATCGGGATCCAGACTTTGGCCCGGAATGTCCCCTCGGGGGGGGGGGGGGGGGGTCCACGCCACCACTAGAGGAGGAATAAATTAGTGTGATGAGCGAAACTGGCCACTGGGACCAAAGCATGGAGCAGGCGTAGGTCTTATGACCGTGGGGATTCTGACGGTTGGGATCCCATACTGAATCTGGATATGATTGGATCCCTCTCAGAGGTTAACACTGGAAGATAGAAGCGCTATAAAATAAATAAATAATAAGTATGACTTGAAAGCTACAGACTTTATTATACTGCAACATTCAGGTTTAAAAACGGGATTTCCATAGCTAAAATTTTCACCTTGTTACTGCTGTAGTTATTCTGGATTCATTTTCTCAGTGCTGTGTAATACATTTTAGTGAAATCTTAATGGAATTTAGGGGGTAATTCAGACCTGCTCTCTAGGGTGCGTTTAGCTGTGTGCAGGTGTGCGATCGCATTTGTAGCAGAGCTGTACAAACATCAGTCTGTGCAGTTTCTGCTCAGCTCAAGACTTACTCTTCCGCTGCGATGATCGAGGCCAAAGCTGACGTCAGGAACCCTCCCTCCAAACGCCCGGTCCCTCCTGCGTTTTCCCAGACACTCCTACAAAACGGTTAGTTGCCACCCACAAACGGCCTCTTCCTGTCAATCTCCTTGCGATCGCCCGTGCAATCGTTTTTTTCGCACCATGCCCGGAGCAGTTGTCTGACGTGCTGGCACATTGCGGTGCATACGCATGCGCAGTTCGGATCTGATTGCAGGCTGTGAGAAAACGCAGCCTAGTGATCAGGTTTGAATTGCCCCCACAATGTTGAGCTCTTACGCTGCCCCCTCACTCAATTTTATTTATATCATGTTGTATAAAACCGGCCTTTTCTTTGTTTGGAATGTTTTTGTCACGTTACATATTTCAATAAATCACCACGTTTCAGCCTGACAGAACCAGCTCTGTTCATGTGGCTTCAGGTAAACGTGTTGGTGCGTGAATGTTAGTAAATGTTGCTACACCAGAGCCGGCCCTAGGCATAGGCAAACTAGGCAAATGCTTAGGGCATTTGGTATGCCATGGGGCACAAGCAGCTTCTGCTGATTAAAATGATATGCGGCATGCCTATATTCTGTGTGTAGCATTTCGGATGTAGATACAGCCACAGTCGCACACAGAATATAGGCATGCTGCATATCATTTAAATCAGCAGGAGCTACTTGTGCATCCTAGCCACATAGCAATGCAAATAAGATGAATTTTCATAAAAAATAGGTACCCCACATTAGCAAAGCTACCAGCTGACTCATGCCAAGCATCTCCTGCTGCATTGCGCATTGAGACAAGATTTATGAGGACACATCTGTATCCAAGCAGAGGCAGAGGTCACAGTGTTAACGGCCGTGTGAGTGCTGTGTGCAGGTGGGTTGGTTGTGCAACAATGTTTGGTATATTTGTAAGGGACATTATGTGTGTCATTGTGTGTATAAGGGCATTAATAATGTGCGACATATGTGTAAGTGACATTATGTGTTTCATTATGTGTATAAGGGCATTAATGATGTACGGCATGTGTAAAGGCACAATGTGTGTCATCATGTGTATAAGGGCATTAATAAAAGTTGGCATAATGTGTAAGGCACATTAGGTTTATAAGGACATTAATAATGTGTGTCATATGTGTAAGGGGCATTACTGTGTGGTATTATGTGTATAAATGCATTACTAATGTGTGGCATTATGTGTATAAGGTGCTCTACTGTGTGGTGTAACGTATAGAAAGGGCACTACTGTGTGGTCTAATGTGAATAAAGAGCAATATGGTGTGGTGTAATGTGAATAAGGAACAATTCAATATGATGGGAATAAGGGGCACTACTGTGAGGAGTAATGTATATAAGGTAAAGTGGTACTACTGTGTGATGTAACGTGAATTAGGGACACTATCGCATGATAAAATGTGAATAAAGTGGAACTACTGTTTGGTGTAATTTGAATTGGGGGTACTATTGTGTGGCCATGCCCCTTCCCAGCAAAAACACACCCCTTTTTAGGCTGTGCACTGAATGTGCGCACTGTTCCTCTTTAAAATATAGGGGGTAGTAGCACCAAAATAAGGACTGCTATGGGTGAGGGGGGATGGTGCTAGGAAAGGGGTGCAGGGTCAGAAGTGGAACTAGCGGTGGTGCTAGGGGGCAGAATCTTGCCTAGGGCAGCATATTGGTTAGGGCCGGCCCTGTGCTACAGCTTTACAAAGGATATGATTCACAATGACATCATCCATGTAGTATACTATAGATCCTGCTGGAGACATGGGTGCGAGGGTAACATATGTGACAAGCTGCAACATATGACTGTGTGCTACCACAACTCCCCTCCCCCTCCATCATCCACTGCGACACAGACACTAAATGAAGAGATAGGTGCAAAAGTCTGGAAATCGCTAAATGTGGCAGGGAATCTACTGCTTGTCGCATCACGCGTCATGGGCCATGTGACGCAAACAGGTCAGAGAATGAGGACACATCGGTATATGATGCACTGCTTAATAATAACATAAATGATACATTGCCACAAAGCAATCTTTCAGAAAAACATTTTTATGAAGATTTTATGGGGAGTAGCAGTGAAATGTTTTCACAAGGATCTAAATATATATATACATAGTAAATCTTAGTGGCTACGTGTAGATGTACACACACACACACACACACACACACAGAGTGACAAAAGGCCCTACTACTCTCAATACACTCTTTGGGGGTAGGGTGGGGGGGAGATGTTATAAGACTTTGGGGGTCATTCCGAGTTGATCGCTAGCTGCCGTTGTTCGCTGCGTAGCAATCATTTAAAAAAAAACACCAAAACTGTGCATCATTACCGTGTCACTCATCGCTGCAATCATCGCACAGAATAAGTAACTACAGGGCTGGTCTTGTTTTGCACAAAATTTGTTTGTTGCCGCGCGGCTGCACAGGCGTTCGCACTCCTGCAAAGCGAAAATAGACTCCCCCGTGGGCGGCGACTATGCATTTGCACGGCTGCTAAAAGTAGCTAGCGAGCGATCAACTCGGAATGGCCCCCTTGGTGAGAGATATAACCATAGGAGTACGCAGCTAATAAATTATTTTATTAGGGGGTGCACCGACGGAGCTTTGTGTCTAGCACCGCCTTTTGGGCGTGTCTAGCACTATTTTACATACTCTCAGTAAAATCACATGGTTTAATCTAATTTCTCCCTAGTTCCTAATGATAAAGTAGATATAATACACCCCAGATTAATATAATGAAACCACCGGCCGGTACGAAGTGTCCGCTACGGCATAACCCTGATTCCTAGCTGCCACTGCACCCTATCGTTGCTTACACTTCCCAACCTATCCCTGACGCAGTGGCAGAGCTAGAGAGTGGGCATAGGTGAATATGCATTCCCCACACACACACACACACACACACACACACACCACCCCTAGCACCTACACCCTGATTTTGAGTGGGCCACTCTGAAGATACGGGAGGTTTAGGGGGCCGAACACTTGAGTTTTAATATAACAGAAGTAAAATTTTAAGTTTACACATGTGCCATCAGAGCCACATCTGCCTCTTTCTATGCCATCAGACTCTTCCTCTTCAGGACACCAGCATTTGTCACATATATCTCCATGATCACCAGCTGCTGACAGTAGTGACCCTTATTCACATTACAGCATATAGTATGAGCCAAAATTCAGGTTGCGCCACACAGTATGAGCTGAAATTCCCATTACTCCACACAGTATGAGCCGAAATTCACATTACCCCACACAGTATGAGTCGAAATTCACATTACACCACACAGTATGAGCCGAAACTCACATTACCCCACACAGTATGAGCCAAAATCCACATTATACCACACAGTATGAGCCGAAATACACATTATGCCACACAGTATGAGCCGAAATTCACATTACCCCACACAGTATGAGCCGAAACTCACATTACCCCACACAGTATGAGCCGAAACTCACATTACACCACACAGTATGAGCCGAAACTCACATTACCCCACACAGTATGAGCCGAAATTCACATTACACCACACAGTATGAGCTGAAATTCACATTACACCACACAGTATGAGCCAAAATTCACATTACACCACACAGTATGAGACGGAATTCACATTACGCCACAAAGAATGAGACGAAAATTCACATTACGCCACACAGTATGAGACAAAATTCACATTACGCCACAAAGAATGAGACGAAAATTCACATTACGCCACACAGTATGAGATGAAATTCACGTTACGCCACACAGTATGAGACGAAATTCACATTACGCCACACAGTATGAACCGAAATTTACATTACGCCACACAGTATGAGACGAAATTCACATTACACTACACAGTGGGGGTCATTCCGAGTTGTTCGCTCGTTATTTTTTTCACGCAACGGAGCGATAAGTCGCTAATGCGCATGCGCAATGTCCGCAGTGCGACTGCACCAAGTAAATTTGCTATGCAGTTAGGTATTTTACTCACGGCATTACGAGGTTTTTTCTTCGTTCTGGTGATCGTAATGTGATTGACAGGAAGTGGGTGTTTCTGGGAGGAAACAGGCCGTTTTATGGGTGTGTGGGAAAAAACGCTACCGTTTCTGGGAAAAACGCGGGAGTGGCTGGAGAAACGGAGGAGTATCTGGGCGAACGCTGGGTGTGTTTGTGACGTCAAACCAGGAACGAAACTGACTGAACTGATCGCAGATGCCGAGTAAGTCTGGAGCTACTCAGAAACTGCTAAGAAGTGTCTATTCGCAATTCTGCTAATCTTTCGTTCGCAATTTTGATAAGCTAAGATTCACTCCCAGTAGGCGGTGGCTTAGCGTGTGCAAAGCTGCTAAAAGCAGCTTGCGAGCGAACAACTCCGAATGACCCCCAGTATGAGCCGACATTCACATTATACCACACAGTATGAGACGATATTCACATTACACCACACAGTATGAGCCGAAATTCACATTACGCCACACAGTATGAGCCGAAATTCACATTACGCCACACAGTATGAGCCGAAATTCACATTACGCCATACAGTATGAGCCTAAATTCACATTAAGTCACACAGTATGAGCCAAAGTCACATTACACCACACAGTATGAGCCAAAGTCACACGGTATGAGCTGTATTCCCAATTCAGCACACAGTACTATTATTATCATTTATTTATATGGTGCCACTAGGGTTCCACGGCACCCAATTACAGAGTATATATGCACATAATCAAAACAGGAAAACAGTGACTTACAGTTGAAGACAATATAGGACAAGTACAGGGTAACTAAGCATAACTACATCAGTAGACGACACTGAGATAAGCATCAAGGTGGCCGAGAACTGCAGGATTTGGGCAGTTGAGGATTATTAAAGTAAGAAAAGGATAATCACATGAGGGAAGAGGGCCCTACTCGTGAGAGCTTACATTCTAAGGGGAGGGGTAGACAGACAGGGGTGACACAGATGGGGTAGACCAAGCATGAGACAGAGGGTTAGGATGAGATTTGGCTGGGTTTGGTGAAGAAGTGGGTCTTGAGAGCCCGTTTGAAGTTCTGTAGAGAGGTGGAGAGTCTGAGGGGGAGAGGTAGAGAATTCCAGAGTAATCGAGCAGCACGTGAAAAATCTTGGAGGTAGGAGTGGGAGGAAGTAATCAGAAGACAGGAGAGTCGGCGTGCATTAGCAGAGCGAAGAGGATGAGTGGGAGAGTAAAGGGAGACAAGGTCAGAGATGTAAATGGGAGAGGAGTGGGTGAGTGCTTTGCAAGTGAATGTGAAGGGAAGCCAGTGAATGTCTTGTATGAGAGGAGAGGTGGATGTAGTGCGTTTGGTGAGAAAGATGAGGCAGGCTGCAGCATTGAGGATAGATTGGAGTGGAGAGAGGTAATTGTCAGGGAGGCCAGTTAGGAGTAGATTACAGCAGTCATCTCCAACCCGTAGCTCGCGAGCTACCGGTAGCTAGCCATAGTATTTTCGGTAGCTCACAGAGCACACGTGCTTGGGCAGTCACTGGCACTCCTTCATTTTTAATATGGTGCCGGCCGTCACCCAATCAGAGCTGGCTGCCGGACCGCGAGTTTTGATTGGCTCACTTACCAACAAATGCCGCCGCCGAAGGCTCTGTCACCCTCACCGCAGCCGCTCTCCGGACTTCACAGGAGAGGCACGCTCTGCACTCTCCTCCCCTTCCATCCCTCATACAGGAGGAGCAGCACCAGTGGCCGGAGAAGAAGCCAGCAAGGGTTAGCACTGTGTCGGGCACTGTATCGGACACTGCGGGGGGGGGGGGGGGTGGAGGGAGGCATTTTATCTGGCTCTGCGGGGGGCAATTTAAATGGCACTGCGGGGAGTATTGTATCTGGCTTTGTTGGGGCATTGTATCTGGCACTGCTGAGGGGCATTATTTGTGTACCTGACACTGCTGGGGGGCATTATTTGTGTATCTGGCACTGCTGGGAGGCATTATTTGAATATCTGGCACTGCTGAGGGGCATTATTTGTGTATCTGGCACTACGCAGGGGGGGGGCATTACTTGTAGTTGTGAGGCCACACCCACTTTTGTGAGGCCACACCCACTTTCACAGGAACGCACGCGCATTGGGGGGAGGGGGGAGTTCCTTCAAGGGTTTTATTTTCCAAAAGTAGCTCACACCCCAATTAAGGTTGGAGACCACTGGATTACAGTAATCCAGTCTGAAAATAATGAGTGAGTGGATAATGGTCTTGGTGGCATCCTGGGTGTGAGAGGGTCTGATCCTGGAAATGTTTTTGAGATGAAAGTTTGTGAGAGGTGCTGAATGTGTGGTTTGAAGTAGAGGGAGGAGTCAAGGATTATGCCAAGACAGCGTATTTGGGGGCTAGAGGAGATAGTTGTGCCATCAATGGATAATGAGATTGTGGGAGGTGAGGTTATGCGGGAGGGAGGGAAGATGATCAGCTCAGTCTTGGACATGTTGAGTTTAAGAAAGAGCTGGGACATCCAGGAAGAGATAGCAGAGAGACAGTTGGAGGTACGAGTGAGGAAAGCCGGGGAGAGATCAGGGGAGGAGAGGTAGATTTGAGTGTCATCAGCATAGAGGTGATATTGGAAGTTAAAAGAACTAATGAGTATGAGCCGAATTCACATTACGTCACACAGTATAAGCCACATTCACATTACGCCACACAGTATGAACCAAAATTCACATTACACCACACAGTATGAGCCGAAATTCACATTATGCCACACGGAATGAGCCAAATTCACATTATGCCACACATTATGAGCCAAATTCACATAACACCACACAGTATGAGCCGAAATTCACATTACGCCACACAGAATGAGCCAAATTCCCATTACGCCACACAGTATGAGCCAAATTCACATTACACCACACAGTATGAGCCGAAATTCACATTACGCCACACAGTATGAGCCAAATTAACATTACGCCACACAGTATGAGCCAAATTCACATTACACCACACAGTATGAGCCAAATTCATATTACACCACACAGTATGAGCCACATTCACATTACGCCACACAGTATGAGCCAAAATTCACATTACACCACACAGTATGAGCCAAATTCACATTACGCCACACAGTATGAGCCAAATTCACATTACACCACACAGTATGAGCCACATTAACATTACGCCACACAGTATGAGCCAAAGTCACATTACGCCACGCAGTTTGAGCCAAATTCACATTAAACCACACAGTATTAGTCAAAATTCACATTACACCACACAGTGAGCCACATTCACATTACGCCACACAGTATGAGCCAAAATTCACATTACACCACACAGTATGAGCCACATTCACATTACGCCACACAGTATGAGCTGTATTTCCATTACACCACACAGTATGAGCCGAAATTCACATTACTCCACACAGTATAAGCCAAAAATTCACATTACGCCACACAGTATAAGCCACATTCACATTACGCCACACAGTATGAGCCAAAATTCACATTCCGCTATGAAATATGAGCCGAAATTCACATTATGCCACACAGTATGAACCCAAAATTCACATTATGCCACACGGTATGAGCCAAATTCACATTACATCACACAGTATGAGCCACATTCACTTTACACCACACAGTATGAGTCGAAATTCACATTGCGCCACACAGTATGAGCCAAATTCACATTATACAACACAGAATGAGCCAAAAATCAAATTACACCACACAGTATGAGCCACATTCACATTACATCACACTGTATGAACTGATATTCACATTACGCCACCCAGTATGAGCCAAAGTCACATTACATCACACCGTATGAGCCAAAGTCACATCACGCTACACAGTATGAGCCAGATTAACATTACGCCACACAATATGAGGCAAAATGCACATTAGGCCATACAATATGAGACGAAATACACGTTATGCCACACGGTATGAGCCCCCCCTTGCGTCTCTTAGACACAACATCATCTCTTCCCTGTGTTGCCTCTCAGCCATACCATGCTCTGTGTCATCTCTCAGCTTCAGCATCATCTCTCCCACTGTGTCAGTTATCAGCCATATAATCATCTCATGACTGTATTTCTCTGCCCTTCTGCCAAACCATCATGTCCCACCTGCGTCTTTCATCATCCCCCTCCACTCATTCTGTGTCAAACCCCCCCTCTATGTCTCTCTGTGTGTGTGTCCTCCTCCCCCTTCTATATATCCGTGTCCTGAGAGCTGCCTTCACCTTCTGGGAGCCAAGATCTGGTGGACGGTGAGGCCAGACAGCAGGCTGAGGTCAGGAAGCATTGGCATCACGGTTGTCCTCTTGGAAGCAGCCCTAACAAAATGGGAGCTTCCCTGCTGCAGTAAAGTCACGCCGGCGAGCACCATGAACCTTGCTCGGCGGTGCAATAGTGGGTATGCGGTGCAGCTGTGGTGGGTGGTGCGGGCAGCATTCCCTAGGGATGGTGATTCAAAACCATTGATGGTCTATGGCCGATGTCAAATACTTTTACCATCGATGGGGGAGAACCAGATGGTTTCCCACCATCGATGGTTCAGTGCTACTGAATTGTTTTTTTGTGGTTTTTTCTCTAAGTGTCAGAGCATGGAGCTTAGCCCCGCCCCCTGATACCCACGAAGCTACACCCCCGGGCTCTGATTGGCCTGCATTTCATTACACAGCAATGCAGGGATGACCATCAAAGCATAGATGTGCTAAACTTAGCACATCTACGATCAGTTACTTTGACATGCGGTGGTACACCCAGCGCAGGGCTAGTCCGCCCCGCATGTCAGGCCTTACCCCCCCCCCTTCCCCGCACAGTTACAAAAGCATTGTACGGCGGCAATGCTTTTGTACCTAATGAGTAGCTCCCTGCTAGCGCAGCTCCTGTGCACTGGCAGAGAGCTACTGGCCTAGTCACGAGACGCAGCGGCTGCGTGTGACGTCTTGCAGCCACCGTGGCCCGCCTCCCCAGTGGTCCGGACGCGCCTCTGTTGTCCGGACCACGCCCCACCCTAGTTTTAAGTAGAGATGAGCGGGTTCGGTTCCCTGTGAACCGAACCCTACCGGACTTTTCCCGCCTGACTCGGAAATTAGATTGAGGCAAAATGTCATCATCCCGCTGTCGGATTCTCGTGGGTTTTGGATTCCATATAAGGAGCCACGCATCGCCGCCATTTTCACTCTGGCATTGGAGAGTGTAGCGAGAGGACGTGTCTCCGTCCTCAGTGTCTGTGCAGGAAGGAAAGCGGGGTTGCGATTCCAGTGCTGTCTTGTGCTGCTTAGTCCAGTGTAGTGTCTTATGCTGCATCAGTCCAGTGCAGTGGTGCTGTGTTGTCCTGCATCAGTACAGTGGTAGTGTCTTGTGCTGCATCAGTCCAGTCACAGTGGTGGTGTCCTCTGCTGCCATATGTCCAGTGCTGCTGTATAAATCCAGTCCATTGCAGTGGTGCTGTGTTGTCCTGCATCAGTCCAGTGGTGGTGTCTTGTGCTGCATCAGTCCAGTCACAGTGGTGGTGTCCTCTGCTGCCATATGTCCAGTGCTGCTGTATAAATCCAGTCCATTGCAGTGGTGCTGTGTTGTCCTGCATCAGTCTAGTGGTGGTGTCCCTGTGCTGCTGTAGAAGTCCAGTGGTACTGCCGTATATGTCCAATGATACTGCCGTATATGTCCAGTGATACTGCCATATATGTCCAGTGATACTGCCGTATAAGTCCAGTGATACTGCCGTATAAATCCAGTGATACTGGTGTATAAATCCAGTCCAATGATACTGCCGTATAAGTCCAGTGATACTGCCATATATGTCCAGTGGTACTGCCGTATAAATCCAGTGATACTGCCGTATATGTCCAGTGGTACTGCCGTATAAATCCAGTCCAGTGATATTGCCGTATAAGTCCAGTGATACTGCCGTATATATCCAGTGGTACTGCCATATAAATCCAGTCCAGTGATACTGCCGTGTATGTCCAGTGGTACTGCAATATAATTCCAGTGATACTGCCGTATATGTCCAGTGGTACTGCCGTATAAATCCAGCGATACCGCCGTATATGTCCAGTGGTACTGCCGTATAAATCCAGTCCAGTGATACAGATGTATATGTCCAGTGGTGCTGCCATATAAATCCAGTGATACTGCCGTATATGTCCAGTGGTACTGCCGTATAAATCCAGTCCAGTGATACTGCCGTATATGTCCGGTGGTACTGCCATATAATTCCAGTGATACTGCCATATATGTCCAGTGGTACTTCCGTATAAATGCAGTGGTACTGGCGTATAAATATAGTCCAGTGGTACTGCGGTATAAGTAGAGTGATACTGCCGTATATGTCCAGTGGTACTGCCGTATAAATCCAGTCCAGTGATACTGCTGTATATGTCCAGTGGTACTGCCATATAAATCCAGTGATACTGGCGTATAAATTCAGTCCTGTAATACTGCCGTATAAGTCCAGTGATACTGCTGTATATGTCCACTGGTACTTCCATATAAATCCAGTCCAGTGATATTGTCGTATATGTCCAGTGGTACTGCCGTATAAATCCAGTCCAGAGATACTGCCGTAAATGTCCAGTGGTACTGCCATATAATTCCAGTGATACTGCCGTATATGTCCAGTGGTACTTCCATATAAATCCAGTGGTACTGGCATATAAATCCAGTCGAGTGGTACTGCCGTATAAGTCCAGTCCAGTGGTGCTGCCATATAAGTTCAGTGGTGCTGTTCTGTGCTGTATAAGATTTATTCCAAATAAAGGGGTTATTAATATTTAATCCAAATTATTTTTACATGGTTTGCCCTGTGTGGTGTAGAGGTATGCTCCCCTGTGCTGCATTTTGTTATATAACTCCAGAAAAATAATGGAGAACAAAAATTTGGAGGAAAAAAATAAGAATTTACTTACCGATAATTCTATTTCTCGTAGTCCGTAGTGGATGCTGGGAACTCCGTAAGGACCATGGGGAATAGCGGCTCCGCAGGAGACTGGGCACAAAAGTAAAGCTTTAGGACTACCTGGTGTGCACTGGCTCCTCCCCCTATGACCCCCCTCCAAGCCTCAGTTAGGATACTGTGCCCGGACGAGCGTACACAATAAGGAAGGATTTTGAATCCCGGGTAAGACTCATACCAGCCACACCAATCACACCGTACAACCTGTGATCTGAACCCAGTTAACAGCATGATAACAGAGGAGCCTCTGAAAAGATGGCTCACAACAATAATAACCCGATTTTTGTAACAATAACTATGTACAAGTATTGCAGACAATCCACACTTGGGATGGGCTCCCAGCATCCACTACGGACTATGAGAAATAGAATTATCGGTAAGTAAATTCTTATTTTCTCTGACGTCCTAGTGGATGCTGGGAACTCCGTAAGGACCATGGGGATTATACCAAAGCTCCCAAATGGGCGGGAGAGTGCGGATGACTCTGCAGCACCGAATGAGAGAACTCCAGGTCCTCCTCAGCCAGGGTATCAAATTTGTAGAATTTTGCAAACGTGTTTGCCCCTGACCAAGTGGCTGCTCGGCAAAGTTGTAAAGCCGAGACCCCTCGGGCAGCCGCCCAAGATGAGCCCACCTTCCTTTTGGAATGGGCTTTTACAGATTTTGGCTGTGGCAGGCCTGCCACAGAATGGGCAAGCTGAATTGTACTACAAATCCAACGAGCAATAGTCTGCTTAGAAGCAGGAGCACCCAGCTTGTTGGGTGCATACAGGATAAACAGCGAGTCAGATTTTCTGACTCCAGCCGTCCTGGAAACATATATTTTCAGGGCCCTGACTACGTCCAGCAACTTGGAGTCCTCCAAGTCCCTAGTAGCCGCAGGTACCACAATAGGCTGGTTCAAGTGAAACGCTGAAACCACCTTAAGGAGAAATTGAGGACGAGTCCTCAATTCTGCCCTGTCCGTATGAAAAATTAGGTAAGGGCTTTTATAGGATAAAGCCGCCAATTCTGAGACACACCTGGCTGAAGCCAGGGCCAACAGCATTACCACTTTCCATGTGAGATATTTTAAGTCCACAGTGGTGAGTGGTTCAAACCAATGTGATTTTAGGAACCCCAAAACTACATTGAGATCCCAAGGTGCCACTGGAGGCACAAAAGGAGGCTGTATATGCAGTACCCCCTTGACAAACGTCTGAACTTCAGGAACTGAAGCCAGTTCTTTCTGGAAGAAAATCGACAGGGCCGAAATTTGAACCTTAATGGACCCTAATTTTAGGCCCATAGACAGTCCTGTTTGCAGAAAATGCAGGAAACGACCCAGTTGAAATTCCTCTGTAGGGGCCTTCCTGGCCTCGCACCACGCAACATATTTACGCCAAATACGGTGATAATGCTGTACGGTTACATCCTTCCTGGCTTTGATCAGGGTAGGGATGACTTCATCCGGAATGCCTTTTTCCTTCAGGATCCGGCGTTCAACCGCCATGCCGTCAAACGCAGCCGCGGTAAGTCTTGGAACAGACAGGGTCCCTGCTGGAGCAGGTCCCTTCTTAGAGGTAGAGGCCACGGGTCCTCTGTGAGCATCTCTTGAAGTTCCGGGTACCAAGTCCTTCTTGGCCAATCCGGAGCCCCGAGTATAGTCCTTACTCCTCTCCTTCTTATGATTCTCAGTACCTTGGGTATGAGAGGCAGAGGAGGGAACACATACACTGACTGGTACACCCACGGTGTTACCAGAGCGTCCACAGCTATTGCCTGAGGGTCCCTTGACCTGGCGCAATACCTGTCTAGTTTTTTGTTGAGGCGGGACGCCATCATGTCCACCTTTGGTTTTTCCCAACGGTTCACAATCATGTGGAAGACTTCTGGGTGAAGTCCCCACTCTCCCGGGTGGAGGTCGTGTCTGCTGAGGAAGTCTGCTTCCCAGTTGTCCACTCCCGGAATGAACACTGCTGACAGTGCTATCACATGATTTGCTGCCCAGCGAAGAATCCTTGCAACTTCTGCCATTGCCCTCCTGCTTCTTGTGCCGCCCTGTCTGTTTACGTGGGCGACTGCCGTGATGTTGTCTGACTGGATCAGCACCGGCTGACCTTGAAGCAGAGGTCTTGCTAGGCTTAGAGCATTGTAGATGGCCCTTAGCTCCAGGATATTTATGTGAAGTGATGTCTCCAGGCTTGACCACAAGCCCTGGAAATTTATTCCCTGTGTGACTGCTCCCCAGCCTCTCAGGCTGGCATCCGTGGTCACCAGGACCCAGTCCTGAATGCCGAATCTGCGGCCCTCTAGAAGATGAGCACTCTGCAACCACCACAGGAGAGACACCCTTGTCCTTGGTGACAAGATTATCCGCTGATGCATCTGAAGATGCGACCCGGACCATTTGTCTAGCAGATCCCACTGGAAGGTTCTTGCGTGGAATCTGCCGAATGGGATTGCTTCGTAAGAAGCCACCATCTTTCCCAGGACCCTTGTGCATTGATGCACTGAGACTTGGCCTGGTTTTAGGAGATTTCTGACTAGTTCGGATAACTCCCTGGCTTTCTCCTCCGGGAGAAACACCTTTTTCTGGACTGTGTCCAGGATCATCCCTAGGAATAGAAGTCGTGTCGTCGGGATCAGCTGCGATTTTGGAATATTGAGAATCCAACCGTGCTGGCGCAGCACTATCTGCGATAGTGCTACTCCGACTTCCAACTGTTCCCTGGATCTTGCCCTTATCAGGAGATCGTCCAAGTAAGGGATAACTAAAACTCCCTTCCTTCGAAGGAGTATCATCATTTCGGCCATTACCTTGGTAAAGACCCAGGGTGCCGTGGACAATCCAAACGGCAGCGTCTGAAACTGATAGTGACAGTTCTGTACCACAAACCTGAGGTACCCTTGGTGAGAAGGGTAAATTGGGACATGTAGGTAAGCATCTTTGATGTCCAGAGACACCATATAGTCCCCTTCTTCCAGGTTTGCAATCACTGCTCTGAGTGACTCCATCTTGAATTTGAACCTTTGTATGTAAGTGTTCAAGGATATTAGGTTTAAAATTGGTCTCACCGAGCCGTCCGGCTTCGGTACCACAAATAGTGTGGAATAGTACCCCTTTCCCTGTTGTAGGAGGGGTCCCTTGATTATCACCTGCTGTTCAAATGCTCTATAGTCAGTAATATACTGTCCCTATCTAGGGTATCAATATTTTCAGTCAGGGAATCCGACCACGCCAGGCCCGCACTGCACATCCAGGCTGAGGCGATTGCTGGTCGCAGTATAACACCCGTGTGAGTGTATATACATTTTAGGATATTCTCCAGCTTTCTATCGGCAGGTTCCTTTAGGGCGGCCGTATCAGGAGAGGGTAGTGCTACCTGTTTAGACAAGCGTGTGAGCGCTTTATCCACCCTAGGGGGTGTTTCCCAACGTGCCCTATCCTCTGGCGGGAAAGGGTACGATGCCAATAACCTTTTAGGAATTATCAGTTTTTTATCGGGGTAAACCCACGCTTCATCACACACTTCATTTAATTCCTCGGATACAGGAAAAACTACAGGCAGTTTTTTCTCACCAAACATAATACCCTTTTTAGTGGTACTTGTATTATCAGAGATATGCAATACATTTTTCATTGCTTCAATCATGTAACGTGTGGCCCTAGTGGAAGTCACGTTTGTCTCCTCGTCATCGACACTGGAGTCAGTATCCGTGTCTGTGTCTGCCATTTGAGGTAACGGGCGTTTTAAAGCCCCTGATGGCGTTTGAGACCCCTGGACAGGCACAAGCTGAGTAGCCGGCTGTCTCATGTCGTCAACTGTCTGTCGTAAAGAGCTGACACTGTCACGCAATTCCTTCCATAAGCTCATCCACTCAGGTGTCGTCTCTCTAGGGGGTGACAACTCTATAATAGGCAATTGCTCCGCCTCCATCTCATTTTCCTCCTCAAACATGTCGACACAATCGTACCGACACACCGCACACACACAGGGAATGCTCTGATAGAGGACAGGACCCCACTAGCCCTTTGGGGAGACAGAGGGAGAGTATGCCAGCACACACCAGAGCGCTATATATAGACAGGAATACCACTATAAAATGTGCTTTTCCCTTTATAGCTGCTGTTAGTATTAAAACTGCGCCAAATTAGTGCCCCCATCTCTTTTTTACCCTTTTCTGTAGTGCAGGACTGCAGGGGAGAGTCAGGGAGACGTCCTTCCAGCGGAGCTGTGATGGAAAATGGCGCCCGTGTGCTGAGGAGATAGGCTCCGCCCCCTTCTCGGCGGCCTTTTCTCCCGCTTTTTGGCGAGTTCTGGCAGGGGTTAAAATACATCCATATAGCCCCCTGGGGGTTATATGTGGTGTATTTATGCCAGCCAAGGTGTTTACATTGCTGCTCAGGGCGCCCCCCCCTAGCGCCCTGCACCCTCAGTGACCGAAGTATGACGTGTGCCTGAGTAACAATGGCGCACAGCTGCAGTGCTGTGCGCTACCTTGTTGAAGACTGATGTCTTCTGCCGCCGATTTTTCCGGACCTCTTCTTGCTTCTGGCTCTGTAAGGGGGCCGGTGGCGCGGCTCTGGGACCGAGCTCCGAGGCTGGGCCTGTGTTCGGTCCCTCTGGAGCTAATGGTGTCCAGTAGCCTAAGAAGCCCAAGCTGCCTGCAAGCAGGCAGGTTCGCTTCTTCTCCCCTTAGTCCCTCGATGCAGTGAGCCTGTTGCCAGCAGGTCTCACTGAAAATAAAAAACCTAAAACTAAAACTTTCACTAAGAAGCTCAGGAGAGCCCCAAGTGTGCACCCTTCTCGGCCGGGCACAAAAATCTAACTGAGGCTTGGAGGGGGGTCATAGGGGGAGGAGCCAGTGCACACCAGGTAGTCCTAAAGCTTTACTTTTGTGCCCAGTCTCCTGCGGAGCCGCTATTCCCCATGGTCCTTACGGAGTTCCCAGCATCCACTAGGACGTCAGAGAAATAGGGAAAGATCAAGAACCACTTCCTCCTACTGCTGCTGGCGCTGCTGTTGTTGCTGCTGGGAGTCAATCGTCATCCCAGAGGGGAAGTCGGAAGACCACTTGTACTACTTCAACTAAGCAAATGACTGTCCAACAGTCCTTTGTGAGGAAGATGAAATATGACAGCAGTCATCTTGTTGCGAAGCGGATAACTGAGGCCTTGACAGCTATGTTGGTGTTAGAGGTGCGTCCAGTATCCGCCATTAGTGCAGTGGGACTGCAGTGCCAACCCTAGATGGGCCAGGTGTTTGTGCCGCACACTTGTGTCGCTTAGCTTAGTCATACAGCCACCTCATTGCACCTCTTTTACTTCTTTGCATCATGTGCTGTTTGGGGACTAGTTTTTGAAAAGTGCCATCCTGTCTGACACTGCAGTGCCACTCCTAGATGGGCCAGGTGTTTGTGCCGCACACTTGTGTCGCTTAGCTTAGTCATACAGCTACCTCATTGCACCTCTTTTACTTCTTTGCATGATGTGCTGTTTGGGGACTAGTTTTTGAAAACTGCCATCCTGTCTGCCACTGCAGTGCCACTCCTAGACGGGCCAGGTGTTTGTGCCACACACTTGTGTCGCTTAGCTTAGTCATACAGCCACCTCAGTGCAACTTTTTGACCTAAAAACAATATTGTGAGGTGTGAGGTGTTCAGAATAGACTGGAAATGAGTGGAAATGAATGTTATTGAGGTTAATGATACCGTAGGGTCAAAATTACCCCCAAATTCTGTGATCTTAGCTGTTTTTATGCTTTTTTCAATAATCATCCAGATCCAAAACCAAAACACGAAAGGGTGGTTTTTGCAAAACCAATCCAGATCCAAAACACGAGCATGGAACCAGAACCAAAACCAAAACACAAAACACGAAAAGTGCCCGCCGCACAGCTCTAGTTTGAAGTGCCCAGTAATCCAGTCATTCTTGTTACTGTTTGTTTTATTCCCTCGGTGCCTCTAAACAGCAGACACTTGAAAGTACTTGTATTGTGAGCTGCGGTGATCTACCGGCATACACTGGGAAGGAAAGCAACTGATTCATTACCTGTGGCTGAGTGGTGAATGTGGAGTGTGTACATGGATATACTGTATGCATCTCACTCTGCAGTAATTACAGGAGCTCATTCAGATTGTGACAATGTTGTGCTTAGCAAATTAACAATTAGTTGACACAGGAGTATTTAAAAAGCATGCCTTTTGTTTTATTAATGTAATATTAGTATATTATGCCAGTCATTTACTGGGTTGTTAGCTACTGTTCCTGACATTGCAGGGTTGTTTTTTCCCTTTCTCTTCCCATTTCTTTCCCCAGTTCTCATTCTACCCTCTTCATTCCATTTCTCTCTACTTTCATCCTTTCTTTCTTTCTTTCTTTCTTTCTTTCTTTCTTTCTTTCTTTCTTTCTTTCTTTCTTTCTTTCTTTCTTTCTTTCTTTCTTTCTTTCTTTCCCTATAGCTCTCACCCCCTCTTACACCAATATCCCTCTTCCTCCTCGTATTTTTACCATCTTTCTCTCCCTTCTAAAACAAAACAATATAGCAGCGCTAATACAAGAATTAAAAAATAGAAGGATTGAGTACCAATTGGTATAATTTAATAAACCATAAAACACGCTCCTCTAACATAAGCATATATACACATAAAATCAAATAGTGCTAAAAAGGGGGGGTCACAATATGCGTGCCTTCTCTGTGTGATCCGTTCCTGTTTAGTATAGACCGGGTGATCAGCAGGTGTAAAATTTGTCATGGACCGACAGCACAGTCCTACAGAGTTATTTACCACTTTAAGCCGCTGGAGGTAAAAGTCCCTTGAAGTTGACTCTTTGCAAAAGTCCGTGATTGTGGGTCCTCACTGCATTGCGGTATCCTCTGCAGATAAAGGGGATCAGTGGTAGCTCTGTTCTTAATAATCACCACAGTGGTTTTTGCTGAAATCAAGATCCGGTCCTGGCTCGGAGCACAATTGGGCAGTGGTAGTTCTGAAGAATAGTGACCCCAAAAGCCTTCTTTCTGACGCGTTTCGCTGCAGGTCCTGCAGCTTTATCAAAGGTCTTTTTTTTCCCTTTCTCTTCCCATTTCTTTCCCCAGTTCTCATTCTACCCTCTTCATTCCATTTCTCTCTACTTTCTTTCTTTCTTTCTTTCTTTCTTTCTTTCTTTCTTTCTTTCTTTCTTTCTTTCTTTCTTTCTTTCTTTCTTTCTTTCCCTATAGCTCTCACCCCCTCTTACACCAATATCCCTCTTCCTCCTCATATTTTTACCATCTTTCTCTCCCTTCTCTTTCACCCATCTCTCATTTTTAGGGAAGACTACCTCAGGCCTACCTCATGTTTTTTCAATCCTGGTATTCTGGATTGGAAAAATCTCAATCCCAGGATACCTGGAATTGAGATGATCAATGAAAATAGGACCCCAGCCCCACAAGAAAACAAAAACATTCATGGACCCTGCCAGCCCAGCCCCCACCCACGCCGCACACACTGAGAAGAAACTATGTGTGACCTGATGTGTGTGTGACACTGTCACACTTGTTGACTCACCCTCCTTTCAGAAGTGTAACAGCAGCAGCACAGACACAGAGATTTGCAGTCACTACTGCAGTGCAGGACAGGGCGGGCTGCAGCAGGCACCAGCACCATGCAATGACTCTCACGGTCCTCTCCCTTCTCATGGCCAGAGTCATCCTCCACTTATAGTTACATTAGCCCGCCTTTGCTTATGGTTACACTAGCCCAGCCTTCGCTTATGGTTACATTAGCCCAGCCTCCGCTTATAGTTACACTGGCCCAGCCTCCGCTTATAGTTACACTGGCCCAGCCTCCACTTATAGTTACACTGGTCCAGCCTCCGCTTATAGTTACACTAGCCCAGCCTCCGTTTATAGTTACACTGGTCCAGCCTTCGCTTATGGTTACACTAGCCCAGCCTCCACTTATAGTAACACTGGCCCAGCCTCCACTTATAGTTACACTGGGCCAGCCTCCACTTATAGTTACACTAGCCCAGCCTCCATTTATAGTTACACTGGGCCAGCCTTCGCTTATTGTTACACTGGCCCAGCCTCCGCTTATAGTTACACTGGCCCAGCCTCCACTTATAGTTACACTGGCCCAGCCTCCGCTTATAGTTACACTGGCCCAGCCTCCGCTTATAGTTACACTGGCCCAGCCTCTGCTTATAGTTACACTGGCCCAGCCTCCGCTTTTAGTTACATTAGCCCAGCCTCCACTTATAGTTACACTGGCCCAGCCTCCGCTTATAGTTACACTAGCCCAGCCTCCACTTATAGTTACACTAGCCCAGACTCCGCTTATAGTTACACTGGTCCAGCCTCCGCTTATAGTTACACTGGTCCAGCCTTCGCTTATGGTTACACTAGCCCAGCCTCCACTTATAGTTACACTGGCCCAGCCTCCACTTATAGTTACACTGGCCCAGCCTCCGCTTATAGTTACACTGGCCCAGCCTCCGCTTATAGTTACACTGGCCCAGCCTCTGCTTATAGTTACACTGGCCCAGCCTCCGCTTATAGTTACATTAGCCCAGCCTCCACTTATAGTTACACTGGCCCAGCCTCCGCTTATAGTTACACTAGCCCAGCCTCCACTTATAGTTACACTAGCCCAGACTCCGCTTATAGTTACATTGGTCCAGCCTCCGCTTATAGTTACACTGGTCCAGCCTTCGCTTATGGTTACACTAGCCCAGCCTCCACTTATAGTTACACTGGGCCAGCCTCCACTTATAGTTACACTAGCCCAGCCTCCACTTATAGTTACACTGGGCCAGCCTTCGCTTATAGTTACACTGGGCCAGCCTTCGCTTATAGTTACACTGGCCCAGCCTCCGCTTATAGTTACATTAGCCCAGCCTCCACTTAAAGTTACACTGGCCCAGCCTCTGCTTATAGTTACACTAGCCCAGCCTCCACTTATAGTTACACTAGCCCAGACTCCGCTTATAGTTACACTGGCCCAGCCTCCGCTTATAATTACACTGGCCCAGCCTCCGCTTATAGTTACACTAGCCCAGCCTCCGCTTATAGTTACACTGGCCCAGCCTCCGCTTATAGTTACACTGGCCCAGCCTCCGCTTATAGTTACACTAGCCCAGCCTCCGCTTATAGTTACACTAGCCCAGCCTCCGCTTATAGTTACACTGGCCCAGCCTCCACTTATAGTTACACTGGCCCAGCCTCCGCTTATAGTTACACTAGCCCAGCCTCCACTTATAGTTACAATAGCCCAGCCTCCGCTTATAGTTACACTGGCACAGCCTCCACTGATAGCTATACTAGCCACCCAAAGCTGACGCGTGGCTGCACAGCATGACCCCTGTGACATCACATGCAGTCGCACACCCATAGTTAACAAGGAGGCCCGGGGGCAGTGTGTGAGCTGTCGGACACTTCTGCTCAGTGCGGTCCAGTCCTAAGAAATCTGCACTTTATAATGGGAGCAGAGTGTGCAGTGCACACGGGACCCAGAGCAGCGATGTTTTGCTGGAGGGGAGTAGAGAGGCTGTGTCTATCAGGCAGCCAGTGAGAGCTGGGAGGGGAGAGAAGGAGCCTAATGTAAGCTTTCACTGTGCTGCTGCTAGACTGATACAGTACATGTTGCGATGGATTGCACCTGAATGAGGAGGGGGCTGCGGTGCTGGGGGAAGGATGGTTAGTAGATTGGAGGAGCTTTTAAACTAGGAGCCTGGGGGGAGGGTTTAGCTAGAAACTATGGGTCATGCAGTGAGAATAGTAAAGATGGTGGTAGTGAGCTAAATGGGGGTGGAGAAGAAGGGAGAGAAAGAGCAGCTGGCAAGGGCAAGGGTATTTACATGAGTTCTATAAAGGGTATTACCAAAGGTATTGCCAAAACATTAACTAACAACAATAATGTGTCATCATTACAGCATATAGAAAATGATGTATGGAGAATAAGGGAAAATACTTATGTCAGGGCGGGGAGTTTAGACGGAAACATTGGGTTGATCAAAGAGAAGAGTAAGGTGAGCAGTATTAAGTATGATGGGGTGGAGAGGGAGTGAGAAGGTCAGTCAGTAAGAGAAACTCTAGGGAGGCTCTAGTAAACCATGAGAGGATATTTTTTTTAAAACAAACGGACAAGGGAAACACTAAACTAAAATGTACGCTTGCAAACGCAAGAAGTCTAGCAGGTAAAATGGGGGAATTGTAATTGTTAGCATCAAAGGCTGAGTTTGACATTATAGGTATTACGGAAACATGGTGGGATGACTGTCACGACTGGGTTGCAAACTTACAGGGGTATTCTCTTTTCAGGAGGGACAGGACAAGCAAAGAAGAGGAGGTGTATGTCTTTATGTTAAACCATCTCTTAAAACCATACTTAAAGGAGGTTATTTATAACGGGATTGGCGATAATGTGGCGTCACTATGGGTTGAAATCTCAAGTGGGGGTATTTATGCAAAAAACACTAGTCATAGGCACATGCTACAAGCAGCTGGACATTAGCATACATGAGGAAGAACAACTCTTACAGCAAATCAAAAGGGCTGCGGGATTGGGGGACATCCTAGTGATTGGGGATTTTAATTATCCTGATATAAATTGGAGTAACGATTCATGTGTTAAAGCGAGGGGCAACAGGTTCTTAAATATGTTAAAGAATCACTACTTGTCTCAATTAGTTGAGGACCCAACTAGGGGTAAAACTACTCTGGATCTAGTATTACTAATAATGTGGACATTATATCAAACACAAAGTTGGGGAGACTTTGGGTAACAGTGATCACTATATGATCACATTCACATCAGTTTCAGGAAACATAGCTATAAGGGTTCAACCAAAACATTTAACTTTAGGAAGGCTAATTTCAGTATGCTGAGATGTGCACTTAACGACATTGAGTGGGTAGTTTTGTTTCATAACAAGAACACTTCGGAAAAGTGCAATGCTTTAAAAGGGTTGCTAGATAGTAATATTCACAAATTTATTCCCATGGGCAGTCAAATTTATTCTCATGGGCAGTAAACGCAGGAGTACTAAACTCAAACCGATGTGGCTTAACAAGAAGGTCAAGGCAGAAATGGACAAAAAGAAGCATGCTTTCAAAGCATTTAAATCTAATGGAAAGGATGAGTCATTCAAGTATTACAAGGAATACAATAAAAATGCAAAAAAGCAATAAGAGCAGCTAAAATGGAAAATTAAAAGCAAATTGCTATAGAGAGTAAAACCAATCCTAAAAAGTTTTTTAAATACATAAACAGTAAAAGGTTAAAAAAAGGAGAACATAGGTCCAATAAAAGATAAATTTTGAGTATTGATAAATGATGATGAAACAAAAGCGGAAATACTGAACAATTTTTTTTCATCAGTGTTCACCAGAAAAGAACTGATGGTGGGAGTAGTGCATAACGATTGTGACAGTAATGATTCGTGGTTAGACACTTTTTTAAGGGAAGAAGTAGTCCAGGAGAGTCTAAGCAAAATTAAGATGAATAAATCCCCTGGTCCGGATGGACTTCACCCGAGGGTTCTTAGGGAGCTTAGGTCACAACTAGCAAGACCCCTATACTTGATTTTCAATAGTTCAATTACATCAGGCATGGCACGGAAGGATTGGCGTATAGCTGAGGTAGTGTTATTATTTAAAAAGGTATCCAAAAATCATCCGGGTAACTACAGACCGGTTAGTTTGACGTCTAGAGTGGGGAAAAAATTGGAAGGAATTATAAGGGATAGCATACAGGAGTATCTACAGACCGCAATGATTATTAGCAAGAACCAGCATGGGTTTGTGAGGGACAGATCATGTTAAACTAACTTAATTAGCTTATACGAGGAAGTGAGCAATAATCTTGACCAGGGAAAAGCAATGAATGTGTTCTACCTAGATTTTGCAAAAGCCTTCGATACAGTGCCTCACAGGAGACTGGTCATCAAATTAAATGAGCTTGGCCTAGGAAAAACTGTTTGCACATGGATAAGAAACTGGCTGGATAACAGGGTACAGCGAGTAGTGGTCAACGGGAAGTCCTCAAGCTGGACCCCAGTAGTCAGCGGCATACCACAAGGGTCCGTACTCGGGCCACTACTGTTCAACATATTTATCAATGACCTAGAAATAGGCCTGGAGAGCACAGTGTCAATCTTTGCAGATGATACTAAACTGTGTAAGGTAATTAATTCTAAAATAGATGTGGAGTCTCTGCAGAACGATTTATCTAAACTTGAAATCTGGGCATCTACATGGAGAATGAGGTTCATTATAGAAAAATGCAAGGTTATGCATTTCAGGACTAAAAACAAACTTCCATCCTACATATTAAATGGGGAAAATCTAGGGGTAACAGTATTGGAAAAAGATTTGGGGGTACTCATTGATAATAGGCCTAATAACCATACACAATGTCAAAGCACAGTAAAGAAGGCAAGTAAGGTGCTAGCGTGCATAAAAAGGGGAATTAAGACAAGGGACGAGGATGTAATCTTGCCGCTGTACAAATCATTGGTACGTCCGCACCTGGAATATTGTGTTCAGTTTTGGGCACCACTGTATAAAAAAGATATCGGTGAACTCGAAAGGGTTCAAAGGTGAGCTACTAAATTGATTAAAGGGCTAGAGGGACAGAATTACGAGGAAAGGCTTACTAGGTTGAACATGTATACACTGGAAAAAAGGCGTCTAAGAGGAGACATTAGTAATATCTTCAAATATGTAAAGGGACATTACAAAGAGTTATCAGAGGAATTATTAATTAAAAGAACACTGTTTAGGACACGTGGGCACTTGCTGCGGCTGGAGGAGATAAAATTCCGTACACAACGGAGGAAAGGGTTCTTCACTGTTAGGGCAATAAGGATTTGGAATTCACTGCCAGGGAAGGTGGTAATGGCGGACTCTGTAAGTGCATTTAAAAAAGGATTGGATACATTTCTGATTGAAAATGATATCTAAGGTTATAACATTTAAAATCCGGGTGGAACATGATTTATAGTTGGTAACTAGTCATAAAACATTACTTCAGCGGGTATATTATAATCAACTCAACTTAATACAGGTTGAACACAATGGGCATTTTGCCTCTATTCAACCTCAATTACTATGTTACTATGTTACTTTGTTACTATGAGCTGTTTACACAATAATTATTCACTACATTCCGATGATAAGACCATTGCTTTCAATATCAATATGAAAGCTGTAAAAACTGTTTTGTTTTTTTGTATCAAGTGATTTCACATTTCTTTGTCAGTTGGTAACATGGAGTTATTTATAGCTTCTGGAAGCTTTTGTTTGTTTTTTCTCTTCATTCATTTTCATATACTGTATAGTTTATCTTAAGAACATTCAATTTGATCGTGTTAAAATCAGATGGCCTACTGTATAAAAAATTGGGAAAACATAAACATTTGTCCGAATAACACATTGCGGTATAGTAAAGACAGTGACATGACGGACATGTTTTACTGATGTTAGGGGCAGCATGTACCCTACAAATGACGCTTCCTGGAGGAACAGCCAATCCATAATGCATATGGTAGACAGACAACACAGAATTAGATGATTTTCTTTACATTTTGAACTTCCTATTCTGCAATGTAGACTCTCCTCTCACATAAATGACTTTAGAGCAGTTTCCTGAGTTTCTGACACTTACTTTATGATATTTTCCAGTGCTATGTAAGGAGACAGCCAACTTTGTCCTCTAAATAAGTCAAAATCTAAAGAGTTATATTACACTGCCAAGTTTCTAGACATCCTGTCATGGCTCCTAACACGCTGTTACCACCTAATGATGCAATGCCAATACTGCAGTGCCCGAGACAGGCTGATATTCAGGCAACAGAGATAAAACTCAATAGAGCAGCTCTTACTAATTATTAGAGATGAGCGGGTTCGGTTCTCAGAGAACCGAACCCTACCGGACCTCACGCTCCGAGCCCGAATCCGAGTCAGGCTCGGGTTTTCCCGCCTGACTAGGAAACCAGAACGAGGTAAAACGTCATCATCCCGCTATCGGATTTTCGCGGGGTTTGGATTCCATATAAGGAGCCGTGTGTCCCCGCCATTTTCACTCCAGCATTGGAGAGTGTAGAGAGAGGACGTATCCCCGTCCTCAGTGTCCTAAGTGTCCGTGTCTTGTGCTGCATCTGTCCAGTCACAGTGGTGGTGTCCTCTACTGCCATATGTCCAGTGCTGCTGTATAAGTCCAGTCCAGTGGTGCTGTGTTGTGCTGCATCAGTCCAGTGGTGGTGTGTTCTGCTGCATCAGTCCAGTCACAGTGGTGGTGTCCTCTACTGCCATATGTCCAGTGCTGCTGTATAATAAGTAGTGATGAGCGGGTTCGGATCCTCGGGATCCGAACCCGCCCGAACTTCACCTTTTTTTTCACGGGTCCGAGCGACTCGGATCCTCCCGCCTTGCTCGGTTAACCCGAGCGCGCCCGAACGTCATCATCCCGCTCTCGGATTCTCGCGAGATTCGGATTCTATATAAGGAGCCGCGCGTCGCCGCCATTTTCACACGTGCATTGAGATTGATAGGGAGAGGACGTGGCTGGCGTCCTCTCCGTTATAGTAGAAAAGAGTAAAGACTGAGTGACTTAGTTATAATTGTGGGGAGGATTGGGGACGGGGAGCAGCTGTTAGGGAGTACAGTGCAGGGTTTTGATTATACCACCAGTGAGTTTAATCCGTTGTTTCTCTGCCTGAAAAAAAAACGCTCCACCATATCTGTGCTCACTCAGTGTGCTGCACTGCTGCATGATATATCTGTGCTGAGTGCACTGCTCTGCTCACACTGCCTAATTGTGGGGACTGGGGAGCAGTTATAGCAGGAGTACAGTGCACAGTTTTGCTGACAGTGACCACCAGTCCAGTATACGTTTGTCTGCCTGAAAAACACTCCTGTGGTGGCTTTTTTTTTCTTCATACTAGTTTAGCAGTCTGCTGACAGTGTCCACCAGGTCCGTTATTATTATACAGTATATTATATATAGCAGTACGGTAGGCCACGGCTGTACCTACCTCTGTGTCGTCAGTGCACTCGTCGTCCATAAGTAATATAATACTATACTATAGTATCCATCCATCTACATTGTATACCTGTGGTGGCTTTTTTTTTTCTTCATACTAGTTTAGCAGTCTGTTGACAGTGTCCACCAGGTCCGTTATTATTATTATACAGTATATTATATATATATATATATATATATATATATATATATATATATATATATATATATTCCATAGACAAAAAACCTTACGGTTTCACATGTCCCATTAAGGCTTCTTAGACATGATCGAAATTTCAGAAACCTGTTGTAACTCTTCCACTCAAACTCCAAAAAGCAATGAAATTCCGATCATTAAGGCTGACGCCTTAATGGACGTGTTCCTTGCGCAATACAGATATGGTATGCCATCACAGCCTGTGGGTAAGTGCAGATTCAGCACTCTCACAGAGTGAGATTGCTGTCACTCACACAATGGTGGAGCTGCTAATTCACAGATTTGTGTGCTCATTGGAATACACACATGCAGTCTATGCAACTGAAGGTCTGAGCAGTTTTGTGGTGCTCCCATCCCACACAGTGCCCACAACCATCCCATTCAGTCACCACAACAATGCCACCTTGTTACAACATCCTTCTAACTCCATACATCCATCTCACTTAGTATACACATTTAGCTCCCTCAAACATCTTGGTTAATTGCTAAACTATAATACCCCATCTACGGTCTATGCATCTACACTTACTTCCCCTATACACCCCCATGCTGCCCGGTCTTCCCCAATCCCTACTGCTGTGTTCTCCCATCTGTGCTAGTCTGTACTAACTTATCTGTACCATCTGTCTCTCCCCACCTGTGCATTGTCTGTACCACCGTTTCCTTCTCTCTGTGCTGCTCAGTGTTTCCTTCTTCAACGTCACTCTGCCTCCTCCAGTACATGGCACACTGTCTTCTCTCCCATCTGCACCAGTTTTCTACCCATCCATGCCAGTGTTTTCAACCCATCTGCACCATTTCCCCCATCTGCACCGCTCTGTCTCCCTTCCCATACTTGCTGCTTAATCTACCCTCTATCCACACCACTCTTAGCTACATGAATGGGGTGACATCCTGAAGGTAAATTTAGTGGATCCTGCGCTCTTGGCAGGGGGATAACCGCCACAGCCCACCCCCCAGTGGTCCGGAAACGCCTCCGTTGTGCAGACCATGCCCTGCCAATGGCATTCTAACGCTGTTTGCACGCCCCCCTCCTTCCCCGCAACCACCTCTGCCTATCAATCAGGCAGGGTGATAGCATCTCACTGGGCTCCTGGGGTACGCACGCGCAGTGCGGCCATTGCACGTGTGCACCTCACAAACTAATTCAGACTGCAATCGCTGCTGCTGCTGCGGTCTGAATTACCCCCTGTGTTTCTCTGTCCCCCCCATTAGTGCTGCTTAGTGTTCCCTCTATCCACACACTTCTGTTCCCCCATCCACACCGCTCTCCTCCCTCCAATCAACAACACTCTTACCTCATCTGAGCAGCTTTGTCTTCCGCTCAGACCTTCAGTTGCATAGACTGCATGTGTGTATTCCAATGAGCACACAAATCTGTGAATTAGCAGCTCCACCATTGTGTGAGTGACAGCAATCTCACTCTGTGAGAGTGCTGAATCTGCACTTACCCACAGGCTGTGATGGCATACCATATCTGTATTGCGCAAGGAACACGTCCATTAAGGCGTCAGCCTTAATGATCGGAATTTCATTGCTTTTTGGAGTTTGAGTGGAAGAGTTACAACAGGTTTCTGAAATTTCGATCATGTCTAAGAAGCCTTAATGGGACATGTGAAACCGTAAGGTTTTTTGTCTATGGAATTTCATCGCTTTTTTTAAATTTATTTTTTTTATTCAGAAATGTAAAATTTCACTGTAAGAATAAACATTTGATTTTTTAAATGTTTAATGAAAATGTTCGTATAACATCACTGTTCTGTGCAAAATTATTTTATTAACCAAACCGAATTGTTTAAGGTCCGTACACACTTAACGATTTAATGAGCGACGTCGCTCATTTTATCGTTAAGTGTGTATGCAGCCAGCGACAAACGATGCGCGGCCCCGCGGGTCGGCAACAATCGTCGCAGTCGGTAGGGCATGCAGGAAGGATGTGGACTGTCGTCCACGACCTTCATGCAGGGCTGGCGGGGGCGTGACGTCACTGAGCGATATGAGCGGTCATATCGCTCAGTGTGTACAGTCGGCCGCCGGCCGGCCCGGGAGGGGAAACATTAGACGATGTCGCTCACAGAGCGACATCGTTTAATGTGTATGGGCCTTTAGACTTTGGTCAAAATATTTTGCTGCCTTTGCAGCTGATGCAGGGAGGGGGGTAGGCGGCAGCAGCCTGTAACTGAGGCTGGAGGTAGGCGTGAAATGCATTGCTTGTACGTGTGAGTGCGTGGTGTCAGGTGCTGCGCGTGTATATGTGTGTGTGTGTCAGGTGCTGCCTGTGTATGTGTGTGTCAGCTCCTGTGTGTATGTGTGTGTCAGGTGCTGCGTGTATATATGAGTGTGTCTGATGGTGCGTGTGTATGCGTCAGCTGCCACACGTGTGTGTGTGTGTCAGGTGTTGCGGGTGTATATGTGTGTGAGTATCAGGTGCTCCGCGTGTGTACAAGTGTATGTCTGGTGCTGTGCATGAATACGTATGTCTGTGTCAGGTGATGCGCGTGTACATGAGTGTGCGTCAGGTGCTGCGCGTGTACATGAGTGTGCGTCAGGTGCTGCGCGTGTACATGAGTGTGCGTCAGGTGCTGCGTGTGTACATGAGTGTGCGTCAGGTGCTGTGTGTGTACATGAGTGTGCGTCAGGTGCTGCGCGTGTACATGAGTGTGCGTCAGGTGCTGCGCGTGTACATGTGTGTGCCTCAGGTGCTGCACGTGTCTATGTGTGTGTGAGTAAGGCACTGCGTGTGTATGTGTGTGTCTGATGGTGTGCGTGTATATGTATGTGTCAGGTGCTGCGTGTATATGCATGTGTCAGGTGCTGCGTGTATATGCATGTGTCAGGTGCTGCGTGTATATGCATGTGTCAGGTGCTGCGTGTATATGCATGTGTCAGGTGCTGCGTGTATATGCATGTGTCAGGTGCTGCGTGTATATGCATGTGTCAGGTGCTGCGTGTATATGCATGTGTCAAGTGCTGCGTGTATATGCATGTGTCAGGTGCTGCATGTTTATTTTATTGTGTCTGATGGTACGTGTGTGTGTCAGGTGCCGCACGTGTATATGTGTGTGTGTCAGGTGTTGCGCGTGTATGTGTGGGTCAGGTGCTGCATGTTTATTTTATTGTGTCTGATGCTACGTGTGTGTGTGTGTGTGTGTCAGGTGCCGCACGTGTATGTGTGTGTGTCAGGTGTTGCGCGTGTATGTGTGTGTCAGGCGCCGTTCCCCTTCTTCCCATCCCAGTTCTCTCTGTAGAATACAGCTCTGCACCCAGAGAGAGGGAAAGACTAGGGGGCTGATCACTGCACTGCTCACTTTTTGGTCATGAGTTCGGCCTCCTGTTTCTTCCAGTGCTGTGTTCCTGCAGCCTAGCCCTCCCTGTTGTGCCAGAGAATCAGCCCTTCCTTCCCCTGACAGAGAGAGAGAGCCCGAGGCAGAGACACTCTTCCCGTAGCTGGCCTACCCCCAGTACTTCAGCACTGGCCATGCGGCAGTCAACAAAGGAGACCAGCAGGGGGTTCTGGCAGCATCAGCTGTGGCCGCAGCTGGATCGGGGAGGCCTGCAGTGTCTGAGGTGGGCAGCACTTCCTCCGCCGCTGTCACCTTCCCCTGCCGGAGAGAAAGCCAGAGACATACCCTTCCCGCAGCTGGGCTACCCCTAGTACCTCAGCGCTGGACAGGCAGAAGTCTATGGAGGGGACCGGCAGGGGTTTCGGGCCGCAGCAGCAGCAGCGGCCGCAGTCAGATCAGGGAGGCCTGCAGGGTCAGAACTGGTCAGCACTTCCACCAACACTGTCACCTCTGTGCTGGGCATGTACACCAGTCCGTACGGACGGAGGTGTCCACAACAGGCAGCAGTATAATGAGTCAGACAAACTCATTACACGCTGCCCACTGCTGCGCCGCATGCCCTCGATGGAGGAAGCCTAGATGCGGTCCCCAGCGGCAGCGAGGGAGAAGGGTGATCACATCACCCTTCAACCCGGCACCTCACAATCAGCTGGGGATCTGCAGTAGCTTCATCTCTCTCTTCCTCTCCCTCTCTGACAGCACAGCAGCCCCTCTGGGTCCCATGTAGCTCTGCCCCCCTGCTCACAGTTCACTCGGCCTCTCCTGATTAAAAAGAAAATAAGAGCCTGACCTGCTGCTTAGATGCGAGGAGGGGACGGGCGGTAGGTCCTCTGTGAGTACACTACACAGTCAAAATTAACTCTGACTCCTCACAACAGTGTGGACTGCGGGCGACGTCAGATGCCAATTTGGGTGTGCTTGCCGCACTACCTGCCCATCAAGCCCAACGTGGCATTTTGTATTAGGAACCCTATAACAGCATTCCGACATCCCTCCCTATGACGCTGCCATCCATACACTGCCGCTCTCATACATCCGTACACCGCCACTCTCATACATCCGCACACTGCCGCTCTCACACAACTGTACACTGTTGCTCTCATACATCCATACACTGCCGCTCTCATACATACGTACAACCCCGCTCTCATACATCCGTACAACCCCGCACTCTTACAGCCGCACTCTTACAGCCGCACTCTTACAGCCGCACACCGCCGCACGCATACAGCCGCACACCATCGCACTCATACAGCCGCACACCGACGCAGTTATACAGCCGTACATTGCCGCTCTCATACATCCGCACACTGCCGCTCTCATACATCCGCACACTGCCGCTCACATCTATACATACATAGCCTCCATGCATCTACACATCCAATCCCCGCGCAAGGGAACACTGAAATCACTATCACTTTTCCCCGGGGTGTGACCACAGCCAGCCACTACTCCGGCCACCTTCTTGTGACACCAAAATGCATCTTACCTATCATCAGGGTCGTGCTGCTGCTGGGGGCAGGTTGCTCCCTCAGTCTTCTAGTTGGTGCTGCGATTGGAGGGGGTACTGCTTCCCTGTGCTGCCACTGTCTCCCGGATCATCGTGCCGCTGGCTGAATTGCAGCTTGACGCTACTGCTGCCGGGAGTAACAGCTTCCTGACTGTTGTTGCTGGTGGCTGCCTACTGCTCATTGCCGCCGGAACACTGACCGGCTCGGCAGTGATGCTGGCGGAGGAGTAGTGGCGGTGGGGTGGTGCCTTCTCCCTTCCCTCGAGCATGCCGCAGTGTAAAAAAATAAATAATAAATAGAGAGCATACCAGGGTGAGAGTCTGTATGGATCACAGTGATTACATGGGGCACAGCATAAGGACACCTTGCTGTGAGGGGCTCTGCCCACACAGATTGCTGCACCCTCTCTGATGTCAGCCGCTGCCCTCTCGTTCTCTGGGCGGCCAGTTCCAGTGTGAGGTAGGAGAGGAAGAGAACACACAGGTGTTAGGCGCCGTGGTCCGCGATGTCCTCGCGGCCCGGCGCCTAGCAACTAGGGACGCCGAGCGCGCTAGCCGCCGGCTCCCTAGCAACGCTAGGACGCCGGGCGCGCTGAGCCGCCTGGACCCTAGCAACGGGGACGCCACGGACGGACTGCGCTCCCCTTGCAGGGTCAATCAAGTGAACTACACACACACGCTTGTCTTCTGGTCGTGCAGCAAGGCAGCTGCACGGCATTGTGCTAATCAGGCTCTGAACTTCTGATTGGAGGACTCCCTGCTAAATACCTTCTCAGTGCTTCACACAGACGCCGGTAATAGCTTCCTGCATGCTGCTTTGGTATGCTGACGTCTGTTCCAGTTTTGCTGTGTCCGGTCATTCCTGTCCTCAGAGTTCCTGAATCTTAGTGTTGTCATCTCTTCCCAAGGAGTCTTCCAGTCCTCATTTACCCGCAACAGTCGCTAGAGGATCTCGTGTGGTTTTCGTGAGTGGCGGCTCTGCCGCGTGCTGCGGCCTAGGCCGCTTTATTTTGTATTCTGTGTTGGTGCATTTGCGGAGGTTTCCGCTCCCACAGTCCTCTCCGGAACTCGCCGGTGCCGGGTAGAAGAGTGGACAAGTGGGTATTTTGGTTGTCCTTTTCCCTGGCGGTTTTCCGCACATACTCTAGTTTAAAGTTAGTTTTGAGCCCCTGGCTTTGTTGTTTAGTAGAGGGCCCCTTGTTATCACCCTGTCTCGGATTTCTCTTTGTCTCCCATTAAGACCTGAGGGGGCATCGGAGTTGGGCAGACGTAATCCGCCCTTCAAACGCGGCTGCCATGGGCCCAAGCAACCATAGTCTCGCAAGAGATTTCTGACAGCACGGGCGAGACAACGGAGATAGGGCGCCAGGGGCTATTCCCGTTCCCACTCCCTTTCCAAGCATTACGTTCCAGTACTCAGGTCCTTGCTATAAGATATCCCCAGACCAGAGTATTGGAATCATAACAACAGGAGAGCAGCCCTGATATATAACAGAGGTGGAAGTTCTATAGGCAGCAGAGACAGAGACCAGCCAGCCAGTCTCCCAGTGCCCTGATCACTACACGCCGCCAGCACAGCATTACAGGAGGGTCCTATAGTGCTGCCCTGAGCTAACAGGTGTGTGTACCAGTGTGCTGCACCCTGGTGTCTCTGAGAGGGGTGAGGTCACCGTGCCGCTTTAGTATATGGCTTTTCCTTAGTACTGTAAGTTACAGCCCTGCACTAGTAGTGGCAACTCTGCCCTATGTGAACCTGTGAGGTTATTTTCCTATTTACAGAATAACCGGGGAGAAGGCGGCCATATTGCGGCTCTCAAGAGAAGGCACTCTAGTACACCCCCTGCTGGCGGCCGCTGCGCAGGCGCAACAAATTGAAATGCCCGATCTCTACAATGGGGCATATTTCTCTTAATTAAAAAAAACCTGTAACTTTCTGAAAAACCACAACCCCAAAAGGCACTTCACAGGGACATGCTCTATCTAATAAAACAAACCCCAAGTCATATATATATATATATATATATATATATATATATATAAAATAAGATTTTACTCACCGGTAAATCTATTTCTCGTAGTCCGTAGTGGATGCTGTGACTCCGTAAGGACCATGGGGAATAGCAGCTCCGCAGGAGACTTGGCACAACTAAAGAGAGCTTTATGACTACCTGGTGTGCACTGGCTCCTCCCCCTATGACCCTCCTCCAGACCTCAGTTAGGATACTGTGCCCGGAAGAGCTGACACTAAGGAAGGATTTTGAATCCCGGGTAAGACTCATACCAGCCACACCAATCACACCGTACAACTCGTGATATTATACCCAGTTAACTGTATGACAACAACGGAGCCTCTGCACAGATGGCTCTCAACAATAACCCTTTTGTTAACAATAACTATGTACAAGTACTTGGGATGGGCGCCCAGCATCCACTACGGACTACGAGAAATAGATTTACCGGTGAGTAAAATCTTATTTTCTCTGACGTCCTAAGTGGATGCTGGGACTCCGTAAGGACCATGGGGATTATATCAAAGCTCCCAAACGGGAGGGAGAGTGCGGATGACTCTGCAGCACCGAATGAGCGAACTCCAGGTCCTCCTCAGCCAGGGTGTCAAACTTGTAAAATCTTGCAAATGTGTTTGACCCCGACCAAGTAGCAGCTCGGCAAAGTTGTAAAGCAGAGACCCCTCGGGCAGCCGCCCAAGAAGAGCCCACCTTCCTCGTGGAATGGGCTTTTACTGATCTAGAATGCGGCAGTCCCGCCGCAGAATGTGCAAGCTGAATTGTGCTACATATCCAGCGAGCAATAGTCTGCTTTGAAGCAGGAGCACCCATCTTGTTTGGTGCGTAGAGGATAAACAGCGAGTAAGTTTTCCTGACTCCAGCCATTCTGGAAACATAAATTTTCAGGGCCCTGACTACATCCAGCAACTTGGAATCCTCCAAGTTCCGAGTAGCCGCAGGCACCACAATAGGTTGGTTCAAATGAAACGCTGAAACCACCTTAGGCAGAAATTGGGGATGAGTCCTCAATTCCGCCCTATCCATATGGAAAATCACATAAGGGCTTTTACATGACAAAGCTGCCAACTCTGACACACGCCTGGCCGAAGCCAGGGCCAATAGCATGACCACTTTCGACGTGAGATATTTTAACTCCACGGTTTTAAGTGGCTCAAACCAATGTGATTTAAGGAAATCCAACACCACGTTGAGATCCCAAGGTGCCACTGGAGGCACAAAAGGAGGCTGAATATGCAGCACTCCTTTAACAAAAGTCTGAACTTCCGGCAGGGAAGCCAGTTCTTTTTGGAAGAAAATCGACAGAGCCGAAATCTGGACCTTAATGGACCCCAATTTGAGGCCCATATTCACCCCTGACTGTAGGAAGTGCAGGAATCGACCCAGTTGAAATTCCTCCGTTGGGGCCTTCCTGACCTCACACCAAGCAACATATTTTCGCCATATGTGGTGATAATGTTTTGCGGTCACGTCCTTCCTGGCTTTGATCAGCGTAGGAATGACTTCCTCCGGAATGCCCTTTTCCTTCAGGATCCGGTGTTCAACAGCCATGCCGTCAAACGCAGCCGCGGTAAGTCTTGGAACAGACAAGGCCCCTGCTGCAGCAGGTCTTGTCTGAGCGGTAGAGGCCATGGGTCCTCCGAGATCATTTCTTGAAGTTCTGGGTACCAAGCTCTTCTTGGCCAATCCGGAATAATGAGTATAGTTCTTACTCTTCTCCTTCTTATTATCCTCAGCACCCTTGGTATGAGAGGAAGAGGAGGAAACACATAAACCGACCGGTACACCCACGGTGTCACTAGAGCGTCCACTGCTATCGCCTGAGGGTCCCTTGACCTGGCGCAATAGTTTTCTAGCTTTTTGTTGAGGCGGGACGCCATCATGTCCACCTGTGGCCATTCCCATCGGTTTGTAATCAGCCGGAAGACTTCTGGATGAAGTCCCCACTCTCCCGGGTGGAGGTCGTATCTGCTGAGGAAGTCTGCTTCCCAGTTGTCCACTCCCGGAATAAACACTGCCGACAGTGCTAACACGTGATTTTCCGCCCATCGGAGAATCTTCGTGGCTTCTGCCATCGCCATCCTGCTTCTCGTGCCGCCCTGTCGGTTTACATGGGCGACCGCCGTGATGTTGTCTGACTGAATCAGTACTGGCTGACTTTGAAGCAGGGGTCTTGCCTGACTTAGGGCATTGTAAATAGCTCTTAGTTCCAGAATATTTATGTGTAGGGACATTTCCTGGCTTGACCATAGTCCCTGGAAATTTCTTCCCTGTGTGACTGCTCCCCAGCCTCGAAGGCTGGCGTCCGTGGTTACCAGGACCCAGTCCTGTATGCCGAATCTGCGGCCCTCCAGAAGATGAGCACTCTGCAGCCACCACAGTAGAGACACCCTGGTCCTTGCAGACAGGGTTATCCTCTGATGCATCTGAAGATGCGATCCGGACCACTTGTCCAACAGATCCCACTGAAAGATCCGTGCATGGAACCTTCCGAACGGAATTGCTTTGTAAGAAGCTACCATCTTTCCCAGGACTCGCGTGCAGTGGTGCACCGACACCTGTTTTGGTCTTAGGAGGTCTCTGACTAGCGATGACAACTCCTTGTCCTTCTCCTCCGGGAGAAACACCCTTTTCTGTTCTGTGTCCAGAACCATCCCCAGGAACAATAGACGTGTTGCAGGAACCAGCTGCGACTTTGGAATATTCAGGATCCAGCCGTGCTGTTGTAGCACCTGCCGAGCAAGTGCTACTCCGATCAACAACTGTTCCTTGGACCTCGCCTTTATCAGGAGATCATCCAAGTACGGGATAATTATAACTCCCTTTTTTCGCAGGAGTATCATCATCTCGGCCATTACCTTGGTAAACACCCTCGGTGCCGTGGACAGACCAAACGGCAGCGTCTGGAATTGGTAATGACAGTCCTGTACCACAAATCTGAGGTACTCCTGGTGAGGAGAGTAAATGGGGACATGCAGGTAAGCATCCTTGATGTCCAGTGATACCATGTAATCCCCTTCCTCCAGGCTTGAGATAACCGCCCTGAGCGATTCCATCTTGAACTTGAACCGTTTTATATACGTGTTCAAAGATTTAAAATGGGTCTCACCGAACCGTCCGGTTTCGGTACCACAAACATTGTGGAATAGTAACCCCTTCCTTGTTGAAGGAGGGGTACCTTGACTATCACCTGCTGCGAATACAGCTTGTGAATTTGCCTCTATCACAGCCTCCCTGTCCAAGGGAGATGTTGGCAAGGCAGATTTTAGGAAACGGCGAGGGGGAGACGTCTCAAATTCCAGCTTGTATCCCTGAGACACTACTTGTAGAATCCAGGGATCCACCTGTGAGCAAGCCCACTGATCGCTGAAGCACTTGAGACGGGCCCCCACCGCACCTGGCTCCACCAGTGGAGCCCCAGCGTCATGCTGTGGACTTAGCGGAAGCGGGGGAGGACTTTTGTTCCTGGGAACTGGCTGTATATATATATATATGCACACACACTCATGTATATACATGTATACACAAATACACGTATGTACATGTTTATGTATGTATAATACACTGATAGAGTACATTATATTTATGAATTAATTGCTTCCCGATTCTGCAGCAGCATCATCAGCACCATCAGTGTTACTCACAGTCACTTCACACTGACTGCTGCACAACATATCACTTAATTTCCGGGCCGCCCGCCACCTGGTGAAGAGACATGGGAGATGAAGGACCAGCAGTGCCACGTTGAGCGGAAGTATTGTGAATTAGTTACCCACACACTCCTTGTGACACCTGCTCCCCGTCTGCCCTCCCACCCGCCGCCTGCCATCCGGAACCCGCACTGACAAGTAAGTCTCAGCAGAATGTGTCTGCCGGCGGCTCCCAGTCCCCCCTAGAGGAACACTGCCAGTGGTGTGGCAGCCGCGGCACACTAGGACTGAGAGACCGCAGCGGGAGGAAAGCACGGGTGGGCGGGAAGAGAGCATAGGCGGACATCACCACGTCACATTGCAAGGTGACACCAGTCCCCCCAGTGAGGCCGCCGACGAATGCACTCAGCATAGTATTAGCAGCAGGCAGAGGGGGGGCGGGCGCAGCGGTGGTGGGAGGTACGGAAATGAGCTACAGGCTAGGCTCCACCGATCACACACTCAGCGATCACTGTGCTACAGCAAGCGTGGCGTGCAGCGGTGCTGGACATTAGGGAGTGCCTGTGCGCACCGGCCACCCCCTGTACGCACGCCTATGCGCTACCACCCCCCATATGCCACACTACATCACTATGCTATAGCCCTCCCATATGCTGCACTTCATAGTTACACTATACCCCCCATACAACATACTACATCACCACACTACACTACTCACAATAAAATTAAAACATCCCAGTTCCTCATTCTTAATGAGCTCACGTGAGTTCTCTCCCCAACGGAGCTCCAGACCAAGTAAGAATGAAGACACCAGCAGCGTGTAGGGGGCAGGCCTGGTCCACTTGTCAGGAGAGAGCAGTCACTGGAGGGTAAGAAGGGGGCGGGGCCTAGTCCTACAGACGGGAGAGAGCACAGACAGGAGAGAGCAAGGTACAGGGGTAGAAGGGGACGGCTGATGTGAAGGGGGCGGGGCCTATTCTTGCATCCTTTCAAAATTCGACTTTTTAAAATTCGACATTTGACAAATTCGACTTTTCTGCAATGGTACAAATGCGGCAATTCAACAAAAGTATATTCAATTGAAGTTTGTCAATTCGACAACAGTGCTTTTAAACAGTAAATTCATCATTTTCAATCCGCCACACTTTGCAGGCGGAATCTAATAAAAAAAATTTAAAACATGTTTTTTTTGGGGTAATAGCATATCTATTTATATTAGAAGGGATTAGGTACTTGGTTTGTCTTTTTTGGAGGCACAAGTATTATTTATATATTTTTTAAAAGATTATTATTATTTTTTTTTTTTTTTAAATGGAATGTGAAAAACCCGGAAAAGAAAAATTGTGTGGGGTCCCCCCTCCAAAGCATAACCAGCCTCGGGCTCTTCGAGCCGGTCCTGGTTCTAAAAAACCGGGGGAAAAACGGACAGGGGATCCCCCGTATTTTTAAAAAACCAGCTCCGGGCTCTGCGCCTGGTGCTGGTGCAAAAAATACGGGGGACAAAGAGTAGGGTCCCCCATTATTTTTACACCAGCATCGGGCTCCACTAGCTGGACAGATAATGCCACAGCCGGGGGTCACTTTTATACAGTGCCCTGCGGCCGTGGCATTAAATATCCAACTAGTCACCCCTGGCCGGGGTACCCTGGGGGAGTGGGGACCCCTTCAATCAAGGGGTCCCCCCCCCCAGCCACCCAAGGGCCAGGGGTGAAGCCCGAGGCTGTCCCCCCCATCCAAGGGCTGCGGATGGGAGGCTGATAGCCTTGAGAAAATTGAAAGAATATTGTTTTTTCCAGTAGTACTACAAGTCCCAGCAAGCCTCCCCCGCAAGCTGGTACTTTGAGAACCACAAGTACCAGCATGCGGGAGAAAAACGGGCCCGCTGGTACCTGTAGTTCTACTGGGGGAAAAATACCCAAATAAAAACAGGACACAGACACCGTGAAAGTATAACTTTATTTCACACCTGCCGACACACACATACTTACCTATGTTGACACGAAGCAGTCGGTCCTCTTCTCCAAGTAGAATCCACGGGTACCTGAAAATAAAAGATAATTATACTCACCTGATCCAGGTTCCAGATTAAATCCACGTACTTGGCAAAACAACAAACCGAACACCCGGACCAGACGGACTGAAAGGGGTCCCATGTTTACACATGGGACCCCTTTCCACGAATGCAGACATCCTAATCTCGCGGGAATCCGACAGCGGGATGATGACGTTCGGGCGCGCTCGGGTTAGCCGAGCAAGGCGGGAAGGTTCGAACCTGCCTCGGACCCATGTAAAATGGGTGAAGTTCGGGGGATCCGGATTCCGACGAACCGAACCCACTCATCACTAGTATGTACGTGTGTGTCAGGTGCCGTGCGCGTACGTACGTACGTACGTACGTACGTACGTACGTACGTACGTGTGTGTCAGGTGTCGTGCGTGTGTCAGGTGGCGCGTACCTACATGTGTGTATGTCAGGTGCTGTGCATGTGTGTACGTACACGCGTGTATGTGTCAGGTGCCGCACGTGTTCGTGTGTGTGTGTGTGTGTGTGTGTGTGTGTGTGTGCCAGGAGCCACGCGTGTACATGTGTGAGGGTGTCAGGAGCCGGGCGTATACGTACATGCGTGTAGGTGTCAGGTGCCGCGCGTATACATACGTGTGTGTGTCAGGAGCCGAGCGTGTACGTACATGTGTGTGTGTCAGGAGCAACGCGCGTGTGTGTCAGGAGCCACACGTGTGCATACGTGTGTGTGTCAGGTGCCACACGTGTACGTACGTACGTACGTACGTACGTACGTGTGTGTTTGTGTGTGTGTGTCAGGTGCCGCACGTGTACGTGTGTGTGTGTCAAGTGCCGCGTGTGTACGTACGTGTGTGCCTGGAGCCGCGCGTGTACATGCATGTGTGTGTGTGTGTGTGTGTCTCAGGTGCTGTACGTGTATGTGTGTGTCTCAGGTGCTGCACGTGTATATGTGTGTATTTCAGGTGCTGCATTTGTATGCGTCAGCTGCCACGTGGGTGTCAGGTGTTGAGCGTGTTTGTGTCAGCTGTCGCATCTGTATGTGTGTGACTGTCAGGTGCTGCGCGTGTATGTGTGTGTCAGGTGCTGTTCATGTATGTGGGAGTGGCAGGTGCTGCATGTGTATATATGTGTGAGTGGCAGGTGCTGTGTGTGTATACGAGTGTGTGTGAGGTGCTGCGAGTATGTGTGTGTTAGGTGCTCTGAGTGTATATGATTGTGTGTCAGGTGCTGTGCGTGTGTGCGTTAAATGCCACATGTATATATGTGTGTCAGGTGCTGCGTGTGTGTGTGTGTGTGTCAGGTGCTGCATGTTTGTATGTGTGTGTGTGTGTGTGTGTGTGTGTGTGTGTCAGGTGCTGCATGTCTGTATGTGTGTGTGTGTGTGTGTGTGTGTGTGTGTGTGTGTGTGTGTGTCAGGCGCCGCATGTCTGTATGTGTGTGTGTGTGTGTGTGTGTGTGTGTCAGGTGCTGCATGTCTGTATGTGTGTGTGGGTGTGTCAGGTGATGCATGTGTGTGTGTGTGTGTGTGTGTGTGTGTGTGTCAGGTGATGCATGTGTGTGTGTGTGTGTGTGTGTGTGTGTGTGTGTGTGTGTGTGTGTGTGTGTCAGGCGCTGCATGTCTGTGTGTGTGTGGGTGTGCGTGTCTGTCAGGTGCTGCATGTGTGTGTCAGGTGCTGCATGTCTGCGTGTGTGTCAGGCGCTGTATGTCTGCGTGTGTGTGTCAGGCGCTGCATATCTGTGTCAGGTGCTGTGTGTGTGTGTGTGTGTGTGTGTGTGTGTGTCTGTCAGGCGCTGCGTGCCTGCGTGTGTGTCAGGCGCTGCGTGCCTGCGAGTGTGTCAGGCGCTGCGTGCCTGCGTGTGTGTCAGGCGCTGCGTGTCTGCGTGTCTGTCAGGCGCTGCGTGTCTGTCAGGCGCTGCGTGTCTGTCAGGCGCTGCGTGTCTGTCAGGCGCTGCGTGTCTGTCAGGCGCTGCGTGTCTGCGTGTCTGTCAGGCGCTGCGTGTCTGCGTGTCTGTCAGGCGCTGCGTGTCTGTCAGGCGCTGCGTGTCTGTCAGGCGCTGCGTGTCTGTCAGGCGCTGCGTGTCTGCGTGTCTGTCAGGCGCTGCGTGTGTGTGTGTCAGGTGCTGCGTGTGTGTGTGTCAGGTGCTGCGTGTGAGTATGTCAGGTGCTGCGTGTGAGTGCGTGTGTCAGGTGCATGTGAGTGTCAGGTGCGTGTGTGTGTCAGGTGCGTGTGTGTGTCAGGCGCTGCGTGTGCGTGTGTCAGGCGCTGCGTGTGCCAGGTGCTGCGTGTGCGTGTTTGTCAGGCGCTGCCTGTGCGTCAGGCGCTGCGTGTCTGTGTGTGTCAGGCGCTGCGTGTCTGTGTGTGTCAGGCGCTGCGTGTCTGTGTGTGTCAGGCGCTGCGTGTCTGTGTGTGTCAGGCGCTGCGTGTGTCAGGCGCTGCGTGTGCGTGTGTCAGGCGCTGCCTGTGCGTGTGTGTCAGGCGCCGCGTGTGCGTCAGGCACCGCGTGTGCGTCAGGCGCCACGTGTGCGTCAGGCGCCGCGTGTCTATGTGCGTCAGGCGCCGCGTGTGAGTGTGTGCGTGTGTGTCAGGTCCGTGTGAGTGTCAGGTGCTGCGTCTGTGTGTGCGTGTGTCAGGTGCTGCGTGTGTGTCAGGTGCTGCGTGTGAGTGTGTGCGCGTGTGTCAGGTCCGTGTGAGTGTCAGGTGCTGTGTGTGTGTGTGTGTGTGTGTGTGTGTCAGGTGCTGTGTGTGTGCGTGTGTGTCAGGTGCTGTGTGTGTGTGTGTGTGCGTGTGTGTCAGGCGCTGCATATGCGTATGCGTGTGTCAGGCGTTGCATGTCTGTGTGTGTCAGGCGCTGCGTGTCTGGGGGGGGGGTGGCCGGACACACAGCAGAGAGGGGGGGGGGCTGGACACACAGCAGAGAGGGGAGGGTGACCGGACACACGGCAGGGAGGGGAGGGGGTAGGGGGTGGCCGAACACAGCGGGAAGAGGGGGGAGTTGCCGAACACACAGCAGGGGAGGGGAGGGGATGGTGGCCAGACAAACAGCAGGGGGGGGGGGGAGGGCAGGCCGGACACACAGCAGGTGAGGGGGGGGGGTGGCTGGACACACAGCAGGGGAGGGGAGGGTGGCCGGACAAACAGCAGGGGGGGGGGGGTAGGCCGGACACACAGCAGGGGAGGGGGGGGGGGCTGGACACACAGCAGGGGAGGGGGGGCTGGACACACAGCAGGTGAGGGGGGGGGGCTGAACACACAGCAGGTGAGGGGGGGGGCTGGACACACAGCAGGTGAGGGGGGGGGGGCTGGACACACAGCAGGTGAGGGGGGGGGGCTGGACACAGCAGGTGAGGGGGGGGGCTGGACACACAGCAGGTGAGGGGGGGGGGGGCTGGACACACAGCAGGTGAGGGGGGGGGCTGGACACACAGCAGGTGAGGGGGGGGGGGGGCTGGACACACAGCAGGTGAGGGGGGGCTGGACATACAGCAGGTGAGGGGGGGGCTGGACATACAGCAGGTGAGGGGGGGGCTGGACACACAGCAGGTGAGGGGGGGTGGGCTGGACACACAGCAGGTGAGGGGGGGGCTGGACACACAGCAGGTGAGGGGGGGGGCTAGACACACAGCAGGTGAGGGGGGGGGCTGGACACGCAGCAGGGGAGGGGGGGGTAGGCTGGACACGCAGCAGGGGAGGGGGGGGTAGGCTGGACACGCAGCAGGGGAGGGGGGGGTAGGCTGGACACGCAGCAGGGGAGGGGGTAGGCCAGACACACAGCAGGGGAGGGGAGGGTGGCTGGACACACAGCAGGGGAGGGGAGGGTGGCCGGACACACAGCAGGGGAGGGGAGGGTGGCCGGACAAACAGCAGGGAGGGGGGTGGGGGTAGGCCGGACACACAGCAGGGGAGGAGGGGGGGGCTGGACACACAGCAGGTGAGGGGGGGGGCCGGACACACAGCAGGTGAGGGGGGTGGGTAGGCCGGACACACAGCAGGTGAGGGGGGGGGGGGGGTAGGCCGGACACACAGCAGGTGAGGGGGGGGGGGGGTAGGCCGGACACACAGCAGGTGAGGGGGGGGTAGGCCGGACACACAGCAGGTGAGGGGGGGGGGGTGGCCGGACACACAGCAGGGAGGGGGGGGGGGGGGTAGGCCGGACACACAGCAGGTGAGGGGGGGGGGTGGCTGGACACACAGCAGGTGAGTGGGGGGGGGGTAGGCCGGACACACAGCGGGTGAGGGGGGGGTAGGCCGGACACACAGCAGGTGAGGGGGGGGGGTGGCTGGACACACAGCAGGGAGGGAAGGGCGTAGGGGGGTGGCCTTATTATAATAACCGTGTGGGGGAGGAGTCTGCGGCGATGGGTGAATGAGATGTGGGGGCAGGCTGCTAAAGTTGCAGGGAAGGAGGGGGAGGGAGCCGGAGGGATCTGAACATGAGCCGCACGTCCCGCTGCCGGTAACTACCGCAGAGTATGTATCTATGCTCCGATGCCACTGCTACTGTTGCCAGTCTCCCCCCCCTCCCCAGGATGGAATACATGGTGGGGGCAGGCTGCTAAGGGTGCAGGGGAGGAGGGGAAGGGAGCCGCACGGATCTGAATGTGAGCCGCACGTAAGGGACCATACTGATCCTCCCCACCTCAGCCCGCTGGTGCTGCCGCTGCTGCCTGACTTCTTCCGTGCAGCACAGCTGTCTTCTCCGGCTGCCGCTCCCGCACTCGCTTCAGGTGTGGGGGTACCACACCGCTCAGTAGGCAAGCGCTGTCAGTCAGGAGTCAGCGCTGCACCGGATGTCTCTTCTGGATGTCCTCTGACTTTCTCCTGCGGCGCAGCTCCAGCTATTCCTCCCGCTGCGGCTCCCACTTCGGGTAAGGGGACCATATTGCTCAGTAGTGAGCACTTTCGGTAAGCCTGCGGCTGCTATGCCGCTACCCCTCTCCTCCACAGTCCTAATGGGTCGCTGCAGTCTGTAAGGGACCGCAGGTGCACACACCCAGGAACCGCTGGCTCTCTTCCCGCCGCCAGCAGCTACTTTTATAACCTCAGCCTGCACGAGACCCCTTCCCTCACTCACTCTCGCTCTCCTGGCGGCCACTGCGCAGCCGCAACAAATTGAAAAGCCCTATCTCTATAATGGGGCATATTTCTCTTAATTAAAAAAACCCTATAACTTTCTGAAAAACCACAACCCCAAAAGGCACTACACTGGGGCATACTCTATCTAGTAAAACAAACCCCAAGTCTTAATTCGTCCTCTATCCGGAGTTATGCCTTCCCAAAAAATATCTAATTCACTCTATAGGAAAACGTTGTCAAAAAGCCACAAAGGAAGTCACAGAAAAAAACTGACAGTTGGAACTTTAGGTTACTCCCAATTCCTCATTTTTTATTATTTTGCCCTGAAATTTGGCATGCAGCACCGGGTGACGATTCTACACGCCCATGCCAAATTTCAGCTCAGTACGTCCAATCAGTTTTGAGGTGTAGCCCCTCAAACACCATGCCCCCATCTCAGAAGTTCCCTATGGGAGAATTCCGTTTGTTCGATTCAGCCTTAATATAAGGGCACGACCGTGCCCTTATAATATAGCAGTACGGTAGGCCACGGCTGTACCTACCTCTGTGTCGTCAGTGCACTCGTCGTCCATAAGTAATATAATACTATACTATCCATCCATCTACATTGTATACCTGTGGTGGCTTTTTTTTTCTTCATACTAGTTTAGCAGTCTGCTGACAGTGTCCACCAGGTCCGTTATTATTATTATACAGTATATTATATATATATATATAGCAGTACGGTAGGCCACGGCTGTACCTACCTCTGTGTCGTCAGTGCACTCGTCGTCCATAAGTAATATAATACTATACTATCCATCCATCTACATTGTATATAACCTGTGGTGGGGTTTTTTTTCTTCATACTAGTTTAGCAGTCTGCTGACAGTGTCCACCAGGTCCGTTATTATTATTATACAGTATATTATATATATATATATATAGCAGTACGGTAGGCCACGGCTGTACCTACCTCTGTGTCGTCAGTGCACTCGTCGTCCATAAGTAATATAATACTATACTATCCATCCATCTACATTGTATATGACCTGTGGTTGGTTTTTTTTTCTTCATACTAGTTTAGCAGTCTGCTGACAGTGTCCACCAGGTCCGTTATTATTATTATACAGTATATTATATATATATATATATATAGCAGTACGGTAGGCCACGGCTGTACCTACCTCTGTGTCGTCAGTGCACTCGTCGTCCATAAGTAATATAATACTATACTATCCATCCATCTACATTGTATACCTGTGGTGGCTTTTTTTTTCTTCATACTAGTTTAGCAGTCTGCTGACAGTGTCCACCAGGTCCGTTATTATTATTATACAGTATATTATATATATATATATATATATATATAGCAGTACTATCCATCCATCTACATTGTATATAACCTGTGGTGGGTTTTTTTTTTCTTCATACTAGTTTAGCAGTCTGCTGACAGTGTCCACCAGGTCCGTTATTATTATTATACAGTATATTATATATATATATATAGCAGTACGGTAGGCCACGGCTGTACCTACCTCTGTGTCGTCAGTGCACTCGTCGTCCATAAGTAATATAATACTATACTATCCATCCATCTACATTGTATATGACCTGTGGTGGGGTTTTTTTTCTTCATACTAGTTTAGCAGTCTGCTGACAGTGTCCACCAGGTCCGTTATTATTATTATACAGTATATTATATATATATATATATATATATATATATATATATATATAGCAGTACGGTAGGCCACGGCTGTACCTACCTCTGTGTCGTCAGTGCACTCGTCGTCCATAAGTAATATAATACTATACTATCCATCCATCTACATTGTATACCTGTGGTGGCTTTTAGTTGTGCGCATTAAAATATGGAGAACAAAAATGTGGAGGTTAAAAAAATAGGGAAAGATCAAGATCCACTACTACCTCGTGCTGAAGCTGCTGCCACTAGTCATGGCCGAGACGATGAAATGCCATAAACGTCGTCTGCCAATGCCGATGCCCAATGTCATAGTACAGAGCATGTAAAATCCAAAACACAAAAGATCAGTAAAAAAATGACCCAAAAATCAAAATTAAAAGCGTCTGAGGAGAAGCGTAAACTTGCCAATATGCCATTTACGACACGGAGTGGCAAGGAACGGCTGGGGCCCTGGCCTATGTTCATGGCTAGTGGTTCAGCTTCACATGAGGATGGAAGCACTCATCCTCTCGCTATAAAAAAGAAAAGACTTAAGCTAGCAAAAGCACAGCAAAGAACTGTGCGTTCTTCGAAATCACAAATCCCCAAGGAGAGTCCAATTGTGTCGCTTGCGATGCCTGACCTTCCCAACACTGGACGGGAAGAGCTTGCGCCTTCCACCATTTGCACGCCCCCTGCAAGTGCTGGAAGGAGCAACCGCAGTCCAGTTCCTGATAGTCAAATTGAAGATGTCAGTGTTGAAGTACACCAGGATGAGGATATGGGTGTTGCTGGCGCTGGGGAGGAAATTGACAAGGAGGATTCTGATGGTGAGGTGGTTTGTTTAAGTCAGGCACCCGGGGAGACACCTGTTGTCTGTGGGACGAATATGGCCATTGACATGCCTGGTCAAAATACAAAAAAAAATCAGCTCTTCAGTGTGGAATTATTTCAACAGAAATGCGGACAACTGGTGTCAAGCCGTGTGTTGCCTTTGTCAAGCTGTAATAAGTAGGGGTAAGGACGTTAACCACCTCGGAACATCCTCCCTTATACGTCACCTGCAGCGCATTCATAATAAGTCAGTGACAAGTTCAAAAACTTTGGGCGACAGCGGAAGCAGTCCACTGACCAGTAAATCCCTTCCTCTTGTAACCAAGCTCCCGCAAACCACACCACCAACTCCCTCAGTGTCAATTTCCTCCTTACCCAGGAAAGCCAATAGTCCTGCAGGCCATGTCACTGGCAAGTCTGACGAGTCCTCTCCTGCCTGGGATTCCTCCGATGCATCCTTGAGTGTAACGCCTACTGCTGCTGGCGCTGCTGTTGTTGCTGCTGGGAGTCGATCGTCATCCCAGAGGGGAAGTCGGAAGACCACTTGTACTACTTCCAGTAAGCAATTGACTGTGCATCAGTCCTTTGCGAGGAAGATGAAATATCACAGCAGTCATCCTGTTGCAAAGCGGATAACTCAGGCCTTGACAACTATGTTGGTGTTAGACGTGCGTCCAGTATCCGCCGTTAGTTCACGGGGAACTAGAGAATTGCTTGAGGTAGTGTGCCCCCGTTACCAAATACCATCTAGGTTCCACTTCTCTAGGCAGGCGATACCGAGAATGTACACGGACGTCAGAAAAAGACTCACCAGTGTCCTAAAAAATGCAGTTGTACCCAATGTCCACTTAACCACGGACATGTGGACAAGTGGAGCAGGGCAGACTCAGGACTATATGACTGTGACATCCCACTGGGTAGATGTATTGCCTCCCGCTGCAAGAACAGCTGCGGCGGCACCAGTAGCAGCATCTCGCAAACGCCAACTCGTTCCTAGGCAGGCTACGCTTTGTATCACCGCTTTCCACAATACGCACACAGCTGAAAACCTCTTACGGCAACTGAGGAAGATCATCGCAGAATGGCTTACCCCAATTGGACTCTCCTGGGGATTTGTGGCATCGGACAACGCCAGCAATATTGTGCGTGCATTACATCTGGGCAAATTCCAGCACGTCCCATGTTTTGCACATACCTTGAATTTGGTGGTGCAGAATTATTTAAAAAACGACAGGGGCGTGCAAAAGATGCTGTCGGTGGCCAGAAGAATTGCGGGACACCTTCGGCGTACAGGCACCGCGTACAGAAGACTGGAGCACCACCAAAAACACCTGAACCTGCCCTGCCATCATCTGAAGCAAGAGGTGGTAACGAGGTGGAATTCAACCCTCTATATGCTTCAGAGGATGGAGGAGCAGCAAAAGGTCATTCAAGCCTATACATCTGGCCACGATATAGGCAAAGGAGGTGGAATGCACCTGTCTCAAGCGCAGTGGAGAATGATTTCAACGTTGTGCAAGGTTCTGCAACCTTTTGAACTTGCCACACGTGAAGTCAGTTCAGACACTGCCAGCCTGAGTCAGGTCATTCCCCTCATCAGGCTTTTGCAGAAGAAGCTGGAGGCATTGAAGGAGGAGCTAAAACAGAGCGATTCCGCTAGGCATGTTGGACTTGTGGATGGAGCCCTTCATTCGCTTAACCAGGTTTCACGGGTGGTCAATCTGTTGAAATCAGAGCACTACATTTTGGCCACCGTGCTCGATCCTAGATTTAAAACCTACGTTGGATCTCTCTTTCCGGCAGACACAAGTCTGCAGAGGTTCAAAGACCTGCTGGTGAGAAAATTGTCAAGTCAGGCGGAACGCGACCCGTCAACATCTCCTCCTTCACATTCTCCCGCAACTGGGGGTGCGAGGAAAAGGCTACGAATTCCGAGCCCACACGCTGGCGGTGATGCAGGGCAGTCTGGAGCGACTGCTGATGCTGGCATCTGGTCCGGACTGAAGGACCTGACAACGATTACTGACATGTCGTCTACTGTCACTTCATATGATTCTCTCACCATTGAAAGAATGGTGGAGGATTATATGAGTGACCGCATCCAAGTAGGCACGTCAGACAGTCCGTACGTATACTGGCAGGAAAAAGAGGCAATTTGGAGGCCCTTGCACAAACTGGCTTTATTCTACCTAAGTTGCCCTCCCTCCAGTGTGTACTCCGAAAGAGTGTTTAGTGCCGCCGCTCACCTTGTCAGCAATCGGCGTACGAGGTTACTTCCAGAAAATGTGGAGAAGATGATGTTCATTAAAATGAATTATAATCAATTCCTCCATGGAGACATTCACCAGCAGCAATTGCCTCCAGAAAGTACACGGGGACCTGAGATGGTGGATTCCAGTGGGGACGAATTAATAATCTGTGAGGAGGGGGATGTACACAGTGAAAGGGGTGATGAATCGGACGATGATGATGAGGTGGACATCTTGCCTCTGTAGAGCCAGTTTGTGCAAGGAAAGATTGATTGCTTCTTTTTTGGTGGGGGCCCAAACCAACCAGTCATTTCAGTCACAGTCGTGTGGCAGACCCTGTGGCTGAAATGATGGGTTCGTTAAAGTGTGCATGTCCTGTTTATACAACATAAGGGTGGGTGGGAGGGCCCAAGGACAATTCCATCTTGCACCTCTTTTTTCTTTCATTTTTCTTTGCGTCATGTGCTGTTTGGGGAGTATTTTTTTGAAGGGCCATCCTGCCTGACACTGCAGTGCCACTCCTAGATGGGCCAGGTGTTTGTGTCGGCCACTAGGGTCGCTTATCTTATTCACACAGCTACCTCATTGCGCCTCTTTTTTTCTTTGCGTCATGTGCTGTTTGGGGAGTATTTTTTTGAAGGGCCATCCTGCGTGACACTGCAGTGCCACTCCTAGATGGGCCAGGTGTTTGTGTCGGCCACTAGGGTCGCTTATCTTAGTCACACAGCTACCTCATTGCGCCTCTTTTTTTCTTTGCGTCATGTGCTGTTTGGGGAGTATTTTTTTGAAGGGCCATCCTGTCTGACACTGCAGTGCCACTCCTAGATGGGCCAGGTGTTTGTGTCGGCCACTAGGGTCGCTTAGCTTATTCACACAGCTACCTCATTGCGCCTCTTTTTTTCTTTGCATCATGTGCTGTTTGGGGAGTATTTTTTTGAAGGGCCATCCTGTCTGACACTGCAGTGCCACTCCTAGATGGGCCAGGTGTTTGTGTCGGCCACTAGGGTCGCTGAGCTTAGTCACACAGCTACCTCATTGCGCCTCTTTTTTTCTTTGCGTCATGTGCTGTTTGGGGAGTATTTTTTTGAAGGGCCATCCTGCGTGACACTGCAGTGCCACTCCTAGATGGGCCAGGTGTTTGTGTCGGCCACTAGGGTCGCTTATCTTAGTCACACAGCTACCTCATTGCGCCTCTTTTTTTCTTTGCGTCATGTGCTGTTTGGGGAGTATTTTTTTGAAGAGCCATCCTGCGTGACACTGCAGTGCCACTCCTAGATGGGCCAGGTGTTTGTGTCGGCCACTAGGGTCGCTTAGCTTACTCACACAGCTACCTCATTGCGCCTCTTTTTTTCTTTGCGTCATGTGTTGTTTGGGGAGTATTTTTTTGAAGGGCCATCCTGTCTGACACTGCAGTGCCACTCCTAGATGGGCCAGGTGTTTGTGTCGGCCACTTGGGTCGCTGAGCTTAGTCACACAGCTACCTCATTGCGCCTCTTTTTTTCTTTGCGTCATGTGCTGTTTGGGGAGTATTTTTTTGAAGGGCCATCCTGCCTGACACTGCTAGATGGGCCAGGTGTTTGTGTTGGCCACTTGTGTCGCTTAGCTTAGCCATCCAGCGACCTCGGTGCAAATTTTAGGACTAAAAATAATATTGTGAGGTGTGAGGTGTTCAGAATAGACTGGAAATGAGTGGAAATTATGGTTATTGAGGCTAATAATACTATGGGATCAAAATGACCCCCAAATTCTATGATTTATGCTGTTTTTTAGGGTTTTTTGAAAAATGATAATGTTTTATCCATCAGACACATTTGGTACAGTACAGAAAATATTAGAAGATGGCTTCCCGCAGGAAACATATAATCACTGTAAACATGAGTGGGACGATGCAGAGTGGCAGTAAGATGAGGGCTCAGAAAACCCAAATATCGGGGCAGATGTATGAAACCTGGAGAAGTGATAAAGCAGTGATAATGTACCAGCCAATCATTACGGGTTTGAACAATGACAGTTAGGAGCTGATTGACTGGTGCGTTATCGCCTTCAACTTATCACTGCTCTATCACTTCTCCAGGCTTAATACATCTGATTTTGAGAGATGCGCTACTGCAACCACATTATCATATGTTACTGCAGTCACATCTGCAGCAGCTGTATACTGGTGCTAGCATCAGCCCTTCCCCTGGTATACACAGCCGTACATATGAATGAGCAAGGGCTGGGACACCAACTTTGAGCGGCTACAGTATCAGCAACTGGAAGCACCATTGGCTCTTGTACCAGCGGAATAATTGATGTCTCCATCAGAGTTTGGCTCCAATGATTACGTCTGAGCCAGCAGCGGATCCAGGTGGGTGGCGAACAGGCTGATCGTGGCACTTCCCTCCCGCCCATTACAGCTGGCATCTGTATAGTGGTGCAGCAAAGCACCAGTGTGCAGCACATCGGGGAGAGAGCAGAGACTGCAAACACACTCTTTAGGGATTTAGATGGGTTGAGCATGTAATCCTGGCAGGCAGGATCCCAACATTCAGAATCCCGACACTGTATTCCTGACACAAAGAATGCCTAACCTTAATCATCCCCTCCCACAACTCGCCCCGCCCCTATGCAGCCTACCCCTCCCCCTAGTGCCTAACCCTAAGCCAAATTGGATGGGACTGGTGGACACGGGGATGAGGCTATGTGGCGGTCACTACAGTTAGTGAATCGGGGAATGATGGGTCAAAAATAAACAATTTATTTTAAAGACAACAGCCATATTAACAAATAATTCTGTTTAGTTTACTATCATAAACAGCACATATTTAAAAACAAAGACTGTATTCAATTATCCGCAAATTCGCGGCAATTTTTTGCCCGGAAATTTTTCGCGGCAATCGGGCGAAAATTACCGCGCAAATGCTCCATTTTTCAACCTATTTAATTCCAAACGGGTTTCACGTGAAAATTCTTGCAGTGAAAAGTGCAGGTGAAAATGGGGAAATCAGCCTGTACCCCAAAAAATGCTAAACTAACATAGGAAAACAGAAGAGAAGTGTGTTAGAGATCACATTAGAGAGTTTTTGGGGACTTAAATTGTGTGAAATGGCTGTTATATGCATTTTTTTTTAAATGCAAAAAAATGATAGAAAGCAAGTTTTTTTGAGCAAAATAAATGCTCTCATTAAATTTGTCCTGTCTGACACTGCAGTGCCACTCCTAGATGGGCCAGGTGTTTGTGTCGGCCACTTGGGTCGCTGAGCTTAGTCACACAGCTACCTCATTGCGCCTCTTTTTTTCTTTGCGTCATGTGCTGTTTGGGGAGTATTTTTTTGAAGGGCCAGCCTGCCTGACACTGCAGTGCCACTCCTAGATGGGCCAGGTGTTTGTGTTGGCCACTTGTGTCGCTTAGCTTAGCCATCCAGCGACCTCGGTGCAAATTTTAGGACTAAAAATAATATTGTGAGGTGTGAGGTGTTCAGAATAGACTGGAAATGAGTGGAAATTATGGTTATTGAGGCTAATAATACTATGGGATCAAAATGACCCCCAAATTCTATGATTTATGCTGTTTTTTAGTTTTTTTTGAAAAAAACACCCGAATCCAAAACACACCCGAATCCGACAAAAAAAATTCGGTGAGGTTTTGCCAAAACGCGTTCGAACCCAAAACACGGCCGCGGAACCGAACCCAAAACCAAAACACAAAACCCGAAAAATTTCCGGTGCACATCACTAATAATAAGTCCCTTACAGTGTTGCTGTGTTGTCCTGCATCCGAGCAGTGGTAGAGTCCTGTGCATCAGACAGTTCAGTAACCAGTCACAGTGGTTGTGTCCTCTGCTGCCATATGTCCAGTGCTGCTGTATAAATCCAGTCCATTGCAGTGGTGCTGTGTTGTCCTGCATCAGTCTAGTGGTGGTGTCCCTGTGCTGCCGTATATGTCCAGTGGTACTGCCGTATATTTCCAGTGATACTGCCGTATATGTCCAGTAATCCTGCCGTATAATTACAATAATCCTGCCGTATAATTCCAGTAATCCTGCCGTATAATTCCATCAATCCCACGTATAATTCCAGTAATCCTGCCGTATAATTCCAGTAATCCTGCTGTATAATTACGGTAATCCTGCGTATAATTACAGTAATCCTGCATATAATTCCACTGATCCTGCCATATAATTCCACTAATCCTGCCGTATAATTACAGTGATCCTGCTGTATAATTCCATCAATCCCACGTATAATTCCAGTAATCCTGCCGTATAATTCCAGTAATCCTGCTGTATAATTACGGTAATCCTGCGTATATTTACAGTAATCCTGCATATAATTCCAGTGATCCTGCCATATAATTCCACTAATCCTGCCATATAATTCCAGTGATTTTGCTGTATAATTCCAGTAATCCTGCCGTATAATTCCAGTGATCCTGCCGTATAATTCCAGTAATCCTGCCGTATATGTCCAGTGATCCTGCCGTATAATTCCAGTAATCCTGCCGAATATGTCCAGTGATCCTGCCATATAATTCCAGTAATCCTGCCGTATAATTCCAGTAATCCTGCTGTATAATTACGGTAATCCTGCGTATAATTACAGTAATCCTGCATATAATTCCAGTGATCCTGCCATATAATTCCACTTATCCTGCCGTATAATTCCAGTGATTTTGCCGTATAATTCCAGTAATCCTGCCGTATAATTCCAGTGATCCTGCCGTATAATTCCAGTAATCCTGCCGTATATGTCCAGTGATCCTGCCGTATAATTCCAGTAATCCTGCCGAATATGTCCAGTGATCCTGCCGTATAATTCCAGTAATCCTGCCGTATAATTCCAGTAATCCTGCTGTATAATTCCAGTGATCCTGCCGTATAATTCCAGTGATCCTGCCATATAATTACAATAATCCCCCCCCCCCCCCCCCTTCCTCTTGAAGATTTCTTCTTATTTCACTTGTTAGACACTGATGTTTATTTTTCTATGCCGGAAATATACTATCAGAGGGCTTGATATTATACTCTATATTATTTGGGTATTTGGACATCTTTTTGTACACACCAACCACCCACTTATTTCCCGTGATCCTGACGTATAATTACAGTAATCCTGACGTATAATTACAGTGGTACTGGTGCATAATTCCAATAATCCTGCCATGTAATTCCAGTAATCCTGCCGTATAATTCCAGTGATCCTGCCGTATAATTCCAGTGATCCTGCCATATAATTCCAGTAATCCTGCCATATAATTACAGTAATCCTGCCGTATAATTACAGTGGTACTGGCGTATAATTCCAGTAATCCTGCCATATAATTCCAGTAAAACTACCGTATAATTCCATATAAATCCATATAATTCCGTATAAATCCAGTCCAGTGGCGCTTATATATAAATTCAGTGGTGCTGTCCTGTGCTGTATATTATTTACTCCAAATAAAGAGGTTATTAATATTTAATCCAAATAATTTTTACAGGGTTTGCCCTGTAGGGTGTAGGGGTACGCTCGCCTGTGCTGCATATTATTATAATAGCTTCAAATAAAAGGGTTATTATTATCCAAATTAATTTTACAGGCTTTGCCATGTCTGTGTTTGGTTTAGGGGTATGCTATCCTGTGCCACCAATATTGTGCATGTATTACATCTGGGCAAATTCCAGCACGTCCCATATTGTTTGTGCTCCACACTTGTGTCGCTTATTTTAGTCATACAGCTACCTCATTGCACCTCTTTTTCATCTTTGCATGATGTGCTGTTTGGGGCCTTTTTTTATATCTGCCCTCCTGTCTGACACTGCAGTGCCACTCCTAGATGGGCCAATTGTTTTTGTCGCTTAGTTTAGCCTACAGCTACCTCATTGCACCTCTTTTACTTCTTTGCATGATGTGCTGTTTGGGGCCTAGTTTTTTTAAGTGCCATCCTGTCTGTAACTGCAGTGCAACTCCTAGATCGGCCAGGTGTTTGTGCCGCACACTTGTGTCGCTTAGTTTAGTCATCCAGCTATCTCATTGCACCTCTTTTTCTTCTTTGCATCATGTGCTGTTTGGGGGCTATTTTTTAAATCTGCCATCCTGTCTGCCACTGCAGTGCCACTCCTAGATGCCCCAGGTGTTTGTGCCGCACACTTGTGTCGCTTTGCTTAGTCATACAGCGACCTCGGTGCAACTTTTAGGCCTAAAAACAATATTGTGAGGTGTGAGATGTTCAGAATAGACTGGAAATGAATGTTATTGAGGTTAATAATACCATAGGATCAAAATTACCCCCAAATTATGTGATTTTAGCTGTTTTTATGTTTATTTCAAAAATCATCCAGATCCAAAACCAAAACACAAAAAGGGTGGTTTTGGCAAAACCAAGCAAAACCAAAACACGAGCGGGGAATTAGAACCAAAACCAAAACACAAAACGCAAAAAGTGCCTGCCGCACATCTCTAAATTATACATCACGGAAATCCCTTATATACAGTGCATCATGACAATGTTTTATCCATCAGACACATTTGGTACAGTACAGAAAATATTAGAAGATGGCTTCCCGCAGGAAACATATAATCACTGTAAACATGAGTGGGACGATGCAGAGTGGCAGTAAGATGAGGGCTCAGAAAACCCAAATATCGGGGCAGATGTATGAAACCTGGAGAAGTGATAAAGCAGTGATAATGTACCAGCCAATCATTACGGGTTTGAACAATGACAGTTAGAAGCTGATTGACTGGTGCGTTATCACCTTCAACTTATCACTGCTCTATCACTTCTCCAGGCTTAATACATCTGATTTTGAGAGATGCGCTACTGGAACCACATTATCATATGTTACTGCAGTCACATCTGCAGCAGCTGTATACTAGTGCTAGCATCAGCCCTTCCCCTGGTATACACAGCCGTGCATATGAATGAGCAAGGGCTGGGACACCAACTTTGAGCGGCTACAGTATCAGCAACTGGAAGCACCATTGGCTCTTGTACCAGCGGAATAATTGATGTCTCCATCAGAGTTTGGCTCCAATGATTACGTCTGAGCCAGCAGCGGATCCAGGTGGGTGGCGAACAGGCTGATCGTGGCACTTCCCTCCCGCCCATTACAGCTGGCATCTGTATAGTAGTGCAGCAAAGCACCAGTGTACAGCACATCGGGGAGAGAGCAGAGACTGCAAACACACTCTTTAGGGATTTAGATGGGTTGAGCATGTAATCCTGGCAGTCAGGATCCCAACATTCAGAATCCCGACACTGTATTCCTGACACAAAGAATGCCTAACCTTAATCATCCCCTCCCACAACTCGCCCCGCCCCTATGCAGCCTACCCCTCCCCCTAGTGCCTAACCCTAAGCCAAATTGGATGGGACTGGTGGACACGGGGATGAGGCTATGTGGCGGTCACTACAGTTAGTGAATCGGGGAATGATGGGTCAAAAATAAACAATTTATTTTAAAGACAACAGCCATATTAACAAATAATTATGTTTAGTTTACTATCATAAACAGCACATATTTAAAAACAAAGACTGTCTAGGGTATTCAATTATCCGCAAATTCGCGGCAATTTTTTGCCTGAAAATTTTTTGCGGCAATCGGGCGAAAATTACCGCGCAAATGCTCCATTTTTTAACCTATTTAATTCCAAACGGGTTTCACATGAAAATTCTTGCAGTGAAAAGTGCAGGTGAAAATGGGGAAATCAGCCTGTACCCCAAAAAATGCTAAACTAACATAGGAAAACAGAAGAGAAGTGTGTTAGAGATCACATTAGAGAGTTTTTGGGGACTTAAATTGTGTGAAATGGCTGTTATATGCATTTTTTTAAAAATGCAAAAAAATGATAGAAAGCAAGTTTTTTTTGAGCAAAATAAATGCTCTCATTAAATTTGGGGTACATGAAAATGGGTATAAGTATATATTTGGTCATTTTAGGGTACTTTAAAAAAAAAAGTGGAAACAGACTGATTACTCCCATCTGCAAGCCTAAAAACACCTGTCCCACTCATAAAGCACCCCAATATACCTGTCCCATACCTTAAACCCCAATTGCCATAACTTTGTACTTTTTCACCCCAAAAATGACATGTCATTATTGGCCAATTAAAAATAATTAAAAACCTCAACGTGCCTAATTAGTCATTAAGGGGGGTGTCCCAGGAGTTCTGTACCATATCCAAACATATTTACCTTAAAATAGTGACTTTTCCCAACTTTTCACCTGCTTCAGAGTAGGTGAAGTGAAATTAGTGAAAAAATTATCACCGATAAATTTTCCAGAAAAATTGAATAGGCTGTAATTGCGTTTCGCGGGAAAAGTCCGTTTTTTCGCACGAAAAACTGACTTTTCACGCGAAAAGTCCGTTATCGCTGCTAATTGAATATACCCCTGTATATTGACCCAAATCAACTTTTAGTAAATATACCCCAAAAAGTCAATATTCATTTTTATAATGAAAAACACATATCAAAACCTACATGTAAATGAAAACCAAGGATCTAAAATTCAGATATTTTAAAATGGCACGACACCAAGCAACAAAGGACTTGCTACATAGTTGTATAACCTTCTACATCCTGTGGGAGACTCCCTTTTTAGTGGGTAATCTCCTGCTGCCCTGCATTGGAAATCTAACACCCTGGATTCTTCAGATTCTTCATTGCAGCTCAGCCAAGCCTGCCAGGGAGTCACTAAGAAGTTTCTGTGCAAGGACAGTGATTTGCTGCAGCCACTGTGACTGCTGTAGCTGTTCAGTAGTCCCTGCTGATGACTCTCACTAACCCTTTGTTGGACCCCTGGCAGGAGTGACAGCACCAGAGCACCATAACGCAGTCTTCTTATCTGTGCTGTATGTAGTGAGCCATAGTCTGCTGCTGCAGGTGCTAGTGCGCTGTGACTGAGGGTAAGAATTTTTAATTAGTAATATTTAGTTAACTACATTTGTTTAATTAGAGTATCTGATAACTGTAATGATTTGGAGGATATCATAATGGTATGGAAAACAGCAAGGCCAATAAATATAGGAAGGGCCTACACTTTCTATCCAGTCCAGTGTATATAATGAAATAACGTCATACACAAAAAAAAACAACAACACAGCAACATATTCTCAGTCCACCTGGTAAGAAATATATGCTTAGGGATAAATCTTTTCAACTTGAAAAATTCCACAGCTGTAGACGAAACGCGTTGGTCTCAATCATTTGGAAATGTGTGCTCTGCCCCGTACTCCAAGAGAGTGCCGCGGCTGTTGGATTATCCACATTTGGATTGCTCATTACTCTGCTGTTGCCCTGCACTTACCTGCTGCCACCGCAGCAGAGAAGTACATAGGGGCAGAGAAAGCTGGGCAAAAGGGTGCACATCGCAGTGCTGCCCTGTGAACTCGCCAGCCTGAGCTGGCTGGATTATTACAGGGCACACTGCAGTATTTTTTTTTTTTTTTTTTAGTAAATTTGGCCACATCACATTTCCCATTATAAGTATGGGGAATGCGATGTGGGTTACTAAAAAAAAAGTGAAAAAAGGGTTTGGAGCAGATTTTCATGAAAACTGCTCCAAATGCCCTTTAATTTATTCAGGTGATACTAAAATAATGTGAAAAAGTGTTATGAACCACAGGTAGTGGTTCATTTCTATTTTATGTTTATTTCGTTGTCTTGCATGCCAGGATTTCCCATTGCTCTGTTTTAGATTACTCTTGTCTGCTGCCGCTGGTGAGTCTGTGCAATTGCAGCTTGTTCCCATGTGTTCAGCCTCATCTGGCTGCTAATTGCATCTTGTCAGCTTGGAGTCCTGCAATAGGCCAGCTGCACTGGATTATTAATTAGGCCTCTCTGTTATATGCTGGCTGATTGCAGTTCGCAGATGCTGGTGATATTTCTGGGTTTTCAGTCTGCTTGAGTTCTGAGCTTGGTTCCTGCTAGTTCCTGAGCTTCCTGAATGCTGAACCTGTTTGCTGAAAGTGTTTCCAGTCCTGCTGTATCCGGTCGTTCCTGTTCTCAGTTGTCCTGTACTCGGAAGTCGTCATCTGTTCCTGGAGTCCTGACTGAGCACCTTTGAACATCCAGTGGTGTTCGTGAGTCACGGCGTAGCCGTGTGTTGCGGCTGGGCCGCTTAATTATTTATCTTTTATTATTTGTGTTCCGGAGCTTTTGCGGAGGATTCCGCTCCCACAGATCCACTCTGGTATCCAGCGGTGCTGGATAGGAGTACGGACTAGTGGATTTTGGTTGTCCTTTTCCCTGGCGGGTTACCGCACATACCTCAGGTTTAGTCAGTAAGCTTGTAGCCCCTGGCCTGGTTGTTTAGTCAGAGGGCCCCTTGTTATCACCCTGTCTCGGATTTCCCTTTGTCTCCCATTAAGACCTGAGGGGGCATCGGAGTTGGGCAGACATAATCCGCCCTTCAAACGCGGCTGCCATGGGCTCAAGCAACCATAGTCTCGCAGGGGATTTCTGACCACACGGGCGAGACAACGGAGTTAGGGCACCAGGGGCTATTCCCTTTCCATTCCCCTTTCCCAGCATTACGTCCTGGTGCTCTGGACTCGCTTCATAACATCTCCCTTGTTCAGAGCACCAGGAACCTAACATTATCACCAGCCATACCACAAAAAAGAAATAAAACTTTTTTTTCTTTTTTGGCCCAGTCCAGTGTCTAGTTTAGAATCCAGTCCGGTGTTTAGAATCCAGTCCGGTGTTTAGAATCCAGTCCGGTGTTTAGAATCCAGTCCGGTGTTTAGTATCCAGTCCGGTGTTTAGAATCCAGTCCGGTGTTTAAAAAAAAAAAAAAAAAGTCTTGTTTTGTTTAGCAAAATTTAGTCTTGCCTTGCCTTGCCTTGTCTTGCCTTGCCTTGTCTTGCCTTGCCTTGTCTTGCCTTGCCTTGTCTTGCCTTGCCTTGCCTTGCCTTGTCTTGCCTTGTCTTGTCTCGTCTAGTTTTAAATCCTCCTGTCTACTATGCAAGCCCTGCAGGCATCTCTCGCAGCTCTGAACTCTGTATTCAGTGCTTTGAGACCAGAGCGACTAGAAGTTTTGCAGCAATCCCTAAAGCAACTGCAAAACCTTCTGACTAAAATCTTGCTCATTTTGCCAGAAGTCGTTGAGAGTACATCTATCTCTAAAGAGACTCTTGCTCACAGTATGGTGACAAGAGAATCCTCTGGTCTAATTGAAGAGAAAAGGTTTAAAAGTTTTCTGCGGCCCAGGCTCTCAGAAGAGGAGCGTCTGCGTCGCAGAAACTTAAACTTATGCCTATATTGTGGGGGTTTAGGCCATTATCTGCAGACCTGTGAGTTGCGCAAGCCAAAGTGTGGTGACGAGTCTTGCCCTCTGGCCAAGTTGAGTCATGATACAAGACCTACTCCTGTCTCTACTGTGGCAGAGGCACTTGTCACACAACCCACACAAAAAAGCTCTCTGTCCTATAATTGGGGTCCTTGGGCAAGGGAGCCCCATTATAGATTCAGGAATCAAAAGAGAATGTTTCTCTCCTCTCTTGAGGTTCCTGTGGAAGCGGAGTTGCAAGTCCCTGGAGTGATGCCTGATGCCCAGGTTCCTGGAGTGGTGCCTGATGCCCAGGTTCCTGGAGTGGTGCCTGATGCCCAGGTTCCTGGAGTGGTGCCTGATGCCCAGGTTCCTGGAGTGGTGCCTGATGCCCAGGTTCCTGGAGTGGTGCCCGATGCCCAGGGTCCTGGAGTGGTGCCCGATGCCCAGGGTCCTGGAGTGGTGCCCGATGCCCAGGGTCCTGGAGTGGTGCCCGATGCCCAGGGTCCTGGAGTGGTGCCCGATGCCCAGGGTCCTGGAGTGGTGCCCGATGCCCAGGGTCCTGGAGTGGTGCCCGATGCCCAGGGTCCTGGAGTGGTGCCCGATGCCCAGAGTGCTGGAGTGGTGCCCGATGCCCAGAGTGCTGGAGCGGTACCCGATGCCCAGAGTGCTGGAGCGGTACCCGATGCCCAGAGTGCTGGAGCGGTACCCGATGCCCAGAGTGCTGGAGCGGTACCCGATGCCCTAGCTTATAGAGGGACATCAAATATTATAGTTCAGGTGTCCATATCGGAAGGGGTCTCAGAAGCTGTTACCCCAGGTAGGGACTTGAAAAGCGCAACCCTAGAAAGGGTCTCTAAAACCATAGTTCTTGAGGGGAACTCGAGAAGCAAAACCCCAGAAGGGATCTTTGAAGTAATATCCCCAAGTGGGGTCTCGAGAGACGCAGCCCCAAAGAAGGGTCTAGAAGTCGCTTCCCCAGGAAAGAACTTAAGAAGCATAGCATTAGTGGAGGATCTGAACGTTATTGCTTCAGCAAAAGTCCCGGAAGTCATAGTCCCGGGAGAACTTTCGATAATTATCGACTCAGAGAGGGAGGCCGATGGCCCGATCCCAGTCAGGGAGGCCAACGGCCCGGTCCCAGTAAAAGAATCCGAGGTGCTGGCCCCAGCGGGGTTCTCGGAGGCCACTGCCCCAGCAGGGTTCCCGGAGGCCACTGCCCCAGCGGGGTTCCCGGAGGCCACTGCCCCAGCGGGGTTCCCGGAGGCCACTGCCCCGGGTGGGGTTCAGAAAGTCACTGCCCCGGGTGGGGTTCAGAAAGTCACTGCCCCGGGTGGGGTTCAGAAAGTCACTGCCCCGGGTGGGGTTCAGAAAGTCTCAGCCCCGGGTGGGGTTCAGAGAGTCTCAGCCTCGAGTAAGGTCAATAGTGACCAGGTCCTAGCAAAGCACTCCAGTCAGTCAGATGAGAAGGAAACAGATCCTGACTCTGATATCTCAACATCCATAACCTTTGATGGGGACTTCGCCCAATTTCTGGCGCTTTTCAAACACTATTACACTATTATGTTGTCTAGACCATTTCTGGGCATCACTTCAGAAAACCTTGGGCTCTATCTGATTTATTCTTTTAGAGGAGAGCCTTCTGAGTGGGCAACCAGCCTAATGAAAGCTGAAGATCCCATTCTTCAGGATCCCCTAGCATTCTGTGATGCAATTGTTAAAAGATACGGTTCCAAAGAAATTGGTTCAGGTTCCTCTAAGTCACCCGTCTTGTCTGCTGAGAGTCCACCAAATACTGTAAACTCTGCACAAGAGTCCCAGCCCGATGTTTTGACTGCAGGATGTGCTTTTTTGACTTCTTCTTCTTCTAATAATAGTACTTTACCAGAAAGTTCAGCTCCCAAGGGTAAGAAACCTGTCTCTGATTTGAACGCAGCCTTGCTGGGTGGTACCATCAGTTCAGACAATGTTTGGGGAATTACCTTGGTCAGACCTAAAGAGCTTTGTAAAAAGAAGAAGAAGAAAAAGAAATAATTTTTTGACTCTTGCCTTGATTTAAAAAAAAAAAAAAAAAAAGAGATTTTTTTTTTCTCTCCTTGTCTTGTGTCCTGTGGCCACCGTTAGGGGGAGGGCACTGTTACAAGTTGTTGCTACAGCTTGTTTTTGTTTTCTTGTCTGTTAGACCAGTGTGTCAGGTTTTTTTTTTTTTTTGTATCCCTTGTTCTGGATAGTCTGAATTTTGGGGTCTTTTGACCCCTCCTCAAGGGGGGGGTAATGTTATGAGCCACGGCTGTGGCTCATTCCTGTTTTGCATTTTTGTTATGTATTTTATGTTATACTTCTGTTTATGTTCCCCGTGGGTGTCATGGGGTGCTCGGAGCTCACCCTTAAGGAGGGGATACTGTTATGAACCACAGGTAGTGGTTCATTTCTATTTTATGTTTATTTAGTTGTCTTGCATGCCAGGATTTCCCATTGCTCTGTTTTAGATTACTCTTGTCTGCTGCCGCTGGTGAGTCTGTGCAATTGCAGCTTGTTCCCATGTGTTCAGCCTCATCTGGCTGCTAATTGCATCTTGTCAGCTTGGAGTCCTGCAATAGGCCAGCTGCACTGGATTATTAATTAGGCCTCTCTGTTATATGCTGGCTGATTGCAGTTCGCAGATGCTGGTGATATTTCTGGGTTTTCAGTCTGCTTGAGTTCTGAGCTTGGTTCCTGCTAGTTCCTGAGCTTCCTGAATGCTGAACCTGTTTGCTGAAAGTGTTTCCAGTCCTGCTGTATCCGGTCGTTCCTCAGTTGTCCTGTACTCGGAAGTCGTCATCTGTTCCTGGAGTCCTGACTGAGCACCTTTGAACATCCAGTGGTGTTCGTGAGTCACGGCGTAGCCGTGTGTTGCGGCTGGGCCGCTTAATTATTTATCTTTTATTATTTGTGTTCCGGAGCTTTTGCGGAGGATTCCGCTCCCACAGATCCACTCTGGTATCCAGCGGTGCTGGGTAGGAGTACGGACTAGTGGATTTTGGTTGTCCTTTTCCCTGGCGGGTTACCGCACATACCTCAGGTTTAGTCAGTTAGCTTGTAGCCCCTGGCCTGGTTGTTTAGTCAGAGGGCCCCTTGTTATCACCCTGTCTCGGATTTCCCTTTGTCTCCCATTAAGACCTGAGGGGGCATCGGAGTTGGGCAGACATAATCCGCCCTTCAAACGCGGCTGCCATGGGCTCAAGCAACCATAGTCTCGCAGGGGATTTCTGACCACACGGGCGAGACAACGGAGTTAGGGCGCCAGGGGCTATTCCCTTTCCATTCCCCTTTCCCAGCATTACGTCCTGGTGCTCTGGACTCGCTTCATAACATCTCCCTTGTTCTGAGCACCAGGAACCTAACAAAAAGGGTGTGAAAACAGAAAACACCCTTTTTCACATTATTTTAGTAAAAATAATGTTAATAAATAGACCCCATAGGCTTTAGAATAGGCACTCAGCTGCCGACTGCACAGAAAGGCAGCCGTTTCCACATTGTTACAACTTTGAAAGTGAAGTGTTACTGAATGACACTTATGTTGCTCTTTATACACGTTACAGCAAAGAAGTTGATTTAGAAAAAAATCTCTATTAGCCGGATTGGAATTTTTAAGTGTCACTTTTTTGAATAAAATTATATGTTTATTATAATACAATTTTTATAGGCTAAACGCTGGTCCTTTGGTTATTATCAGCGCAGTCCTCTTGTTATTTTCTACCCCTGTCAGGCTGCAGTGCAAACGACTAACCCTGGTCGATCCGATCCGAGACCGGTTTACAATATAGGAAGAGCCGGTGATTGGACATGATCGCATCTCCCAGCGCCGCAACTGCAGCTGTTTCTGGTGACGTCGCCAACCCGGCAATAAGCCACATCCCGAAAGCGGTCTCAGCCTGGTCACATCCGGGTTGAAGCTGTCTACAAATCCCAGCTGCAACCTGGCATTTCTAATCTGAAAGGGGGTATAAAGCACAGGACCTCTTTGGGGTGTGGTTTGTGCTGTACGAACGTCACAGGATTCTTTATGATACACTTATGACTCCTATAGTATTGTCAGATATGCAAACTGGTGCCAAAGTCCAATGTCAGATTTATCTGCATACTTCTGCCAGCTAATAATCCTAATTCGACAGGAGCTCAGGCTGTCCTTGCCAAGGGTCACTCTAGAACCGCTTCAGTTGGACTATGGAACACTTACAGCCTAACTTGCAGCACATACTCCATTTAGTAGCTTAATATGTAGCCGTAGGCCTATGTATATAAGGTGTGCAGTGCCCATAGGCCCCTAAGCGCAGGGTGCCCCACACTGCACCCCCTGCACCCATATAATTTCACTTACCCCTGCAGAGTGCTGCACTGGCCGGCAGTTTACTGCGCCATGCTGGGGGAATCCACACAAAGGGTCTGATTCTGAGTCAGACATAGCGTCGTCTATTGGCGTCTTTATGCAAATGCAATTACAAACTCCTCCCCTGGCGTACGTGCGGCAGAATTATTGAAGGGCTGAGACGCCCACTTTTAGCATTTGTGCAAGTTGTAGGGCCAACACTGGTCGCACCATCAAAACTAACACCAGCCCTATGGCAGGTGCAATGTCTCTATCTGACCACGGCCTCCTATGCCTGATGCTGGGCAGCTATGAACGCAGCCACTTTGCATTGACACGCCCACAAAACACTTGTAATACGCCCACTGAATGGAACATTCTTACATGCGCTGCTAGCCTCCTCCCAGTCACCGCCCAGCAACCTACTCCACTTTTCCACCACATTTCCGATACCGTCTGACCCGATCGCAGCAGCGCCTTCGTGCATACACTCTCTGTCTTTGTGTATCACAAGTTTCGTAGGGGGTTTCAGAACTTTCCAAGCATTCTCGGTTGCTAAAAATCATTCAGCTACATGAAAATAGACATTGCATGCAGACTGCTTGTGACACAGAATCAGACCTAAAGTGTGGGGTGGGAATATTTATTATTTATATAATTATATTATTTATTTAATTTACAATTGGAAAAAACATTGATAAAACAAAATTGGGTAATAACAGAAAGACATAGAGGTAGGAAGGCCCTGCTCGCAAGCTTACAATCTATAGAGAAATAGGCATTGATACACAAGGATAGGTGCTATCTATTGCATAATGGTCCACCAGATTGCAAAGGTTCTTGGTGGGCTGCATGATATGGTCACACAGTGATGTTGGCCTGGGGTCAGGAGGGATTCAGTATGAAATGCCAGCTTACAGGATCCCGGCGGTCATAATACAAGTGAAAGACTCACAGGGGTGAGTGTGGGCTGTTTTCCTCTCTCCTCTACCCCCTAACCCTCTGTTCCTGCAGCCTAACCTCTACCCTTAGTGCCTGACTCTAACCACCCATTGAGGTGCCTAAATCTAACCCCGTATCCCCACTTCCTAAACCTAACCCTCTCTCCCCCACAGCCTGACCATAACCCCCACTGGGGTTGCCTAACCCTAACCCTCCCTTCCCGCAGCCTAACCCAAACCTACCCCACCCCAACCCCCACAGCCTAATCCTAACCCCCTGTCTGGCATCTAAATTTAACACCCCCCTCCCCAGTCCTAAACCTAACCTGCCGGCTATACTTACAGTCGGGATGTCGGCTGTCGAGACTCCGTAATCAATCTACTGGCTCTTTCGGAGTTCTGGCGTTGGGATTCTAAAGGGTGTTAGGATTCCGGTGTTGGTATTTGGACTGCTGGGATCACGAAAGCCAGCATCATGACAGCTTTCTGTCAGGAGAATGGGAGAGTGAAGGAAGAGAAAACATTTGAGGATATTTGTTGACTGTACAGTGGGGATGTAATTGGATGGATAAGTTTATGAAGGTTGAGTGAGCGGTCCCAGAATGTGATACCTGCCTGAAGAGGTGAGTTTTCAGAGAACGCTTGAAGGTTTGGAGACTAGAGGAGAGTCTTATTGTGCGTGGGAGGGCCTACTCCAGAGTGGGTGCAGCCCGAAGAAAGTCCTGCAGTTGTGAGTGGGAGCGAATAATGACTGTGGATGAGATATGTAGATCTTGTGTTGAGTGGAGAGGTCGGGTTGGGAGATATTTCCAGATAAGTGAAGAGATGTACATTTGTTAATGGCCTTGTATGTCAGTAAAAGTCATTTATATTGAATACGGTAGAATACAGGTAACAAATGGAGGGACTGACAGAGCGGATCTGCAGACGATGAACGTCTAGCGAGGAAGATTAGCCTCGCAGCTGCATTCAGAATGGATCGTAGTGGTGAGAGCCTATGTTTGGGAAGACCAGTAAAGAGACTATTGCAATAATCAATGCGGAAGATAATGAGAGGATGGAGTAGAGTTATGCCAATTTATGCCCACAAACGGGTGTGGATCATTGGATCGACCCTAAAAAGGTTGACAGTCATTAAGTCAACCACTATTGGTCAAGAGTGACTAGGTTGACACCTGGAATAGGTCAACAGGTTCATGAAGTCGACATGGAAAAGGTTGACGTGGAAAAGGTCGACATGAGTTTTTGGAGGTTTTATTGTGTCGTTCTCTTCGTAAAGTGACCGGGAACCCCAATTAGTGCACCGTGTCCCCTCGCATGGCTCGCTTCGCTCACTTCGCTCGGCACAGGTTACTATTCCCAATTGTAGTCCATGTGGATCGTAAAGTAAGAAAAAGTTTTAAAAATGCAAACAAAATTAGAAAAGTCATGTTGACCTTTTCATGTGTTGACCTTTGCCAAGTCGACCAAATGACCATGTCATCCTAATGACCATGTCGACCTAATGCATGTCGGCCAATAGTGGTCGACATAATGACTGTTGACGTAAGTGAGGTCGACCTAAAGAACGGATACCCCACAAATAGTATACAATATAAAAGCCCCTATAGTGCAACACACATTTGGCGGGATGTACTAACCATCACATCCACTTGATCCACTTATCGCGTACATTCTCAGAGGGAATTGTGAAGAAAAGCCCATGGGATATTGGGTAACGTCACATAGAGATGGTTTTACCCACCAGCTCCAAGCTCCAGAATATATCACATTCCAGAGCTTGGTACATATGGGAACTTTGGCCAATACCAAAAACATAATTTTTGGGATTCTTGCCCACATTTTCCCTTAAGTTCATCCCACCCATTGACTTGATTCATATGTCTACAAATAAAAAATATATTTATATATTACTAATTTATATCCCAGACTAAGGATGAGGCTCCTGGAAAAGCCATGTACCCACAAAGCGGCACCAGCAGAATGGGGATCAGTATCAAATACTTACAATCAAAATCCCGATGGTCAAAATACCGACAACAATTGACCGATGGTCAAAATACAGACAAGGTCAAAATACCAACATTTAAAATGTCGATATGGTCAATATACCGACATTTAAAATGTGGACATGTCAAAAATTCGATACAAGTTTTTAAAAAAAAATTGGGTGTTTGTCGACATAGGTCGACGTGGACACCTTACAAGTGTACCGTCTTCCCACGCATGGCTCTCTGAGCTCGCTATGCTCAGGGCACACTATTATATTCTCCCTCCTATGAACAAGTTGGTTTCAATGAAAAAAATTATGAAAAACTTGTGTCGACTTTTTGACCTTTCGACATTTTGAATGTCGGTATTTTTACCTTGTTGGTATTTTAAATGTTGGTATTTTGACCATGTAGGTATTTTGACCATGTCTGTATTTTGACCTTCGGGATTTTGGGGGTCATTCCGAGTTGTTCGCTCGCTAGCTGATTTTAGCAGCATTGCACACGCTAGGCCGCCGCCCTCTGGGAGTGTATCTTAGCTTAGCAGAATTGCGAACGAAAGATTAGCAGAATTGCGAATAGAAAATTCTTAGCAGTTTCTGAGTAGCTCGAGACTTACTCCTACACTGCGATCAGCTCAGCCCGTTTCGTTCCTGGTTTGACGTCACAAACACGCCCTGCGTTCGGTCAGCCACTCCCCCGTTTCTCCAGACACTCCCGCGTTTTATCCTGGCACGCCTGCGTTTTTCCGCACACTCCCAGAAAACGGTCAGTTTCCGCCCAGAAACACCCACTTCCTGTCAATCACACTCCGATCACTTCAACGATGGAAATTCTTAGTTCGGACGTGAGTAAATCTACTAAGATTTGAGCTAAAATACTTAGCGCATGCGCACTGCGTACCATGTGCATTTTCGCCTTAATCGCTCCATTGCGAAAATCGGCAATGAGCGAACAACTCGGAATGACCCCCTTTGATTGTAGGTAAATTGACCGCATCCCGCAAAACATCCACTACAAAGTTCAACTGTGTTTTGCAAACACTACAAATCACCATTCATTTACAGTGTCTGTTCTACTGCTATAATATGTTTTCTACAGCCGATATTTTACTACAAACTATTTAAAACATTCTAGATGGAAAGATAGTTTTCAATTATAGTCTTCTAATCACATAATCTATGGTTTCGGACACCCCCCCTCCCTCTCTGTCTGTCTCTTATGAGATTTGTACAGAAGGACTGTAATATAATAAGACAGGTAACATCTCATAGGAAAGAGGTAAGAACGCTTGTGGGAGACAAATGACAGCTATTTCTTAGATGTGGATGAATCATCCACCCGAGGAGACCAGCCTAACAACATAGGAACAGCACCGAGGGGCCAATTCACACATGAGAATAAGATTCAGGCTCAACATCATTATCCTACTGTCCAATGATGCCCCATCAATGATGGAAATATTACAGAAGAACACAGACACCGGTAATACTCTATACCACAGTATAAGTGTCCTGGACAGTGATTGGTCAGTTCACAATCTGATAAAATGCAGAAATATTTGAATCTTATTGGAAAAACCCTTAAAACGGGAAATTGTTGAAAAGCATAAATATATTTATTTCCACATGAGTTCATAGATAGATGTAAACATTATCTCATATCGCCGCAATTTCTACAAAAACCCCAGGAAATCTTTCTCTTGCGACAGAGATCCTTCCTCAATATTTCCTCAAAATGGTAGCAACGCACCTCCAGCCCCTCCCCACCCCCAAACGGCAGCAGGCTGTGGAACACTGAGAGTCTGCAGCCGTGGTGTGTCGAACAACGTGGACCCTTACTGCCCAAGTGCAAACTACTGAACATTGGGGGTGATTCAGAGTTGATCGCAGATGTGCTAAATTTACGATCAGCCACACTGACATGCGGGTGGACGCCCAGCACAGGGCTAGCCCGCCGCACATGTCAGCCCCTGCCCCGTCGCAGAAGTAAAAAAGCATCGCACAACGGCAATACTTTTGTACTTCAGGAGTAGCACCTGCACTCCGGCGCGCTGGCCGGGAGTAACTCGTCCCTGGGCCAGCCCCGGCACGGTCCGGCCATGCCTGCGTTGGCCGGACCGCGCCCACAAAAATGGCGGCCAAACGCCGCCGTGCCGCCCCCTCCCGCCCAGCGACCGCATCTGCCTGTCAATCAGGCAGAGGCCATTGCTAGGCTACGACAGCCACTGGATGTCTGGCATGCGCCGGCACACTGCGGCACCAGCGCAATTCTGACCTGATCGCTGCACTGGGATGAACATCAGTGTGTGATCAGGTCAGTATGACCCCCATTGAGGGTAATTCAGACTGGATCTGAATTACTATGTGCAGTGCGCAGTGCAAAACCATCAGCACCTGCATCAGGAGCATAAAGCAATAAAAAATGAGATCATATACAGCAAGTATATACTGTAGTCAGGATTCGAGAAATAAAAACAATGGGCCCCGTACCAGAGGTAATGAGCAGCATAGGATTCCACTAGGGAGGCCAATCCCGGGCCTTTTTTTCAATCCCGGGTATTGAGTATCGGGATTGAAAAAAGGTCAATCTCGGGATACCCAGGATATCCAGGATTGGGTTGAAGACCCGTCCACCCCAGCCCAGCACAGCCCAGCCTACACAAATACTAACCATTGTGGGTGGGAGCCGGGCTCGCGGGCTGCGGGTGGCGAGGTGCTGTCCGGGCGGCTGGCGGCCGACTCACCATCGGCACTGCCGGGGACAGAAGGAGCTGGGTGGAGGGAGCCGGGCAGTGTCTGAGCCTCCTGAGGAAAGTCAATGCTACCCGGCATTAAAAAAACAATGGGGCAGGTAAATCCCGCAATCCCTGGGATTGGATCTTCCAATCCTGGGATTGAATCCCGGCCATTTTTTGGACTAAATCCCAGGATTCCGCCGATCCCAATCCCGGGATTAGCCTCCCTAGATTCCACCTGTACATGCCGATGGAAGATGTGCTCTGGAGTTGAGTTGGTGGTATAGCATGCAACTTTCGCCGATGCGTTTCGTGCTGAGCGCTTTATCACTACCATGATAAAGTGCTCTGCTCAAAACGCGTCGGCAGCATGGTGCGACTTAGAAGCTGCACTAAGGGTAGCGTCTTTCAGACCTTCACACGTTGACCAAAATCTCAAAGAGCGTGTCCTGTTTTTCCTCACCACAGCCTCACACTAACACGACTGTAGTGTACTGGATGCTTTTGTACTTTTATTGCAATTGTGGCAGTGTAAATTTGCACAATGAGCGCAATGCGTAGCGGGATACATAGAGCCCAGGCTCTTGTTTTTTTTTTATCAGATTATCATCCATGTCACACACTGCTTCGTTGTGCAAAGATGCTAGTGGCACTTGGGGTGCTATGAGTCCCTTATGCTCCTGATTAGGGGTGCTCATGCTTTGTGCTTCTTGTTGCATTCACACTGTGAATCAGATTCAAACTCTGTAAAATACTGAGCAACAGGACACATTGGGGGGAAATGTAACAAGGTCTGACTTTTGTGTGCGGAACGATAAAAGGTGTGTGTCCTAAAACTTGGCCAATGTAATAGCCTGTGAATTTGCAAATTCGAGGCTATTACATTGTGCGAGTCCGTGCAAGTTTTTTCATATGTAAACTCAACCCTCTCCATCTATGTAATAAAAGGACTGTGTACGCTGGAAAAAGGGGCATGGTATCAAAAAGAAAGGGGTGTGGCCATGCAATATTATCCCCATATCAAATTATGCCGCACAGTAGCACAAACTTATTCGCATTACACCACATAGTAGTGTCCCTTACGCACATTAGTACCCCTTATACATAAAGGGCCAGATTCAGGTTGGATCGCAATATGCGATCCAACCGCAAAATCTGCTAAGAGGGTTCGGGCGCATGCGCAGGGCCTGTCCTGCGCATGCGCCCACATTTTCTGCGGTGCCCCGCAGAATATGATATTGCCCCTGCCTGTCAGACAGGGGCGTTTGTGGGGCAGGGGGGATTGCGGTAACAATTGTTTCTAAAGCAGAGATGGAGCGCTGCAGGGGCACGGCATAATACCGGGGTGTGGTGGTGCGAATGGTGGGCGTGATGTCACATGCAGCCACTGCAATCACTAAAATGGTGCCAGCAGAAGGCTACCCCATTTTTAGCGATCACGCAATTTCAGCGTGATCGAGGATGGGGGGCAGTTAGCATGCTGGGGGCGGCCTTGCCCTGCGATGGACGGCCCCCATCATGCGATCCTGTAAAGTTCAAATTATTTCTAATAAATATTTCTAATGCCAGCGTTAATATATACTGCGGACGCAAGGCGCATCTTATTACCATATATGATAAAAGTGCGCTGAACGTTGCAGCCCTATATCCCTCAAGAGAAAGCAAGCAGTCGCACACATTGTAAGCTGAGGTCCAACGCTCGGAGATATATATATTTGATATTAAAAGGGTATGCATACAATATAACATATGTACAGTATATAATTCATTTATAATATGTATATATATGGCTACAGAGTTACAATTACACAAGAAGCAGTTGTAGTTACATAAGGATCAGTTACAGCCAGCATACTTCACCCTGTCCCTCAATGCACAGTCCTCTCCATCTGTGAATCTGCACCAACAGCAACTAACAGAGCTTCCTGGGTGAGGAGAAATACCTATATATTGTGTATTGGGGAAGGTACATGTCTGGGGCTGAGTCTTCTATTATTGGTCCAGGGGAGGGAGATCTCTCATTCATGATGTGTTATTGGTCAGTTCATATGCAAGCAACGTCCAGTTTGATGATGCAATTATAGGGGTTAGCCACTAGTTTTTTTGCTGCACACATGCTGTCTTCAGGAAATCCTTTGTATTCATACATTTGGTCATGACTAATCGTTGCAATGTGCTAAAAATCTACCCATAGCTATCAAATTAACACACACATTCTCCTGATCATTTTAACACTAAGCATGATATGTTTATCTTGTTCCATTCCAATAATACATATATATATATATGATGTTACACTCTATTATATCATTTAATACAAAATGATACTAAACATGTCTATGTGTTGTATGAATATGTTGTATATGTCTTTGTGGCTTCTCTGTGTGAATGTGTATGCTACCGTATATGCGCAAAATGCACGAACAGAGACCCATCTGTTTGGAGATTGTATGTGGTGTGTATGTAATATTTTTGACTTCGACAATTCCAAGTATTGCAAATTCTGCTACTTAGCAGAATTTGCAGTCCTTACTGAATTAGGCCCAAAGCCTACAGTAGTAGCACCCCTAATATACATAATGCCCACAGCAGTAGTGCCCCTTATACTATGCCCACAGTAGTAGTATGCCCACTGTAGTGGTAGTGCCCTATATGCAGAGCCCAATGCCCCATTTAATATTGCCCCCCAGTAGTATTGCCTTAGTGCAGTAATGTACCCAGTAGGTACACACACACACACACACACACACACAAAAAAACAGCCCACAATACTTACCTTAAGCCCCACTCCTGCATCCGACCGCTGACATCCTCCCACTCCTCGGAACTATGGGAGAGACGTCATGACAATCTTTGGTAGCTCCATCTAAAGTGGTGGGAGGGGTGCGGCAGGGAAGATGAGTTCCACCTCATCTCCAGGAGGTCTTTAAGCCCTGGTGTACACAGAATGGTCCACTGCTCACACAGGAGGCTATACTTGGATGGAGAAAGCGCATCTGCTGAAGGGCCTCTGCACGTTTAGATGGTGCAACCAATGGTGGTGTCTAAAGACTTAATCAATCGTTGAAATTTCAGAAGTATGGAAGGAAGGGCTTTGTAGGGATATTTGTATAAGGTCGCATACGGTATAAGGTCGCATACGGACGACTGCCACACAGGCCCAATGTGTCACCCATAGCATTAATCTGCAAATCACTGTAGTTACAGCACTAAGCACACCCACTGTCACAGCCTGCCACACCAGTGTGACACAGGCACATGAATAATACCACATTCCCCCTGCCCCGGCCTGAGAGTTGGCACCTGCAGGGGGATATGTAAGATCTCTCCCTGTGCTGCTGCTCCGAAACCTGCCGCACAGCTCCAGCACCCATCTCCTGTCTCTGTTTCCAGGGAGTAGATGGAGCATTGCGGGAGAGGTGCGGCGCGAATGGGGGGTGGTGGCAGCCAGATGGGGGCGTGTCGGGGGCGTGATCGCGGCGGCTGCATGATGTCACACGCAGCCGCCGCGATCAAGAACGTGGCGGCGGGACTCCTAAGCTGCCCTGGCAGGAGCCGTCCTCTGTCTCTGCTAACAAGCAGAAATTGCGATATGATTTCTGCTTGTTGAACGGGGGGGAGGCGGTGGTCAGCATGCTGGGAAAATGATAGCAATTTCTTCCTATATCAGCAGTCCTGTTCCATTCCGGTATCCATATGAACTAAGGGCCTGATTCCAATGGTTGCATATTGAGACATCTGCGCATGTGCAAATCTCTGTGTGTGAGACTCTGTGGGGTAAATTTACTAAAACAGAGAATTTGAGATGTTGCCCGTACCAACCATTCAGATGCTGATTATCATGATAGACAACATCTGATTGGTTGCTTTGGGCAACATCACCAATTCTCTGTTTTAGAAACTTTAGTAAATGTACCCCCGTGTGTGAGATTACACGCAGCGCCATCACACCGCAGCATGAGTGACATTTGAGGGTGGGACGGGGCCAGCACCGTTGGGCGTTTGATAAAACTGGGTCTGTCTTCCAGATTTCCTGCTCCCGGCAGTGTGAAAACACCGGCTATCTTGTATAACCTGGGGATTACTCAGTCAGGCGATGTTTTTGCAGATGATCCGATGCTGTGTCTTTGGATGCAGCAGCGGATCACAGAAGCCGGCAGAAGGCGTCTAGTTACACAGTGCGCTTCCTGCGGCATTAGCAGGCATTGGCAGTATCAGCTGCTGCATGGTGTCCACTCTGAATCAGCCTCAACGTCAATCCCACAGAAACTCACACTGCCTGTCACCTCTTGCCTGTCACCTCCTGCCTATTACCTTCTGCCTGTCACCTCCTGCCTGTTACCTCCTGCCTGTCACCTCCTGCCTGTTACCTCCTGCCTGTCACTTACTGCCTGTCCCCTTCTGCCTGTTACCTCCTGCCTGTCACCTTCTGTCTGTTACCTCCTGTCTCCTTCTGCCTGTTACCTCCTGCCTGTCACCTACTGCATGTTACCTCCTGCCTGTTACCTCCTATCACCTTCTGTCTGATACCTCCTGCCTGTTACCTCATGACTGTCACCTCTTGCCTGTCATCTCTTGCCTGTCACCTCCTGCCTGTTATCTCCTGGATGTTACCTTCTGCCTGTTACCTCCTGCCTGTTACCTCCTGCCTGTCACCTCCTGCCTGTCATCTCCTGCCTGTTACGTCCTGCCTGTCACCTACTGCCTGTCCCCTTCTGCCTGTCACCTCCTGCCTGTCCCCTTCTGCCTGTCACCTTCTGCCTGTTACCTCCTGCCTGTTACCGCCTGTCACCTTCTGCCTGTTACCTCCTGCCTGTCATCTTCTGCCTGTTACCTCCTGTCACCTTTTGCATGTTACCTCCTGCCTGTCACCTTCTGCCTGTTACCTCCTGCCTGTCATCTACTGCCTGTTACCTCTTGCCTGTCATCTCCTGCCAGTTACCTCCTGCCTGTTACCTCCTACCTGTCACCTCCGGCCTGTTACTTTCTGCTTGTCACCTCCTGCCTGTTACCTCCTGCCTTTCACCTTCTGCCTGTCACCTCCTGCCTGTTACCTCCTGCCTGTTATCTCCATACAAGGAGCTTAATTTGAGACACAAAATCAGACCTCAGGTTCATTGTTGATCACTTTCCCATTTTCATCTTTATATCTTTAATTTTTTTTATTTATTCTCTTCACTTTACATTTCCTTTATATTATTTCCCTTTTTTTGTGACTATTCACATCAGCATACACAGAATGTGCAAGGCGGGGAATTTCTATATATCACACACTTACCTTCAGATGCAATGTAGCAGCTCATTAAGGGTGGGGCCAGTTAAATAGCATCATTAGGCCCCTCCCCTCACGGCATAATGCAGCAATTCAGAGCCAAAATGACACTTGTCAATAACAGCATTACGCAGCTAAAGGGTGGAGCTTTAATTGTGGTCTGTTGGGGGTGGGCGCAAGCGGATCAGTCTAGGTACTCAGAAGCCCCTCCCTGCATGTGTAAATCACTCTTATTTATCAGCTCTGAGATATTCACCTGTCAACATTTTGCGGTATGAATTTGGTTTTCCATAGAGTCTGTGCCAGCACAGCGGCCTTACTAATGGACATGCCACACATTGTAAAATACCGACACTGCTCTATTACCATTGAAAATTATGTGAAGTGTAATAAATTCACCAATCAACCACAGAATAAAGAGTTTAAAGAAAACAGGATTTTAATACCTACCAGTAAATCCTTTTCTGCTAGTCCATAGAGGATGCTGGGGTCCACTTCAGTACCATGGGGTATAGACGGTTCCGCAGTAGCCATGGGCACTTTAAGACTGTTTCAGAGTGTGAACTGGCTCCTCCCTCTATTCCCTCCTCCAGACCTCAGTATAGGAACTGTGCCCAGGGAGACGGTCATTTCGAGAAAAGGATTTACTTTTAAGTTAATGGTGAGATTCATACCAGCTCACACTCCAACCATGCCGCACAACATGGCATTCAACATAACACATGCCAACGGGCATGAACATTACAGCAACCGTGCTGAAAACATTTTTAACAAATTAACAACTGCAGGTAAAGTACGCAGCATCCTCTACGGACTAGGAGAAAAGGATTTACTGGTAGGTATTAAAATCCTGTTTTCTCATACGTCCTAGAGGATGCTGGGGTCCACTTCAGTACCATGGGGTTATACCAAAGCTCCAGTATGGGCGGGAGAGTGCGGATGTCCCTGCAGCACCGATTGACCAAACTGTAGGTCCTCATCGGCCAAGGTGTTAAACTTGTAAAACTTAGCAAACGTGTTTGTCCCTGACCAAGTAGCTGCTCAGCAAAGTTGTAACGCCGAGACCCCCCGGGCAGCCGCCCAGGATGAGCCCACCTTTCTAGTAGAATGGGCAGTCACCGACTTCGGTATCGGCAATCCTGCCATGGAATGAGCGTGCTGAATCGTACCTCTGATCCAGCGCGCAATTGTCTGCTTAGAAGCAGGACACCCAATCTTGTTGGGAGCATACAGGACAAACAGAGCTTCTGTTTTCCGTATCCGAGCTGTTCTTGCGACATAAATTCTCAAAGCCCTGACCACATCCAGAGACTTTGAAGCAGTGTAGGTGTCAGCAGCCACTGGCACCACAATAGGTTGGTTTATATGGAAAGAATAAACCACCTTTGGAAGAAATCGCTGACGAGTTCTTAACTCAGCCCTGTCTTCATGGAAAATCAAGTAAGGGCTCTTGTGAGACAAGGCCCCTAACTCAGACACCCTCCTTGCGGATGCCAAGGCCAACAGCATGACCACTTCCCAAGTGAGAAACTTCAACTCTATCTCCTGGAGAAGTTCAAACCAATCCGATTGAAGGAATTGTAACACCACGTTAAGATCCCATGGTGCCACAGGAGGCACAAATGGAGGTTGGATGTGCAGAACCCCCTTTCACGAATGTCTGAACTTCTGGAAGGGAGGCCAATTGTTTCTAAAAGAAAACGGACAAGGCCGAAATCTGGACCTTGATTGAACCCAATCGTCGGCCCGCATCCACACCCGCCTGGAGAAAATGGAGAAAACGTCCTAACTAAAACTCTTCCATTGTAGCCTTCTTAGTTTCACACCAAGACACATATTTTCTCCAAATACGGTGGTAATGTCTAGGCATTACTCCTTGCCTGGCCTGAATAAGAGTGGGAATGACTTATTTGGGAATACCCTTCCGGGCTAGGATCCGGCGCTCAACAGCCATGCCGTCAAACGTAGCCACGGTAAGTCTTGATACACGCACGGCCCCTGCTGCAGCAGGTCCTCGCGAAGAAGAAGAGGCCGAGGATCTTCTATGAGCAACTTCTGAAGATCTGGATACCAAGCCCTCCTTGGCCAGTCTGGGACAATGAGGATCGCTCGAACCCCTGTTCTTCTTATGATCTTGAGAACTTTCGGTAAGAGTGGAAGTGGAGGGAAGACATATACCGACCGAAACACCCACTGGGTCACTAGTGCATCCACTGCTATTGCTTGAGGGTCTCTCGACCTGGAACAATATCTGTGAAGCTTCTTGTTGAGACGAGATGCCATCATGTCTACTTGAGGAACTCCCCAAAGACCTGTGACCTCTGCGAAGACTTCTTGGTGGAGGCCCCATTCTCCTGGATGGAGATCATGTCTGCTGAGGAAGTCTGCTTCCCAGTTGTCCACTCCGGAATGAAATTTGCCGACAGAGCTTTTGCATGTCTTTCCGCCCAGAGGAGGTTCTTTGACACCTCTGCCATTGCCGCTCTGCTTTTCGTTCCACCCTGACGGTTTATGTACACCACTGCTGTTACATTGTCCGACTGGATCTGTACGGGTTGATCTTGAAGAAGATGCACCGCTTGTAGATGGCCGTTGTAAATGTCTCTCAACTCCAGAACATTTATGTGAAGACAAGTTTCTTGACTTGACCATCTTCCTTGGAAGCTCTCCCCCTGTGTGACTGCTCCCTAGCCTCGGAGACTTGCATCCGTAGTTACTAGGACCCAGTCCTGAATCCCGAACCTGCGTCCCTCTCGGAGGTGAGAACTGTGTAGCCACCACATGAGTGAAATTCTGGCTTTGGATGATGCATGTGTAGATGGGATCCGGACCACTTGTCCAAAAGGTCCTACTGGAATACTCTGGCATGGAATCGGCCAAACTGTATGGCCTCGTAGGCCGCTACCATCTTCCCCAACACCCGAATGCATTGATGAATCGACACTCTTGTTGGTTTCAGAATTTGTTTGACCATTCTCTGGATTTCCAGAGCCTTTTCTACTGGAAGAAATACCCTCTGTACTTCTGTGTCCAGTATCATCCCCAGAAGGACAATCTTGTCGTTGGTTCCAACTGTGACTTTGGAAACTTTATGATCCAACCGTGTTGTTGAAGAACTGTCAGGGAGAGTGCAATGTTCTGCACCAACCTTTCCCTGGACCTCGCTTTTATCAGGAGATCGTTCAGGTAAGGAATTATATTGACTCCTTGCTGTCGAAGGAGTGCCATCATCTCTGCCATCACCTTGGTGAACACCCTCGGTGCCGTGGAGAGTCCGAACGGCAACGTCTGAAATTGGTAATGACAATCCTGTATTGCGAATCTCAGATAAGCTTGATGTGGAGGATAGATGGGAACATGTAACTAGGCATCTTTTATGTCCACTGACACCATGAAGTCCCCCTCCTCCAGACTGGAAATCACTGCCCTCAGAGATTCCATCTTGAACTTGAACCTTTGCAGGTAGAGATTCAGAGTTTTCAGGTTTAGAATCGGTCTGAACGAGCTGTCCGGCTTTGGAACTACGAATAGGCTTGAATAAAACCCTTCTCCTTGTTGTAACAAGGGAACCAGGACAATGACTTGATCCTGACACAATTTTTGTATTGCTGCTGCAACCACTTCCCTGTCTGGGATAGAAGCTGGTAAGGTCGATTTGAAAAATCGGCATGGGGGAATGTCTTGAAACTCCAGTTTGTACCCTTGGGACACTATTTGTACGATCCACAGGTCAAGGCCGGTATGAACCCAAATTGACTGAAGAGTTTCAGACGTGCCCCCACCTGAGTGGACTCCCGCAAGGGAGTGCCAGCATCATGCTGAAGATTTGGCAGAAGCAGAGGTTGATTTCTGCTCCTTTGATCCTGGAGACACTGTGGACTTTTTTCATTTTCCCCTTCCTTTACTCGCAAAGAAAGGGGAACCTTTACCCTTTTTGTATTTATTGGGCCGAAAGGACTTCATCTGAGAGTGATGTGTCTTTTTCACCGGCGCAGGAGCATTAGGCAAGAATGCGACTTACCCGCGGTAGCCGCAGAAACTAAAGCATCCAGCCCATCTCCAAACAAGGCCTCACCTTTGTACAGGAGAGCCTCCATATTCCTTTTGGAATCTGCGTCAGCATTCCATTGGCGAATCCACAACGCCCTACGTAATGAGATTGCCATGGTAGCGGCTCTTGATCCCAAGAGACCAATATCTTTCATGGCTTCTAGCATGTACGCAGCAGCGTCTTTGATATGGCCTAACGTTAGGAGTATCTTGTCTCTATCTATTGTGTCAATGTCTGATGACAAGTTTTCTGACCACTTTTCAATAGCACTACTCACCCACGCACAGGCAATGGCAGGCCTGAGAAGTGTGCCATTGGCCACATAAATAGATTTCAACGTAGTCTCTAACTTGCGGTCTGCCGGCTCCTTAAGTGAAGCCGTCCCAGGCGCAGGGAGAATCACCTTTTTTGTTAACCTTGACAGGGCACTGTCTAAAACAGAGGGTGACTCCCACCTTTTCCTGTTGTCTGCAGGGAAAGGGTAAGCTACCTGAATTCTTTTGGGAACCTGAAATTTCTTTTCAGGATTTGTCCATACTCCCGCAAAGAGAGTGTTCAGCTCATGAGATGGAGGAAAAGTTACATTAATTTTCTTTTCTTTACAAAAGTAAGCCTTCTCCTGAGGTAAAGGAGGGGCCTCCGTAATTTCTAACACCTCCTTTATAGCAACAATCATGTATTGAATGTTTTTTGCTAACTTTGGATCTATTCCCCTGGAATCACTAGTGTCGACACAGGAATCAGAGTCTGTGTCGGTATCAGTTTGTGCAATTTGTGCAAATGACCTTTTATGTGAACCAGAGGGGTCCCCTGTGGATGAAAAGGCAGAACTATTAAAAATCACATCTTCCACAGATTTTCTCCAGTTTTCTGCATGAGACTCAGACTTATCCAATCTCTTACTGATATGATTCACACTATCACGTAATTCTTTCACCCATTCAGGCTCGTGGTGTGCCGGCAGCGCCACCACATTACAACCCTGTGTCCCTAAAATGGCTCCCTCAGGGGAAGAACTCCCTGCCTCAGACATGTCACACACGTGCACAATCACACCACAGACACTCCGGGGCTTATAGGGGACAGACCCACACTAAAATCTGTCAGAGAGACACAGAAAGGAATTGCCAGTACAAAACTCAGCGCCCAAAGAAAAAATCCCTGTGTCGTGTACTTTGTACACAGTGACAAAAAATCCCTGTGTCGCGTACTTTGTACACAGAGACTTTCAAGCGCTTTATATTGCCAATAATAGGTTCTAGCACCTCAAAATTACACTCCCCCCCCCCCCTTTTTTTGCACCCTGATACTTGTTTCAGAAGTGGAGAGGAGGATCAGCGTTTCTTGCCCGGCAGCTGCTGGGAGAAAATGGTGCTGAGCAGTGTGCTGGCTGCCTGAGGAAGAAGCTCCGCCCCCTGTTATGGATAAGCATACTCGCGCAGCGTTCATGCCCACTGCATGGTACCTTAAGCCATCACGATGACCGGAGATCCCTCTCTGCAGACCTCCGGTAATACTACTCACCAGTCTTCTGACTTATGGCTCTGTTAGGGGGTGACGGCGTGCTGTGGGAGTGAGCGCATAGCCAAAGCTAGTGTTCAGTACCCTTCAGGAGCTAATGGTGTCCTGTCAGCAGAAGTAGAGCCATGAAACTATTTAGGAAGTTGGTTCCTACTTCTTCCCCCTAAGTCCCACGAAGCAGGGAGACTGTTGCCAGCTCCCTGAAAATAAAAAAACTAACATAAAGTCTTTTAGTGAAACTCAGTAGAGCTCCACTAGAGTGCGACCAGTCTGCCTGGGCACATTTTCTAAACTGAGGTCTGGAGGAGGGGCATAGAGGGAGGAGCCAGTTCACACTCTGAAAAAGTCTTAAAGTGCCCATGGCTTCTGCGGAACCGTCTATTCCCCATGGTACTGAAGTGGACCCCAGCATCCTCTAGGACGAATGAGAAATCACTTTACTAGAGCAGGGGTGGCCAACCAATCAGAGACATTGAGCCAAATTATCTTGTTACGTAAGTCAAAGAGCCGACATCGAGCAGAAGGCGCGTGTGCAAAAATGGGGTGTGGCATTGTACCTGCTAGGCGAAGCCCATGCTACAAAATACATTGAAAAAGCCAGAGCCACATGAAATACATTTTAAAACCAGATCCAACATAAAATACATTGAAAAAGCCAGATACACATAAAGTATATTGAAAAAGCCAGATTCACATAATACACTTTAGCTACATGTGTCACTCCAGCCAGCACCATCCTGTGTCACTCCAGCCAGTTCCCCCATGTGTCACTCCTGCCAGCTCCCCCATGTGTCACTCCTGCTAGCTCCCCCATGTGTCACTCCTGCCAGCACCCTCCTGTGTCACTCCAGCCAGCTCCTCCATGTGCTACTCCTGCCTGCACCCTCCTATGTTACTCCAGCCAGCTCCCCCATGTGTCAATGTGTCACTCCTGCCAGCACCTTCCTGTGTCACTCCAGCCAGCTCCTCCATGTGCTACTCCTGCCAGCACCCTCCTGTGTTACTCCAGCCAGCTCCCCCATGTGTCAATGTGTCACTCCTGCCTGCACCCTCCTGTGTCACTCCAGCCAGCTACCCCATGTGTCAATGTGTCTCTCCCCCATTGTTTCTCCTGCCAAGACCCTCCTGTGTCACTCCAGCCAGCTCCCCCTTGTGTCACTGCAGTACACCCTCATATGTCACCAACGCTGCCCCCCAACTCATGCCATTGCAGCAGCCCCTTATATGTCCTCTGTTTGCCGGTGGCTTCCTCAGTTCTTCGTCCACGTAGTGTTGCTGCATGTCTGGCTGGCATGCAGCAGTTTCCAGATCTGTTGTGGTCATGTGACTTTGAGTGTCAGGAGCCACATCTGAATAAAGAAAGAGCCGCATGTGGCTCTAGAGCCACGGGTTGGCCACTGCTGTACTAGAGCACAACCTCACCTACAGAAAATTAAACACGTACAGCATCCTGACGTTTCCTTGGATTTACAATATCAACCCGTGTATTGCAAGCTTGGCTCATCTCTGACATTGATGGCAGAAAACCAACATATGTCCACCATCGATGGCAAAGCCATTGACCATTGGTGGTAAACCATTGATTGTCGCTAATCAGCCATATTGTACCATGTAGTCACCCTGACCACTTTCCTAACACCATGGGGTCTATTTACTAAATCTTGGATGGATATAAAGTGGACAGAGATAAAGAACCAGCAAATCAGCTCCAATTGTCATTTTTCAAACCCAGCCTGCAACAAGGCAGTTAGAATCTGATTGGCTGGTACTTTATCTCCGTCCACTTTATTTCCATCCAAGGCTTAGTAAATAGACCCCAATGATCCCTAGTGGATAATGGCATAGGGGGTCATTCCGACTCAATCGCACGCTGTGCTTCTACGCAGCCGTGCGATCGGGTTGGAACAGCACATGTGCGGCAGCCGCATTGCACAGGCGCGTTCTTGCCCGGTGACGGCCGTCGCCAGGCAGCGACGCCACTAGTGAAGAAAGCGGTCACATCGGCGACATTAAGAAGATTGACAGGAGGAAGGCGGATCTGGCCGGCAACTCACCGTTTTCGGGGAGTGGTGAGTCCAACGTAGGCGTGTCCAGGCGTTTGGAGGGCGGATGTCTGACGTCAATTCCGGGACCTGCATCGCTGGAACGATCGCACAGGGTAAGTAACTCTTACCCTGGTCTTCTTTTACAGGAAACTATTTTAGCATAGCAGGGCTGCACAAGCGATCGCAGCCCTGCTATGCAGAAATACACTCCCCCATAGGCGGCGTCTAGTTGATCGCACGGGCAGAAAAAAATTGGATCGGGATTCAACATCTAAAGAACATCTAAAGAACATTCAATCCAATCCATCTAGTATAAATAAGCCAAACGGGGTAACATAAGAGAGAGGGATGTGGGATCTTTATGTGTCTTCTGAGATAAGATACTGTATTTTTCTTTGAAGCCGCTGCTATACGGCAAGTAGTAATCTAACTCCTTTCGATCTAGGAGAGTAAGTTGGAGAAATATAATAATTCCAAAATGCCCAAGACACATGGACTGTGAAAGGTGAACCCAGATCCGCATTAATAAAGTCATGTACAGCGTTCTAAAATGTTTGTACCCATACAGTAAATAGTGTCACCACCTGCAGTGGCACATTTAAAACAAAGGGAATTTATCTGAAGCTCCCGTGAGAAACGGAAGTCGAGGGGTGTAGTACATGCTCTATGTAATAATTTATAATGCATCCCAGCATAAGAAGAGGAGACTCATTGTTTGTTGAGCAAGCCTCGTTGTCAAGTCTGGTAGTTTAATGCCTCTTACTATAGTTAATTTAAAAAAAATGTAGTAGTCAGAATTACTGATTCACACAATGACGTCATGAGTTCAATTTCTGGTGATCGGACATAGGTGTGGAGTTTGTATGTTCTCAGTTTTTTTGTCTGGATTCTTTCAAGTGCTCTTGTTCCCTCCAACATGACAAACACATACTGGTAGGTTAATAGTGTGTGTGCGTTATTGTATCACACCCACCTGTTACAGAAGAATGGGTGATACAGGGGTCAATGTACTAAGACTTGCAAAGAGATAAAGTGGAGAGAAACACATAAACACAGAATTTGACGGCAGATAAGAACCACTTGGCCCATCTAGTCTGCCCTTTTTTTAACCATATTTTTATCTCAAAACTTATTTGATCATTATTTCTTTGTAAGGATATCCTTATGTCTATCCCATGCATGTTTAAATTGCTCTACTGTCTTAGCCTCTACCACCTCTGATGGGAGGCAATTCCACTTGTCCGCTACCCTTTCTGTGAAGTAATTTTTCCTCAAATTTACCCTGAACCTCTTCCCCCTCCAGTCTCAGTGCATGTTCTCGTGTCCTATTGCTTCTCTTCATTTAGAGAATGTTACCCTCCTGGACTAAAACCCTTGATAAAGTACCAACTGATCAGCTCCTGTCATTTTTCAAACACAGCCTGTAACATGGCACTCTGGAGCTGATTGACTGGCTAGTACTTTATATCTCTCCATGGCTTAGTACATAGACTACACTCTGTACATGACCTGACAGTGAAGAGAGAAGGTGAGTGATACAGCTGGTGTATTCTCCTGTCAGTGAGAACATCTCAGCGAGAGTTCCTTGGGTCTCCCAGTACCCTATATTGTTGAAGAGAGGAAGAGTCACCTCCAATTATGTTGTATGGGGGGGGGGGGGGGGTAATACCTGACAAAGCAGGGACAATGAGCCCATGTCTGAAGAGGGGAAAGTCGCCGTCCCCATAAAAATAGGACATCATCCCAGTTATACAGAAAAGAGCCCCACATTATGACTAAAGAGGAGGAATGCTCCCAGGGGGAGCATAATAATAGAGGTAAAGAAAGGATGAAGCCCTAAGTGAGGTTGGGCTGAGTCAGCCAAAGATCCCCAGGGCTGGATTCTGAGCACAAAATGGGTGTCCCAGTGCTTGCATATTCAGATGAACATTTCTGTACCAGGAGATGGTTGATACTAGCATAAGGTTGCATATGTGCATGCACTGGTCTCACCTATTCTCAAAAAACCCAACCTCGACCCTTCATCACCCACTAACTACCGCCCCATCTCTCTTCTCCCTTTTGCCTCCAAACTACTTGAACGACTGGTCTACAGCTGATTCTGATTCTGACAAGGAGGTCCACTCCCTCATATTATCCTCCCCTCCCTCAACCTGCCCCCTGGACCCCCTCCCCTCCCATCTTCTCTGCTCCCTCTCCCCCAATGCCTGCTCCCACCTTGCTCACCTCTTTAACCTATCGCTCTACCGGCATCTCCCTCAAAATTCAAACATGCTCTGGTCTCACCTATTCTTAAAAAAAACAACTTCAACCCTTCATCGCCCACTAGCTACAGCACCATCTCTCTTCTCCCATTCGCCTCCAAATTACTTGAACGACTGGTCTACAGCCATCTCACAAGCTACCTCTCTGCCAACTTCATCCTCGATCCACTACAATCTGGCTTTCGCCCACTCCACTCCACTGAGACTGCCCTGGTGAAAGTCACCAATGACCTGCTTTCAGCCAAATCCAGGGGCCACTTCTCTCTGCTCATCCTTCTGGATCTCTCTGCTGCCTTTGACACCATGGATCATCCTCTCCTCCGCAGCACACTCCAAAACGCTGGCTTCTCAAGCACTGTCCTTGACTGGTTTTCTTCTTACCTCACTAACTGCTCCTTCTCTGTGTCTGCCTCCAGCACCACCTCACACCCTTCCATCCTTCCTGTTGGTGTCCCTCAGGGTTCTGTCCTTGGCCCCTTTCTGTTCTCCCTGTATATCTCTGCCCTGGGTGCGCTCCTTAACTCCTTTGGCCTTTAATACCACCTCTTTGCTGATGACACACAACTCTACCGCTCCTCTCCTGATCTGTCCCCCTCTGTCCTCTCTCAGGTTTCCAGCTGCCTCTCCGCAATCTCCTCCTGGATGTCTAAGCGCTCTCTGAAGCTCAACATGGACAAAACTGAACTCATCATCTTTGCCCCATCCAGAGCAACACCCCCCTACCAATATCTCTATCACTGTTGACAACACCACCATCTCCCCCATTCCCCAATTCCGCTGCTTGGGCATCACTCTTGACTCCTCCTCTCCTTTGCACCCCACATCCAAGCTCTGGCACAATCATGTCGGTTCCAGCTACGCAACATTGCTCGCTTCAGGCCATTTCTCTACCAGAATGCAACAAATTTTATCATCCACTCACTGGTCATCTCACGGCTCGACTACTGCAATGTTCTCCTCACTGGCCTCGCTTGCTCCCATCTTGCTCCCCTCCAATCTGTCCTGAACTCCGCAGCTAAGCTTATCTTTTCCTTTCCCACTGCTCCACATCTGCCACTCCCCTTCGACAAATCTACACTGGCTGCCATTCCCTTACAGAATCCTCTTCAAACTCCTCACCCTCACATACAAGGCCATCTCTAATTCCACTGCTCCCTACATCTCCAACCTCCTCTCCCTTCATACTCCCTCCTACCCCCTACAGTCGACCAATGACCGTCGCATCTCTAACGCATACTTGCACTATTCCAGCGCACATTATCCCCCCTGGAAGAGAAGCATTCCCCGAGGACAACTTATACGCCTTAGATGTAATTGCTCTGATTTGGAGTCCTTTGAAGCCCAAGCACTGGAGATGCTTGAGTCCTTTGAACAGAGGGGCTATCCAGAAGCCCTTCTGAAAAAGGCATTCGAGGACACTAAAGAATGGACAGGAAGGAATACATTGCTATCTCAAAAGAAAGAGAGAAATAATGAGTTAGGGGAAAATAGACAGTTAGCCTTATAACACTTATACCAACCATTGTTCTCAAATCAAACCGATCATAAAGAAAAATCATAAAATTTTGATACAAGATTATCTATTAGCCCCTTTACTACCAGCTGATCCGGTTTTTGTTTTTCGAAAAAATAAATCCCTTAAGAACGCACTTGCACCTAGATTTTTGAAACCAGAATTAAAAGTAACATCTCAGACAAATTCTTGGCTCCAAACAGAAACCAAAGGGTTCTTTAAATGCGGAGCAAGTAGATGCATCACTTGTAATTACATAGATAACAAAATTAAATATGTTAAGAGTCATATGAAATCAAACATTTTATTAATTGCAATTCCACTTATGTTGTATACATTCTTATAGGCGATTGTGGTCTCAAATATGTGGGACGCACAACAAGGAAACTGAAAGTCAGGTTTCTCGAGCTTCGTAGAAACATCATTAAGAGGCTTGAGTCTCATAGTGTCTCTCAACACTTTCATGCCGTTCATAATGGCAATCCAAAAAGCCTCAGACTTATTGGGGTGGAACATATTCCAATTTCCACTGACCAATAGAGGGGGCGATAGGTATAAAAGACTTTGCCAACAAGAGGCCTATTGGATGTTCAGAATGGGTACAATTTATCTGGGAGGTTTGAATGAAGCTGTTGAATTGAATACTATAATCTGATAAAACACCTTATAGATGTAATATTTTTTTCCCCATTTCCCTCCCCCTCCCCTCCTTTTTATTTATTTTTTTATTTATTTTTATTTTTCCCCTCTCCGATTATTCAACTTCACGAATATGAGAAATCAATGAGATAAGTAAGAAGTAGAAAAAATTGATATATACGGAAAATAGAAACTTAAAAAAAATTATATTATGCAGTAATAATAAAAAAATAAAAAATAGAAAACTAAGAATTGAATTAATAAATTAATAAGAAAATACGCAGACCAAATATGATTCTGTAGATTTTTCCGGAATATATATTTTTGGGTCTAACAACCGGTGTCTAGATTCTTGATTTTGTTTATTATAAGCTATATTGTTTTTTGTTTTAGATTACAGCTAAATTCATTATATCAGAATATCTTAATATTACAGCATTTTTTATCATAGCTAACGAACTTAATTTGCCTAAGACCAATAAATCTGATTGTGGTCATATGACCTTGATTTATATATAATGTATATAATTGTCACTATGATAATGAGGTCAAATCGATCTGCGTCTCTATGCTGTCCCTTATTACCAACAAGATAGATTTCCTAATTTCTTACTATAGGGTCCTTATATATCCTTTTAGTGAAATGCTTTTTCGGATATAGATAAGTTTTGAGTAATCTACATAAGTTTTCTAAACTATTGTGTCTAGATGCGGTCACGTGATTTTGCTCCCTATTAAGATTTATATACTCTATTGTGCTGGGCTCATGTGACCGGAGCCCTTCCAGTGAGGGCGCAAGTGTCATGTATGGTGCCGCCCATGGATGTTTTTTGTTCATGGACGGTTGCCATAGAAAGGGCGGAAGTGACATCGTATGGGGGGCGGAAGTGACTCCCCCGGCGGCCGCCCCGTGATTTTTGCATACATACAGGTGGACGCTGTCGGAGCGTGACGCGGAAGTGGTCGTGTGTGTACGGGTCTCCGCTATACTCTCTCTAGACTGGTGGGTGTGGCTGGAGCTCCGGTCACATGATGCGTTCGGTCGCGTGACCGGGTCTCCGACTTTGTGTAATTTATAAGGGAGAACCCTGTGTTACTTGTAATTCCTTCCCCACCCAATAACATTGCACAAAATAGTGTCTCCATAGCGATATGAGCCAAAAACAAACATACTGATTGGCTGACAATTATACTGACACTTCCTGTTTTTTCAGATGTCAGAACTAAGTGTGCTTTATAAGTTAATACACCAAAATAAAAATTGAAATACGTTTTGCTTTTTTTACTTGAGAGGTAGGTCTGTCTTCTACATAACTATACAATTTTGTTGTTTTTATATGCTCATTGTCTAGTAATTATGCAACACTAGCACCAGGTGCTAATTAGCCACCATATTGAAATGGGTATATAAACCCCACATGCACAAACTATTGATACCTTTGAAAAAGCTGCTAGTTGACTGCAGCGAAACGCGTCAGCGTACAGGGACCCACGCCAGGAACTTATTGCTGGAAGACCGGACCATCCCCTACTGCATTCCAGACTATCACTTGCACTTGGAGAACTTTGCATCTAAGCTGAACCGATGAACTCTGCTCACCGCACTGCATGAGGAGCTCACCAGTAAAAACCTTGGAGCACCATATCCTCTAGCGTTAATTCTATTCTATATCGGACAACTGCATACCTCCTAACTTATTGCCTATGCTGGACTTATATTTCTTGAGAGAAAAAACTTTGGAACGGACTTCCTAAATTCCATTTTTTCTTCAAACTCCTGGCTCTTTGGGTAACCCTTGATATATTTATAGTACTATTTGTGCTTTTTAATCCTATACTAGTGGTGCATGCATTTTTATGGTGTAATTACCCTAAAATTTAGTGTATCTATTTTATATTTATTTTAATTTTTATTATTCAATTGTGATATTGGATACATTACTACTGTTGTCAAACTGAACAAATCTAGCGCAGCCTCCACTCTGCTTTTTTGTTTATCTTTGTGGGAGTGACTTCCTGTATATCTTTGAGGCCACTGCTTGGCACAGCATCCCATACCCATAGCGCCTGAGCACCTTAGGGGAACCAATTCCTTTACATACTCCCTCCTACCCACTACGGTCGACCAATGACCGTCGCCTCTCCTCTGCCCTGGTCACTGCTTCCCATGCTCGAGTTCAAGACTATGCCTGTGCTGGACGCCTTCAGTGGAACGCACTCCCCCGCTCCATTAGACTCACCCTGACCTTGCAAAGCTTCAAACGGGCACTAAAAACCCACCTATTCATCAAAGTGTACCCCCCGACGCATAACCTAGTCCTGAGGCTGTTACTCCATCCCCTGCCTCATGTCTTGACCATCTCTGCTTTGCTTACATACTGCCATCAGGCTACCTCCCGCTTGCTTGCACCTCATGTCCTCTGTCTGTTGCCCCTTTCCACTAGATTGTTAGCTCTTCAGAGCAGGGCCCTCTTTCCTCTTGTTATTTAAGCCCTCTTTTCGACACATTTCACTCGCAGCTCTCTCCTACTCAGAGACCATCTTTACCCGCTTTCTTCTCCTGCTGGTAAAGGCTCATCTCTATCTATGGCCGCCATCCCCACGTAGTACGATGATCACTCCCTCACTACTTACATCTTAGCTGTATTATGTATGAGAATTGTGGCTCTTTGTTACCTGTACTCTATTTCTGTTATTTATTTACTGTAATGCTAAGTTTTGTCTCCCTGTACTGTCCTTTGTACGGCGCTGCGAAACACTTGTGGCGTCTTATAAATAAAATATAATAATAATATGTGACTATTGCAAAAGATGCTGAAGCGTGCCATTCTGATTTGGCCAATGTCTGAGGGCAAGTGACGACGAGGTGTGTCTGAGAAAAGCAGCATTAAATAAAGAGTAGTACAGCAGTGATAAATAAGTGAGCTCTGTGAGGAGAGCTTCAGGGTGAGAGTGAGAAGCAGCTCAAAGTAACACTTTGTAGAGTGCAGTAACTACTGTACATATGAGCTGAGTGTGGCCCTAGGGCTATATTTACTAAGTGTCATTTTTAATCAATTTTAAATCAATGTTGTGTTTCAGGGGCTAAAGCGCATATTTACTAACATTTAAAAATCAATATCAAAGATCGTCTGTTAGTAAATGTGCTTTTTAGCCCTTGAAATGCAACATTGATTTCAAATCAATAAAACTTGATCTAAATCTACCTTTGGAAAATATACCACCTAGTGCCTGGAAATCAGTGAGAGCCTGATAAAAGAAGGGGGATATGTCTGAAATGACAGACGCTAGAAATGGATAAGCAGATTGTTAAATCTCTTTCTGTGAGGTACACTGGATTCCACAGGGAATAACATCGGGGTGTAGAGTTGGATCTTGATCCGAGACACCAACAGGCTAAAGCTTTGACTGTTCCCAGGATGCACTGCACCGCCTCCTCTATATCCCCGCCTCCATGCACAGGAGCTCAGTTTGTTAACCAGTCCAATGCAGTAGCAGGTAAAAGAGACGGTAGATGTTATTCACATAGAACCACATTCTCACGACAGGAGAAGGTACCAGTGGCTAATGCAATACAAACCCAAAGAAGCTAAGTGCGTCAGGGTGGGCGCCCTGTGGAATCCAGTGTACCTCGCAGAAAGAGATTTAACAATGCTAAGTCTTACCATAAATCTCCTATTCTGCTGCGAGGTACACTGGTATTCCACAGGGAATACATCGGGGATGTCCTAAAGCAGTACCTCATGGGAGGGGACGCACTGTATCGGGCACAAGTACCCGGCGTCCAAAGGAGGCATCCTGGGAGGCGGAAGTATCAAAGGCATAGAACCTTATGAACGTGTTCACTGAGGACCATGTAGCTGCCTTGCACAATTGTTCTGGGGACGCGCCACGTCGAGCCGCCCAAGAAGGTCCAACAGACCGAGTAGAATGGGCCTTGATAGCAGCAGGAGCTGGGAGACCAGCCTGCGCAAAGGCTTGTGCAAATACCATTCTAATCCATCTGGCCAAGGTTTGCTTGTTTGCAGGCCAGCCACGTTTGTGAAAACCAAACAGTACGAAGAGGGAATCAGACCTCCGAATGGAGGCAGTCCCCTCCACATATATATGGAGAGCCCGTACCACATTCAAAGACCTTTCTTTGGAAGACAGACCAGGAGAGATAAAGACCGGAACCACAATCTCTTGGTTAAGGTGGACAGAATGACACCACCTTAGGCAGGTAACCAGGCGAGTACGGAGAACTGCCCGGTCATGATGAAATATCAGGAAGGGCGGATGACAGGACAAAGCGCCTAAGTCCGGCACTCTTCTAGCAGAGGCAATAGCCAACAGGAACAAGACCTAAATAGTAAGCCATTTCAGGTCCACAGAATCAAGAGGCTCAAAGGGAGACCCTTGCAGGGCATTAAGGACAACAGACAGATCCCATGGAGCCACAGGGGGGACATAGGGAGGTTGTATCCGCAAAACACCCTGAGTGAACATATGAACGTCAGGAATAGATGCAATTTTCCTCTGAAACCACACAGACAAGGCAGAAATATGAACCTTGAGGGAGGCCAGATGAAGGCCTAAGTCCAGGCCTTGTTGCAGAAAGGCCAGTAGCCATGAGGTTCTGAACTTATATACATCGTAGTTCTTAGCAGCATACCAGGTGAAGTAAGAGTTCCAGACCCTGTAGTAAATCCGAGCCGAAGCCAGTTTACGGGCCTTCAGCATAGTTTGGATGACCGCCCCAGAGAATCCTTTGGTCCTTAGGAGTGACGCTTCAAGAGCCACGCCATCAAAGCTAGTCCGGCCAGGTCTGGGTAGACACAAGGGCCCTAAACGAGGAGGTCTGGGCGTTGAGGAAGTAGTAGAGGACGTTCCATCGATAGACCCTGCAGGTCTAAGAACCAATGCCGTCTGGACCACACTGGAGCGACTAGAAGTAGTATTCCTCCTTCTTGCTTGAACTTCCACAGAACCCTGGGCAGGAGTAACACAGGAGGGAACACGTATGGCAGTCGAAATTTCCATGGAATTGTCAGTGCATCCACGAACGCTGCCTGAGGATCCCTTGTCCGTGATCTGAAGACTGGAACTTTGTGATTGTGTCGAAACGCCATCAGGTCTACGTCTGGTAGGCCCCACTTGTCCACTAGGAGTTGAAACACCTCCGGATGAAGGCTCCACTCTCTGGCGTGTACGTCCTGATGACTGAGGAAATCCGCTTCCCAGTTGAGGACACCCGGAATGAACACTGCCGATATTGCTGGCAGATGGCGTTCCGCCCATTGAAGAATTCTGGACACTTCTATCATTGCTTTTCGGCTTCGAGTGCTGCCTTGATGATTTATGTATGCCACCGCGGTGGTGTTGTCCGCCTGTACTTGAACAGGCCTGTTCCTTAACAGAGGCAGGGCTAGTGTCAATGTGTTGAACACTGCCCGCAGTTCCAGAATATTGATGGGAAAGAGAGACTCCTCCTTGATCCAGTGACCCTGGAGAAGGGTTGCTCAAATACCACGCCCCAGCCCCTCAGACTGTCATCCGTTGTTAGGAGGACCCAGTTATGAATCCAGAAGAGACGGACCCTGCTTAACTGTTGATCCTGGAGCCACCAGGACAGGTACAAGTGGACCTCCGGGTTCAGGACTATCATTTGAGACCTGATCCGCTGAGGCAGACCATCCCACTTGGATAGGATTAACCGTTGGAGAGGGCGAGAATGGAATTGAGCATACTCCACCATCGACACCATCAGGCCTAGTACTTGCATCGCCAAGTGAACAGACACTTTTGGGCGAGAGAGGAAGTATCTGATCCTGTCCTGAAGCCTCAGGACCTTGTCTGGAGACAGAAACAGCCTCTGGCTGTGCATATCCAGTAGAGCCCCCAGGTGTACCATGCGCTGCGCAGGGAACAGGGAGGACTTTTTCCAATTGATCAGCCACCCATGGGCTGTGAGGAATTGCACCATCAGCTAAAGATAACCCAGGAGGACATCTTGGGAGCGTGCCAGGATAAACAGATTGTCCAGATATGGCAGGATCTTGCTTCCCTGTTGATGGAGATGAGCTGTCATCTTGGCCATGACCTTGGTGAAAATCCGAGGGGCAGTGGTTAGTCCAAACGGCAGAGCCCTGAATTGATAATGGAGGTTGCCAACAGCAAACCACAGATATTGCTGATGTGAAATGGCAATAGGTATATGTAGGTAAGCATCCTGTATATCCAGGGATACCATGTAGTCCCCAGGTTCAATGGCCAGTACAATGGAGCGCAGTGTTTCCATATGGAACTTGGAAACTCTCACAAACTTGTTCAGTGACTTGAGGTTGAGAATAGGCCGGAAAGCCCCATTGGGTTTCGGTACTAGAAACAGGGTCGAGTAGTAGACCCTCCCTTTTTGAGAAATAGGCACCGGCACCACCACTCCTGTCTCCAGGAGGGATTGGACAACCAAGTTTAGAGCTTGCGCCTTCAGCGGGTCCAATGGGATGATCGTTGCGCAGAACTGGCAAGGGGGATGTCTCTTGAAAGAGACCGCGTACCTGTGAGAGACAACTTACTGCACCCACGTGTCTGAAGTGGTCCATAACCAGACCTGGGTGAACTGCAGGAGTCCCCCCAGGGGGGGCCCCGTCCCATCATGCTGCAGGCTTGTCCTGTTGGAAGCAAGCTGACTGACAGGCCAGGATTGTTTAGATTTGGCCTTACCGGTCTTGGAAGTACAAGGCTTGCTCAAGTGCACCTGAACCTTTGATTTACCTGAAGTCTGAAAGGAACGAAAAGTAGTACTTTTAGCTTTCGGAGCAGAAGGAGTATTATTAGGAAGGCACGCAGTCTTAGCAGAGGCTAAGTCAGTCAGGATCTTATTAAGATCTTCCACAAATAGGATGTCTCCCTTAAAAGGGAGTACCTCCAGAGTCTTCTTGGAATCTAGGTCCACCTTCCAGGACCGCAACCATAGAATCCGGCGAGCCAAAATAGACGTAGTGGACGCTTTGGATGCCAGAATACCTGCCTCAGAGGACGCCTCTTCAATATAATGGGAGGCGGTGGTAATATGAGACAGACGCTGTTTGGCAATGTCAGAAATATCCTGAGGTAGCTCTTCCTCCAAAACCTGAACCCACGCATCAATAGCTTTTGCAAGCCAGGAGGCTGCAACAGTGGGCCTGTGAATTGCCCCAGTTAGGGAATAAATACACTTTAGGCATCCCTCCACATGCTTATCTGTCAGTTCCTTCGGGGAGGTGACAGTGGTGACAGGCAGAGAAGAGGATACCACAATACGGGCGACATGAGAGTCGACCAGGGGTGGAGTTTCCCACTTGTTACTCAACTCCGCAGGGATAGGAAAAAAGAGACAACATCTTCTAGGATAGGGCAAACTTCTTTCCTGAGGAGACCCAAGCCTCTTTACGTATGTCAATTAAAAGGTCAGAGTGAGGAAAAACTACTTTAGCCACTTTCTGACGTTTGAATTTATCAGGATTTTTTGATGCAATAGTGGGATCAGCTTCATCAATCTGTAGAACGATTTTGATCGCTTCCACTAAGTCAGGGACATCAACCTGAGTGACATGCTCCTCATCAGAGGCCGCTGAGTCAGAATCAGTTGGATCAGTATAGGCCCGATCTTCATCAGAAGAAGTATCTGAAACTTGAGTGGATTGAGAGGAGGAAACCACATGCTTGGAGTGCCCCTTGGCCCCAGAGGGCTGAGGTGTAGACTTCTGTTTAACCAAATATTTATTTCAAATCTATATCTGGGTAGACAGAGTTTCCGCCCAAGGTGGATTTGCTACAGGGACAATTTATGGCTGAAATGGCACAAAAGTCCCAAAGGGGGCGTAAGACGTGTTACCAAAGTATGTAACATACAAGAGAAGGTAGCCCACTGTGGCTCTTGATTGGCCACGGGTGCTACAGGTAGAGTGGGAGAGGTAAGGGACCCAGCACCCACATCCCCAGCAGCAGGTTCCCCCCCTGGTAAATCCATAAGATCAGCACTGCCTGAGGCAGGAGCGTCCGCGTAATTCCCGCCCTGTGTGGCAAACATTATGAGGAATGTAGCCGTGGGGCACACAGTACAATATAGCCAAACAATATGAATACCGTAATCCCCTGATTTATGTGCTAATAAAAGCAGGACACAAACAGAGAAATAAATCGGTATGGGGTGACTGAAGTACACAAATAAAATACACTGAGATGTATAGACTGTATAGCACTATATATATATACAGTCACCGATTGTGCAAGTTGACCCACTTAAACAGATGAGAGAGGTCTGTAATTTCCATCATAGGTACACTTCAACTGTGAGAGACAGAATCGGAAAAAAATAAACAGGAAATCACATTGTATGATTTTTAAACAATATACTTGCATATTCTTGTGGAAAATAAATATTTGGAGACCTACCAAGCAGCAAGATTTCTGGCTCTCACAGACCTCTTACTTCTTCTTTAAGAAGCTCTTCTATCCTCCACTCGTTACCTGTATTAATGGCATGTTATGAGCCACGGCTGTGGCTCATTTCCATTTTTGCATTTTGGTTATGTATTTTATGTTATACTTCTGTTCATGTTCCCCGTGGGTGTCATGGGGTGCTCGGAGCTCACCCTTAAGGAGGGGATACTGTTATGAACCACAGGTAGTGGTTCATTCCTATTTTATGTTTATAAAGTTGTCTTGCATGCCAGGATTTCCTGTTGCTCTGTTTTAGAATACTCTTGTCTGCTGCCGCTGGTGAGTCTGTGTAATTGCAGCTTGATCCCATGTGTTCAGCCTCACCTGGCTGCTAATTGCATCTTGTCAGTTTGGAGTCATGCAACAGGGCAGCTGCATGAGATTATTAATTAGGCCTCTCTGTTATATGCTGGCTGACTGCAATTCACAGACGCTGGTGATATTTCTGGGTATCCAGTCTGCTTGAGTTCTGAGCTTGGTTCCTGCTAGTTCCTGAGCTTCCTGTGTCGATTCCTGTGTCAGTCCCTGTGTCGATTCCTATGTCTGATCCCGTGTCCTGCCGTGAGGCGTTCCTGTCCTGAGGTCCAGTGCCTTTGCCTGTGCCTGGTCAAGTTTCTGGCTTCTTGGTGTCCACCGGTCTTTCGTTTGGGATTCTGCCTGTCCTCCAGTTCTTAGAGTCTGTGTCAGCAGCATTGGGAGTTCCTGTCCGTTTGCCAGTATTCGTACCGGTTCCGTGAGTAGCGGCTCTGCCGCGTCCGTCGGCCTAGGCCGCTGTATTCCATTATTATTTCTGTCACTGGTGTTTTGCAGAGGGTTCTGCTTATGCTGTCACCGCCGGTACACAAAAGTATTGTGTGGGCGTGTGGTCAGCATTTCCTTTGTTGTTCTTTTCCTTTGGCGGCAAACCGCACATACATTTAGTTTTAGGCTAGTTAGTAGCCCCTGGCTTTTGGTTGTTTCAGTAAGAGGGCCCCTTGTTATCACCCTGTCTCGGTACACTCTTTGTCTCTCATTAAGACCTGAGGGGGCATCGAAGTTGGGCAGACGTAATTCGCCCTTCAAACGCGGCTGCCATGGGCTCAAGCAACCATAGTCTCGCAAGAGTGTACTGACAGCACGGGCGAGACAACGGAGATAGGGCGCCAGGGGCTATTCCCTTTCCATTCCCCTTTCCAGTGCTCCGGTCCTTGCAATAAGATCTCCTCAGACCAGAGTGCTGGAATCATAACATGGCACCTGTTTGAACTGGTTATCTGTATAAAAGACACCTGTCCACACCCTCAAACAGTCAGACTGCTACCTCTCCACCATGGCCAAGACCAGAGACCTGTCTAAGGACACCAGGGACAAAATTGTAGAGCTGCACAAGGCTGGGATGAGCTACTCGACAATAGGTAAATTTATTAAAAAATGGAAGAAATACAAGATCACTGACAATCTCCCTCGACCTGGGAATCCATGCAAGATCTCACCTCGTGTGGTATCAATGATCTTGAGAATGGTGAGGAATCAGCCCAGAACTACACGGGGGGACCTGGTCAATGACCTCAAGAGAGCTGGGACCACAGTCACAAAGGTTACCATTAGTAACACATTACGTCGTCATGGATTGAAATCCTGCAGCGCCCGAAAGGTCCCCCTGCTTAAACCAGCACATATCCAGGCCTGTCTAAAGTTTGCCAGTAACCACCTGGATGATCCAGAGGAGGATTGGGAGAATATAATGTGGTCAGATGAGAGCAAAATCAAACTTTTTGGTATAAACTCCACTCGCCGTGTTTGGAGGGAGAAGAATGATGAATGGCATCCCAAGAACACCGTACCCACTGTGAAGCATGGGAGTGGAAGCATCATGCTTTGGGGCTGCTTTTCTGCAAAGGGGACAGGACGACTGATCCGTATTAAGGAGAGGCTGAATAGGGCCATGTATCGTGAGATTTTGGGCAAAAACCTCCTTCCCTCAGTAAGAGCATTGAAGATGGAACATGGCTGGGTCTTCCAGCATGACAATGACCCCAAACAGACCGCCCGGGCAACTAAGGAGTGGCTCCGTAAGAAGCATTTCAAGGTCCTGGAGTGGCCTATCCAGTCTCCAGACCTCAACCCAATAGAAAATCTGTGGAGGGAGTTGAAAGTCCGTGTTGCCCGGCGACAGCCCTAAAACATGACAGATCTAGAGAAGATCTACATGGAAGAGTGGGCCAAAAATACCTGCTACAGTGTGTGCAACCCTGGTGTAGAACTACAGGAAACGTTTGACCTCTGTAATTGCCAACCGAAGTTATATTACAAAGTATTGAGGTAAACTTTTTGATTGTCCAAATATTTATTTTCCGCAAGAATATACAAATAAATTGTTTAAAAATCATACAATGTGATTTCCTAGTTGTTTTTTTCAGAGTCTGTCTCTCACAGTTGAAGTTTACCTATGATGGAAATTACAGACCTCTCTCATCTTTTTAAGTGGGTCAACTTGCACAATCGGTGGCTGTCCAAATACTTTTTTGCCCCACTGTGTGTGTGTGTGTATATATATATATATATATATATATATATATATATATATAGTCATTTGTAAAGGAGGGCACTCACCAGTTTTTTTGTAAAATAACAGCTGTAGTTTTAATATTGAATCATCAAGTCGACGTTTCGATCACATCCCAGTGATCTTTGTCAAGACACCAAACAATGTTCCAGGCAACAGGACACCACATGTAGCATGTCCAACCAATTCACATACAGAGCTATTTATACCCCTGCTAATTGAGCACACCTAGGACACACCCACTGTCACTCAAGGTATAGAGCAAACTACAAATCTGTAGTATATCATATCAGAAAATGAAAAACACTGGCCAGATCAGTATTAACATCTATCAGAGAACCCATAGGGACAAAAACCGCCAGCCACATAGACCTACAGGTCTTAAAAATAAACTAAATAAAGAACCAGGAAGTGCTTGTGCGTTCCACTCAGCCGTGGAACGCACGCGCCGGGCGGAAGTGACTCGCAAAGGCGGAAGTGACGTCACGTTACTATGGAAACCATACAGAGCCCGGAAATAGCGGAAGGCACACTAGTCGCCCTGTCTGTCAGCGGCGGTCCCGCCCCTGGGTGAAAAAGCATAGCAGTTGCCATAGAGACAACACTCTAACAACGCAAACGCAGACATATAAAATATATGATCTATAATTAATGCTGTCAATCAAAGACCAATAATAGACTATTCAACAGAGTGTCAGGGAGGTGCCTGGTGACTCAAAACGCAGGGGAGAGACAGAAACTACATATAAATATGATGTTATAAACTACATACAGTAGTATGGAAATATAGCTTCAAATATTAAAAACATAACCTGTAATACTAAAAATAATAGAAACCCGGGTAATCTAAAGCGCACCTGCGGCCGACCGGAAGAGATGGCACACCCAAAGAATTTTGGAGGTGCCACCAACACCAGCCCCGCCCCAAGCGTGCGACACCACCCGGTCAGACATAGGTAGAACAACAGTACCCACAAAAAAAGGAGAGATAACAGAAAAAAAAAGGAAAAAACTGGGAAAAGGCTTTACTGTTGGTACTTAGTAATCAAATAATAATCCTAGAGATTATAAAAAAAATGCCATATGGATTGGCTTCATTAAGCCCTAACGGAGTGATAGTGCCCAGTTTAAAGATCCACCTGGATTCGCGTTGTCTGAGTTTCAGTTCCCTATCGCCACCACGGATAGAAGAGGGAATATGGTCAATCAGCATGCATTTGAGACTGGATATGGAATGCTTGAGTCGTAGCCAGTGTTTTGCTACTGGCTTGTCTGTTTTGTTTGTTTCGAGTGCCTGCCGGATGGAATAACGGTGGTTGGCCATCCGTTCACGGAAGCAGCGAGTCGTTAACCCAACATAATAAAGTCCGCATGGACATATAATGATATAAATCACATGATCGGACATGCAGGATAGCTTATGCTTGATGGGAATCCTTTTTCCACTATGTGGATGTGAGAAAGAAGAAAGACTGGTCATTGACCTGCAAGTGGTGCAATCGGGGCAGCGGAAACAACCAGTTTTTCTCATCGTTAGCCAAGTGGTATTGGTTTTTTGAGGTTGTAGAGATGGTCGCATCAACAGCTGCCATATCTCTCCTTTTTTTGTGGGTACTGTTGTTCTACCTATGTCTGACCGGGTGGTGTCGCACGCTTGGGGCGGGGCTGGTGTTGGTGGCACCTCCAAAATTCTTTGGGTGTGCCATCTCTTCCGGTCAGCCGCAGGTGCGCTTTAGATTACCCGGGTTCTATTATTTTTAGTATTAAAGGTTATGTTTTTAATATTGGAAGCTATATTTCCATACTACTGTATGTAACAAAAGAAAATTAGTACAATACCAGAGTTGCGCAGTGAAACAGAAAAAGCTGCCCAGACACACTGTTCAGTGGGTGAAAAAACACCAATTCCCAATGTTACAGAGAGAAAAGAATGGTGAACAGAGTACCACTGGCGCTGCATCCGTATGGATGTATATGGGCCCCCAATAACGGGATCCTGTACCCCTATAATAGGATTTAGTCCTTAAGGTGGTAAACAGTAACTCAATAACCATTGATGTAAAATCACATGTAAATATTTATTATTAAAAACATACAATACGTGAACACTGAAAGTGCAAGGTGACCATGGGTAATTCAAAAAAAGTGACTTGTGCTTTTTTTCTTTAGAACCCACAAAGATGCTCTCACCCTCTTACTGTGGTGCGGTGGGCTAGCTTATGAATAAGCTGGTGTGGTCCTAGGCTGAGTTAGCCGAGCACCACCGCAGAAGGATTATCAGCATGGATTCACTTCCAGTTCACCTGTATTTCTCCTCAGTCCAAAGCAACGCGTTTCGGTTCCACAGAACCTTTCTCAAGAATTGGATGAGGATTTCATATCCTGTAGTGTCTTTTATACCTGGTTAATGAGCTACTCAATTGATTAATCAGTTATGATGTCACTTCCTGTCTCTGAAACCAGAAGTGACGTGTATGCGTTCCAGTGCCGTTTTTTCATAAGTTCTTTCCCTTAAAACACTTTTCTCCACTCTTATGTAGTATGCCACCTCACTGTCTGACATACCCACTTCGTAGTGTTTGGAAAAATGTCCAGATAAGCCAAAGTTTCGTCGCGCCTACGCTTCCGTTTACGCTAACCGGAAGTCACGTGGGCGCTGTCTCACATCCGCTTCCTGTCGTGGTTATGCCGCGTGTATCTCCTCCCTCCGGAAGTGATAATAATGCGGTCCATACATGCGTTCCACACGGAGCCACAGGGATCCATTACAGAGAAGCCTCTTCAGCCATCTTGTTTCAGGGATAAAGTGCTGGCGTGCATGTACTGGAAGCGGCCGGGAACACCCACTCGTTACCTTTCTTAGTGGTACTTCGTATTCCCAGCCAGTCCATCCCTTTTACCCGAGTGGGGTCCCATACCAGCTTCGTTAGTTCCACATTAGGATACATATGGAGATGGTGTTGTGGAATAAAAGATAAACAAGAAAAAAAGAGAAGAATATGAATTAAAACCATTACATAGTGGACCTATAATTGAAAACTAAAAAGGACATATAATGAATCAATACCAGCAAATCATAATAAAATATCAGTGGATAATTTAAAATATCAGTGGATAATTTAAAATAATTTAAAATTACTCCTGGGACATGCACCTCGCCAACGAATATATGTTAATCTAAAAACCACTTTAGTTCGAAGTCCACATTATGCCCCCTGGGTTTCAAAGTATCTAAATTAAAAATCCACTTCATTTCACATTGTGCAAGTCGCTTTTCCAAATTTTTATTCTTCCAATTTGGTTTGATTTGCTGTAGTCCTAAAAATCGTTTAAGATGTCCTTCACATTTGTTATGTGTGGTCCTGAAATGGTCAGATAGGGGATGGGTTTCCAACCCCTTGCGAATATTGTATATATGCTCCGCAGCCCGAGTTTTCAGAGGGCGCGAGGTCTTTCCTACATATATCAATCCGCATTTCCATTCCAGTAAATATACAATATTTCGGGAATGACAGGTCACGAAGTCATTAATCCTATTTCTCTATCGTCCTAAGTGGATGCTGGGGTTCCTGAAAGGACCATGGGGAATAGCGGCTCCGCAGGAGACAGGGCACAAAAAAGTAAAGCTTTACTAGGTCAGGTGGTGTGCACTGGCTCCTCCCCCTATGACCCTCCTCCAGACTCCAGTTAGATTTTGTGCCCGAACGAGAAGGGTGCAATCTAGGTGGCTCTCCTAAAGAGCTGCTTAGAGAAAGTTTAGTTTAGGTTTTTTTCTTTACAGTGAGTCCTGCTGGCAACAGGATCACTGCAACGTGGGACTTAGGGGGAAAGTAGTAAACTCACCTGCATGCAGAGTGGATTTGCTGCTTGGCTACTGGACACCATTAGCTCCAGAGGGATCGAACACAGGCCCAGCCGTGGAGTCCGGTCCCGGAGCCGCGCCGCCGACCCCCTTGCAGATGCTGAAGCGTGAAGAGGTCCGGAAACCGGCGGCTGAAGACTCCTCAGTCTTCATAAGGTAGCGCACAGCACTGCAGCTGTGCGCCATTTTCCTCTCAGCACACTTCACTGGGCAGTCACTGAGGGTGCAGAGCGCTGGGGGGGGGCGCTCTGAGAGGCAAATATAAACCTTATACAAGGCTAAAAATACCTCACATATAGCCCATAGGGGCTATATGGAGATATTTAACCCCTGCCTGACTGGAAAAATAGCGGGAGAAGAACCCGCCGAAAAAGGGGCGGGGCCTATCTCCTCAGCACACGGCGCCATTTTCTGTCACAGCTCCGCTGGTCAGAACGGCTCCCAGGTCTCTCCCCTGCACTGCACTACAGAAACAGGGTAAAACAGAGAGGGGGGGCACATTAATGGCTATATATATATATATTAAAGCAGCTATAAGGGAGCACTTAATATAAGGATATCCCTTGTATATATAGCGCTTTGTGGTGTGTGCTGGCAGACTCTCCCTCTGTCTCCCCAAAAGGGCTAGTGGGTCCTGTCTTCATTAGAGCATTCCCTGTGCGTTTGCGGTGTGTGTCGGTACGTGGTGTCGACATGTATGAGGACGATATTGGTGTGGAGGCGGAGCAATTGCCAAATATGCAGATGTCACCCCCCAGGGGGTCGACACCAGAATGGATGCCTTTATTTGTGGAATTACGTGATGGTTTATCTTCCCTTAAACAGTCAGTTGAGGACATGAGGCGGCCGGACAATCAATTAATGCCTGTCCAGGCGCCTCAAACACCGTCAGGGGCTGTAAAACGCCCTTTGCCTCAGTCGGTCGACACAGACCCAGACACGGGCACTGATTCCAGTGACGACGGTAGAAATTCAAACGTATTTTCCAGTAGGGCCACACGTTATATGATTTTGGCAATGAAGGAGACGTTACATTTAGCTGATACTACAGATACCGTAAAACAGGGTATTATGTATGGTGTGAAAAAACTACAAACAGTTTTTCCTGAATCAGAAGAATTAAATGACGTGTGTGATGAAGCGTGGGTTGCTCCTGATAAAAAGTTGATAATTTCAAAAAAGTTATTGGCATTATACCCTTTCCCGCCAGAGGTTAGGGCGCGCTGGGAAACACCCCCTAAGGTGGACAAGGCGCTCACACGCTTATCCAAACAAGTGGCGTTACCCTCTCCTGAGACGGCCGCACTTAAGGATCCATCAGATAGAAAGATGGAAGTTATTCAAAAGAATATATACACACATGCAGGTGTTATACTACGACCAGCTATAGCAACTGCCTGGATGTGCAGTGCTGGAGTAGTTTGGTCAGAATCCCTGATTGAAAATATTGATACCCTAGATAGGGACAATGTTTTACTGTCGTTAGAACAAATAAAGGATGCATTTATCTATATGCGTGATGCACAGAGGGATATCTGCACACTGGCATCTCGGGTGAGTGCTATGTCCATTTCAGCCAGAAGAGCCTTATGGACACGACAGTGGACAGGCGATGCGGATTCAAAACGTCACATGGAGGTTTTGCCGTATAAAGGGGAGGAGTTATTTGGAGTTGGTCTATCAGACTTGGTGGCCACGGCTACTGCCGGGAAATCCACTTTTTTACCTCAAGTCACTCCCCAACAGAGAAAGGCACCGACCTTTCAACCGCAGCCTTTTCGCTCCTACAAAAATAAGAGAGCAAAGGGCTTGTCGTACCTGCCACGAGGCAGAGGAAGAGGGAAGAGACACCAACAGGCAGCTCCTTCCCAGGAACAGAAGCCCTCCCCGGCTCCTGCAAAAACCTCAGCATGACGCTGGGGCCTCTCAAGCGGACTCGGGGACAGTGGGGGGCCGTCTCAAAAATTACAGCGCGCAGTGGGCTCACTCGCAGGTAGACCCCTGGATCCTGCAGATAATATCTCAGGGGTACAGGTTGGAATTAGAGACGGATCCTCCTCATCGTTTCCTGAAGTCTGCCTTACCAACCGTCTCTTCCGAAAGGGAGAGGGTGTTGGAAGCCATTCACAAGCTGTACGCTCAGCAGGTGATAGTCAAAGTACCCCTATTACAACAAGGAAAGGGGTATTATTCCACTCTATTTGTGGTACCGAAGCCGGATGGCTCGGTAAGGCCTATTCTAAATCTGAAGTCCTTGAACCTCTACATAAAAAAGTTCAAGTTCAAGATGGAGTCACTCAGAGCAGTGATAGCGAACCTGGAAGAAGGGGACTTTATGGTATCCTTGGACATCAAGGATGCGTATCTACACGTTCCGATTTACCCCGCACACCAGGGGTACCTCAGGTTCATTGTTCAAAACTGTCACTATCAGTTTCAGACGCTGCCGTTCGGATTGTCCACGGCGCCTCGGGTCTTTACCAAGGTAATGGCCGAGATGATGATTCTTCTTCGAAGAAAAGGCGTATTAGTTATCCCATACTTGGACGATCTCCTAATAAGGGCAAGGTCCAGAGAACAGCTGGAGACAGCTTTAGCACTATCTCAAGAGGTGCTAAGACAACACGGGTGGATTCTGAATATTCCAAAATCCCATTTAATCCCGACAACTCGTCTGCTGTTCCTAGGAATGATTCTGGACACGGTTCAGAAAAAGGTTTTCCTTCCAGAGGAAAAAGCCAAGGAGTTATCCGATCTGGTCAGGAACCTCCTAAAACCAGGAAAAGTGTCAGTACATCAATGCACAAGAGTCCTGGGAAAAATGGTGGCTTCTTACGAAGCAATTCCATTCGGCAGATTCCATGCAAGAATATTCCAAAGGGATCTGTTGGACAAATGGTCAGGGTCGCATCTGCAGATGCACCTGCAAATAACCCTGTCACCAAAGACAAGGGTGTCACTTCTGTGGTGGTTGCAGAAGGCTCACCTATTAGAAGGCCGCAGATTCGGCATTCAGGATTGGATCCTGGTGACCACGGACGCCAGCCTGAGAGGCTGGGGAGCAGTCACACAAGGAAGAAACTTCCAGGGAGTATGGACGAGTCTGGAAAAGTCTCTTCACATAAACATTCTGGAACTAAGAGCAATCTACAATGCTCTAAGCCAGGCGGAACTTCTCCTGCAAGGAAAGCCGGTGTTGATTCAGTCGGACAACATCACGGCGGTCGCCCATGTAAACAGGCAGGGCGGCACAAGAAGCAGGAGTGCAATGGCAGAAGCTGCCAAGATTCTTCGCTGGGCGGAGAATCACGTGATAGCACTGTCAGCAGTGTTCATCCCGGGCGTGGACAACTGGGAAGCAGACTTCCTCAGCAGACACGATCTTCATCCGGGAGAGTGGGGTCTACATCCAGAAGTCTTCAACATGTTAATAGACCGTTGGGAAAGACCAATTGTAGACATGATGGCGTATCGCCTCAACAAGAAACTGGACAAATATTGCGCCAGGTCAAGAGATCCACAGGCAATAGCTGTGGACGCACTGGTAACTCCTTGGGTGTACCAGTCAGTGTATGTGTTTCCTCCTCTGCCGCTCATACCAAAGGTATTGAAGATCATACGGCAAAGAAGAGTAAGAACAATACTAGTGGTTCCGGATTGGCCGAGAAGGACTTGGTATCCGGAACTTCAAGAGATGCTCACGGACGAACCGTGGCCTCTACCTCTGAGAAGGGACCTGCTACAGCAGGGTCCCTGTCTTTTTCAAGACTTACCGCGGCTGCGTTTGACGGCATGGCGGTTGAACGCCAGATCCTAAAAGGGAAAGGCATTCCAGAAGAAGTCATTCCTACCTTGATTAAGGCACGGAAGGAAGTCACCGTGAAACATTATCACCGCATTTGGCGAAAATATGTAGCGTGGTGCGAGGATCGGAGGGTTCCGACGGAGGAATTCCAACTGGGTCGTTTCCTACATTTCCTGCAATCAGGATTATCTATGGGTCTCAAATTGGGATCCATTAAGGTTCAAATTTCGGCCCTGTCAATATTCTTCCAAAAAGAATTGGCCTCTGTCCCTGAGGTCCAGACTTTTGTCAAGGGAGTACTGCATATACAGCCTCCTGTGGTGCCTCCGGTGGCACCGTGGGATCTAAATGTAGTTTTAGATTTCCTCAAATCCCATGGGTTTGAACCATTGAAAAAGGTGGATTTGAAATATCTCACATTGAAAGTGACTATGTTACTAGCCCTGGCCTCTGCCAGGAGAGTATCTGAATTGGCGGCTTTATCTTATAAAAGTCCTTATCTAATCTTCCATTCGGATAGGGCAGAACTGCGGACTCGTCCGCATTTTCTCCCTAAAGTGGTATCAGCATTTCATCTGAACCAACCTATTGTGGTGCCTGCGGCCACTAGCGACTTGGAGGACTCCAAGTTGTTGGACGTTGTCAGAGCCTTAAAAATATACATTGCAAGGACGGCTGGAGTCAGAAAATCTGACTCGCTGTTTATATTGTATGCACCCAACAAGTTGGGCGCACCTGCTTCTAAGCAGTCGATTGCTCGTTGGATTTGTAACACAATTCAACTTGCACATTCTGTGGCAGGCCTGCCACAGCCTAAAACTGTAAAAGCCCACTCCACAAGGAAGGTGGGCTCATCTTGGGCGGCTGCCCGAGGGGTCTCGGCATTACAACTCTGCCGAGCAGCTACGTGGTCGGGGGAGAACACGTTTGTAAAATTTTACAAATTTGATACCCTGGCAAAGGAGGACCTGGAGTTCTCTCATTCGGTGCTGCAGAGTCATCCGCACTCTCCCGCCCGTTTGGGAGCTTTGGTATAATCCCCATGGTCCTTTCAGGAACCCCAGCATCCACTTAGGACGATAGAGAAAATAAGAATTTACTTACCGATAATTCTATTTCTCGGAGTCCGTAGTGGATGCTGGGCGCCCATCCCAAGTGCGGATTATCTGCAATACTTGTACATAGTTATTGTTAACTAATTCGGGTTATTGTTAAGGAGCCATCTTTAAGAGGCCCTTTCTGTTGTCATACTGTTAACTGGGTTTAGATCACAAGTTGTACGGTGTGATTGGTGTGGCTGGTATGAGTCTTACCCGGGATTCAAAATGCCTCCCTTATTGTGTATGCTCGTCCGGGCACAGTACCTAACTGGAGTCTGGAGGAGGGTCATAGGGGGAGGAGCCAGTGCACACCACCTGACCTAGTAAAGCTTTACTTTTTTGTGCCCTGTCTCCTGCGGAGCCGCTATTCCCCATGGTCCTTTCAGGAACCCCAGCATCCACTACGGACTCCGAGAAATAGAATTATCGGTAAGTAAATTCTTATTATTTAGAACCATTCACTTCGAATTCAGTGATTTTGCGCGGTATGTCCTTCTTACTAGTAGTGCGGCACATCAGACACTCTCCACATCTGTGGAAACCCTTGTTACAACTTCTGACCCCTGTATTCTCCGTAAGGCTACTCTGGACCAAATGGTCCTTCAAACATTTGGCTTTTTTGTAGATAAACAACGGTTTGGGTGGTAAATGGTCCCCAAGTACCGGGTCGTCTTTCAATATACGCCAATTGTTCCTAAATATATTTTCAATCTTCTTGTGATAGCCCCCATATCTCGTGATGAAGGCCCATTGATACGGATTCTCTCCTTGGTGCTCCTTCACTTTCTCTACAAGCAAATCCTTTCTGTCTATTCTCTCGACCTTCTCTTTTGCTTTTTCCAGAAGTACATCGTCATATCCTTTTTCCCGAAAACGATCTGTCATTTCATCCATCTGTATGTCCAAGATCGCCTTATTGGTGCAATTTCTTTTCAATCTTTTGTACTGGCCAACAGGAATATTCTCTAGCCACCTATGGTGGTGTTCACTGTTTATATTCAGGTAGGCATTAGAGTCCGTTGGCTTACGATGGGTTTTAGTACAGATCTCGTTGTTTTCTATGTATATACTCAAATCCAAGAAGGGTAATTCTTCTTTACTCTGAGTGTACGTAAGCGCAATGTTAAACTGATTACCGTTGAGAAGGTCCTGGAATTTGCAAAGAGATACCTCACTACCTTTCCAGACCATCAAGATGTCATCAATGAACCGCCACCAGCATACCAGGCCCGCCCCCAGCTCTCTCAAAGGGTCCACTGTAGATGCCTCCCAGTAGGCCATATAGAGGTTGGCATAGCTGGGGGCAAACCTGGTGCCCATGGCGGTCCCCCTGATCTGCAGATAGTAGGTGCCCTGGAAATAAAAATCATTATTTCTCAAAATGAGGTCAATTGCCTCTAAGATGAATTCCTTTGTAGTGTTGTTATAGGGGCTTTTTTCAAGGAAAAATTCCACTGCTCTCTTGCCTTTATCCCAATCAATGATCGTGTATAGTGAGCTTACGTCTGCACTCACTAGAGTGCAGTCCGTACCCCAATCAATGCGGTCTAATTTTCTAAGAACATCTCCTGTGTCCTTCAAGAACGCTAGTGTGTTAGTAACCAATGGTTGTAAAAAGGAATCCACCATAGCCGACAAGTTGGATGTAACACTGTTGGTGCCCGTGATAATGGGGCGTCCGGGGGGGTTGGATAAGTCCTTATGGACTTTTGGCAACACGTAAATAGTGGGTGTAGATGGCTCATCAATGAGAATGAAATTTTTCTCCTCCTCCGTGATGGCCCCATGGTTTACCGCCTTTTGTATTAGATCCTCTATTTTCTTAATGATGGTGGCAAGAGGATCTGATTTTAATTTCTTATACGTGTTCTCATCGCCCAGTTGTCTCTCTATCTCCTTGATGTAATTATCATGATTCATGATAACTACCCCCCCCCCCCCCCTTGTCTGCAGGTTTTACTACAATGGTTTTGTTCTCCTGTAGATTCTGTACTGCAAGGAATTCCTCTCTAGAGAGATTTTTCTTTTTCGTTCTTGGTATTTTTCTTAATTCTTTAGTAACAATGGAATTAAAGCAGTCAATGCTACCTCCTTTCACATGTTTAGGATAGAAATGTGACTTCTTCCTAAACTTGGATCGTTCTACAGGGTCCTCCTTATTGGCACTTTCTTTCCCCATGAAAAATTTCTTTAGGGAGATTTTGCGGATGTACTTCTGCAGGTCCACAAATAATTCAAAAGGGTTGGGATCACTAGATGGTGCAAATTTCAACCCCTTTAATAACACCCTCTGTTCCTCTGAAGTTAGCACATGGGAACTGAGGTTGAATATCTTGCTCTGCATATTCTGACTATCTTCCTTATCGTTTGGAGAGGGTCCCTCCTTGGTAGATCTTCTAGATTTGGATCTGGGTTTTTTTGTGGTTATTTTCCCACCTCTTTTCCCCCGTTTAGTACGTTTGGGGATCGAAAAAGTTATTCTCTTCTTGGGATCCAGTGTCCTCTCTCTAAAAAAGAACGACCGGATTGTGGGGTGGACACATGGCCAGATCTAATATTCCCTATATTTCTTTCCCTAGGGATATATTCTGGCTCAAGACGAGGATCATATCCTCTTCTTGTATTGGTTTCAATTCTTCTAGAATAATACCCTGCATTTTTCCCGGATGTAGATGAGAATTCATCTCCATATTTTTTCCTTGGTGTTTTCTCATGGCCTCCTACTCTGCCCCGAGTCGATCCCTCTATGCGGTCTCTCTCCTGGGATTTTGGTTTATTTCTATTTCTTCTCTGAAAAGTTGTCTTTTCCTCATCACCATTTCTTCCCCTCCCTGTTTGTCCAAAGTGGGGTTTATTGGGTCTCTGGCGCCAAGTGGGAGTAGATTTGCCCCCCCCCCGCCCATTATTTGGTGCCCTAAATTTTTTTAACATTTGGTGCAAAAAGTTGGGGTTCTGGCACCTCCTGGGGTTCTTCTGAATCGTGTAGTAATTTTCTTTTCTTCCTTGCTTTCAGTTCTTTGGTTTCCCTTTCTAGTTTCTGTATAATGAGTTTCTCCTTCTCCTTTACTTCTTCTACCTCCAGATATGGGTCCACTAGAATTTTTAAGGAATCAATATCTTTATTTATTTCTATGAGGTTTTTCTTCCTCTCTTTTATTATTAATTCCATCAGGGACAGGCTACAGTGGGTTAAAATTTTATCCCATTCCATGATGAATGCCTCATTATCATTGGTGAAAGAGGATTTTTTAATGATCTTAAGACCTTTCGGAACTAGGTGGTGCACTAGGTAATGTTCTAACGTGGTTACCTCCCACCAAATCCTATTCTCTTTCACCATCAATTTCTCTAATTTATTTAATACAGTAGTGAGGTCTTCATCCTCCACATTGGAGTCTATTGCGGATTCATCAAAGAATCCTTTAGATAAATTCCTCCTTGTTTCCCTAAATGTGAACATCCCTGCTGCAGACTGATATGTACAGGTGTTTAAAAGGACTAATCAACAAAAGAAAATTAGTACAATACCAGAGTTGCGCAGTGAAACAGAAAAAGCTGCCCAGACACACTGTTCAGTGGGGGGAAAAAACACCAATTCCCAATGTTACAGAGAGAAAAGAATGGTGAACAGAGTACCACTGGCGCTGGATCCGTATGGATGTATATGGGCCCCCAATAACGGGATCCTGTACCCCTATAATAGGATTTAGTCCTTAAGGTGGTAAACAGTAACTCAATAACCATTGATGTAAAATCACATGTAAATATTTATTATTAAAAACATACAATACGTGAACACTGAAAGTGCAAGGTGACCATGGGTAATTCAAAAAAAGTGACTTGTGCTTTTTTTCTTTAGAACCCACAAAGATGCTCTCACCCTCTTACTGTGGTGCGGTGGGCTAGCTTATGAATAAGCTGGTGTGGTCCTAGGCTGAGTTAGCCAAGCACCACCGCAGAAGAATTATCAGCATGGATTCACTTCCAGTTCACCTATATTTCTCCTCAGTCCAAAGCAACGCGTTTCGGTTCCACAGAACCTTTCTCAAGAATTGGATGAGGATTTCATATCCTGTAGTGTCTTTTATACCTGGTTAATGAGCTACTCAATTGATTAATCAGTTATGATGTCACTTCCTGTCTCTGAAACCGGAAGTGACGTGTATGCGTTCCAGTGCCGTTTTTTCATAAGTTCTTTCCCTTAAAACACTTTTCTCCACTCTTATGTAGTATGCCACCTCACTGTCTGACATACCCACTTCGTAGTGTTTGGAAAAATGTCCAGATAAGCCAAAGTTTCGTCGCGCCTACGCTTCCGTTTACGCTAACCGGAAGTCACGTGGGCGCTGTCTCACATCCGCTTCCTGTCGTGGTTATGCCGCGTGTATCTCCTCCCTCCGGAAGTGATAATAATGCGGTCCATACATGCGTTCCACACGGAGCCACAGGGATCCATTACAGAGGAGCCTCTTCAGCCATCTTGTTTCAGGGATAAAGTGCTGGCGTGCATGTACTGGAAGCGGCCGGGAACACCCACTCGTTACCTTTCTTAGTGGTACTTCGTATTCCCAGCCAGTCCATCCCTTTTACCCGAGTGGGGTCCCATACCAGCTTCGTTAGTTCCACATTAGGATACATATGGAGATGGTGTTGTGGAATAAAAGATAAACAAGAAAAAAAGAGAAGAATATGAATTAAAACCATGACATGGTGGACCTATAATTGAAAACTAAAAAGAGACAGGAAGTGACATCATAACTGATTAATCAATTGAGTAGCTCATTAACCAGGTATAAAAGACACTACAGGATATGAAATCCTCATCCAATTCTTGAGAAAGGTTCTGTGGAACCGAAACGCGTTGCTTTGGACTGAGGAGAAATACAGGTGAACTGGAAGTGAATCCATGCTGATAATCCTTCTGCGGTGGTGCTCGGCTAACTCAGCCTAGGACCACACCAGCTTATTCATAAGATAGCCCACCGCACCACAGTAAGAGGGTGAGAGCATCTTTGTGGGTTCTAAAGAAAAAAAGCACAAGTCACTTTTTTTGAATTACCCATGGTCACCTTGCACTTTCAGTGTTCACGTATTGTATGTTTTTAATAATAAATATTTACATGTGATTTTACATCAATGGTTATTGAGTTACTGTTTACCACCTTAAGGACTAAATCCTATTATAGGGGTACAGGATCCCATTATTGGGGGCCCATATACATCCATACGGATCCAGCGCCAGTGGTAGTCTGTTCACCATTCTTTTCTCTCTGTAACATTGGGAATTGGTGTTTTTTCCCCCACTGAACAGTGTGTCTGGGCAGCTTTTTCTGTTTCACTGCGCAACTCTGGTATTGTACTAATTTTCTTTTGTTGATTAGTCCTTTTAAACACCTGTACATATCAGTCTGCAGCAGGGATGTTCACATTTAGGGAAACAAGGAGGAATTTATCTAAAGGATTCTTTGATGAATCCGCAATAGACTCCAATGTAGAGGATGAAGACCTCACTACTGTATTAAATAAATTAGAGAAATTGATGGTGAAAGAGAATAGGATTTGGTGGGAGGTAACCACGTTAGAACATTACCTAGTGCACCACCTAGTTCCGAAAGGTCTTAAGATCATTAAAAAATCCTCTTTCACCAATGATAATGAGGCATTCATCATGGAATGGGATAAAATTTTAACCCACTGTAGCCTGTCCCTGATGGAATTAATAATAAAAGAGAGGAAGAAAAACCTCATAGAAATAAATAAAGATATTGATTCCTTAAAAATTCTAATGGACCCATATCTGGAGGTAGAAGAAGTAAAGGAGAAGGAGAAACTCATTATACAGAAACTAGAAAGGGAAACCAAAGAACTGAAAGCAAGGAAGAAAAGAAAATTACTACGCGATTCAGAAGAACCCCAGGAGGTGCCAGAACCCCAACTTTTTGCACCAAATGTTAAAAAATTTAGGGCACCAAATAATGGGCGGGGGGGGAAATCTACTCCCACTTGGCGCCAGTGACCCAATAAACCCCACTTTGGACAAACAGGGAGGGGAAGAAATGGTGATGAGGAAAAGACAACTTTTCAGAGAAGAAATAGAAATAAACCAAAATCCCAGGAGAGAGACCGCATAGAGGGATCGACTCGGGGCAGAGTAGGAGGCCATGAGAAAACACCAAGGAAAAAATATGGAGATGAATTCTCATCTACATCCGGGAAAAATGCAGGGTATTATTCTAGAAGAATTGAAACCAATACAAGAAGAGGATATGATCCTCGTCTTGAGCCAGAATATATCCCTAGGGAAAGAAATATAGGGAATATTAGATCTGGCCATGTGTCCACCCCACAATCCGGTCGTTCTTTTTTAGAGAGAGGACACTGGATCCCAAGAAGAGAATAACTTTTTCGATCCCCAAACGTACTAAACGGGGGAAAAGAGGTGGGAAAATAACCACAAAAAAACCCAGATCCAAATCTAGAAGATCTACCAAGGAGGGACCCTCTCCAAACGATAAGGAAGATAGTCAGAATATGCAGAGCAAGATATTCAACCTCAGTTCCCATGTGCTAACTTCAGAGGAACAGAGGGTGTTATTAAAGGGGTTGAAATTTGCACCATCTAGTGATCCCAACCCTTTTGAATTATTTGTGGACCTGCAGAAGTACATCCGCAAAATCTCCCTAAAGAAATTTTTCATGGGGAAAGAAAGTGCCAATAAGAAGGACCCTGTAGAACGATCCAAGTTTAGGAAGAAGTCACATTTCTATCCTAAACATGTGAAAGGAGGCAGCATTGACTGCTTTAATTCCATTGTTACTAAAGAATTAAGAAAAATACCAAGAACGAAAAAGAAAAATCTCTCTAGAAAGGAATTCCTTGCAGTACAGAATCTACAGGAGAACAAAACCATTGTAGTAAAACCTGCAGACAAGGGGGGGGGGGGGTAGTTATCATGAATCATGATAATTACATCAAGGAGATAGAGAGACAACTGGGCGATGAGAACACGTATAAGAAATTAAAATCAGATCCTCTTGCCAACATCATTAAGAAAATAGAGGATCTAATACAAAAGGCGGTAAACCATGGGGCCATCACGGAGGAGGAGAAAAATTTCATTCTCATTGATGAGCCATCTACACCCACTATTTACGTGTTGCCAAAAGTCCATAAGGACTTATCCAACCCCCCCGGACGCCCCATTATCACAAGCACCAACAGTGTTACATCCAACTTGTCGGCTATGGTGGATTCCTTTTTACAACCATTGGTTACTAACACACTAGCGTTCTTGAAGGACACAGGAGATGTTCTTAGAAAATTAGACCGCATTGATTGGGGTACGGACAGCTCTCTAGTGAGTGCAGACGTAAGCTCACTATACACGATCATTGATTGGGATAAAGGCAAGAGAGCAGTGGAATTTTTCCTTGAAAAAAGCCCCTATAACAACACTACAAAGGAATTCATCTTAGAGGCGATTGACCTCATTTTGAGAAATAATTATTTTTATTTCCAGGGCACCTACTTTCTGCAGATCAGGGGGACCGCCATGGGCACCAGGTTTGCCCCCAGCTATGCCAACCTCTATATGGCCTACTGGGAGGCATCTACAGTGGACCCTTTGAGAGAGCTGGGGGCGGGCTTGGTATGCTGGTGGCGGTTCATTGATGACATCTTGATGGTCTGGAAAGGTAGTGAGGTATCTCTTTGCAAATTCCAGGACCTTCTCAACAGTAATCAGTTTAACATTGTGCTTACGTACACTCAGAGTAAAGAAGAATTACCCTTCTTGGATTTGAGTATATACATAGAAAACAACGAGATCTGTACTAAAACCCATCGTAAGCCAACGGACTCTAATGCCTACCTGAATATAAACAGTGAACACCACCATAGGTGGCTAGAGAATATTCCTGTTGGCCAGTACAAAAGATTGAAAAGAAATTGCACCAATAAGGCGATCTTGGACATACAGATGGATGAAATGACAGATCGTTTTCGGGAAAAAGGATATGACGATGTACTTCTAGAAAAAGCAAAAGAGAAGGTCGAGAGAATAGACAGAAAGGATTTGCTTGTAGAGAAAGAGAAGGAGCACCAAGGAGAGAATCCGTATCAATGGGCCTTCATCACGAGATATGGGGGCTATCACAAGAAGATTGAAAATATATTTAGGAACAATTGGCGTATATTGAAAGACGACCCGGTACTTGGGGACCATTTACCACACAAACCGTTGTTTATCTACAAAAAAGCCAAATGTTTGAAGGACCATTTGGTCCAGAGTAGCCTTACGGAGAATACAGGGGTCAGAAGTTGTAACAAGGGTTTCCACAGATGTGGAGAGTGTCTGATGTGCCGCACTACTAGTAAGAAGGACATACCGCGCAAAATCACTGAATTCGAAGTGAATGGTTCTAAATATAGGATTAATGACTTCGTGACCTGTCATTCCCGAAATATTGTATATTTACTGGAATGGAAATGCGGATTGATATATGTAGGAAAGACCTCGCGCCCTCTGAAAACTCGGGCTGCGGAGCATATATACAATATTCGCAAGGGGTTGGAAACCCATCCCCTATCTGACCATTTCAGGACCACACATAACAAATGTGAAGGACATCTTAAACGATTTTTAGGACTACAGCAAATCAAACCAAATTGGAAGAATAAAAATTTGGAAAAGCGACTTGCACAATGTGAAATGAAGTGGATTTTTAATTTAGATACTTTGAAACCCAGGGGGCATAATGTGGACTTCGAACTAAAGTGGTTTTTAGATTAACATATATTCGTTGGCGAGGTGCATGTCCCAGGAGTAATTTTAAATTATTTTAAATTATCCACTGATATTTTAAATTATCCACTGATATTTTATTATGATTTGCTGGTATTGATTCATTATATGTCCTTTTTAGTTTTCAATTATAGGTCCACTATGTAATGGTTTTAATTCATATTCTTCTCTTTTTTTCTTGTTTATCTTTTATTCCACAACACCATCTCCATATGTATCCTAATGTGGAACTAACGAAGCTGGTATGGGACCCCACTCGGGTAAAAGGGATGGACTGGCTGGGAATACGAAGTACCACTAAGAAAGGTAACGAGTGGGTGTTCCCGGCCGCTTCCAGTACATGCACGCCAGCACTTTATCCCTGAAACAAGATGGCTGAAGAGGCTTCTCTGTAATGGATCCCTGTGGCTCCGTGTGGAACGCATGTATGGACCGCATTATTATCACTTCCGGAGGGAGGAGATACACGCGGCATAACCACGACAGGAAGCGGATGTGAGACAGCGCCCACGTGACTTCCGGTTAGCGTAAACGGAAGCGTAGGCGCGACGAAACTTTGGCTTATCTGGACATTTTTCCAAACACTACGAAGTGGGTATGTCAGACAGTGAGGTGGCATACTACATAAGAGTGGAGAAAAGTGTTTTAAGGGAAAGAACTTATGAAAAAACGGCACTGGAACGCATACACGTCACTTCTGGTTTCAGAGACAGGAAGTGACATCATAACTGATTAATCAATTGAGTAGCTCATTAACCAGGTATAAAAGACACTACAGGATATGAAATCCTCATCCAATTCTTGAGAAAGGTTCTGTGGAACCGAAACGCGTTGCTTTGGACTGAGGAGAAATACAGGTGAACTGGAAGTGAATCCATGCTGATAATCCTTCTGTGGTGGTGCTTGGCTAACTCAGCCTAGGACCACACCAGCTTATTCATAAGCTAGCCCACCGCACCACAGTAAGAGGGTGAGAGCATCTTTGTGGGTTCTAAAGAAAAAAAGCACAAGTCACTTTTTTTGAATTACCCATGGTCACCTTGCACTTTCAGTGTTCACGTATTGTATGTTTTTAATAATAAATATTTACATGTGATTTTACATCAATGGTTATTGAGTTACTGTTTACCACCTTTAGGACTAAATCCTATTATAGGGGTACAGGATCCCGTTATTGGGGGCCCATATACATCCATACGGATCCAGCGCCAGTGGTACTCTGTTCACCATACTACTGTATGTAGTTTATAACATCATATTTATATGTAGCTTCTGTCTCTCCCCTGCGTTTTGAGTCACCAGGCACCTCCCTGACACTCTGTTGAATAGTCTATTATTGGTCTTTGACAGCATTAATTATAAATCATATATTTTATATGTCTGCGTTTGCGTTGTTAGAGTGTTGTCTCTATGGCAACTGCTATGCTTTTTCACCTAGGGGCGGGACCGCCGCTGACAGACAGGGCGACTAGTGTGCCTTCCGCTATTTCCGGGCTCTGTATGGTTTCCATAGTAACGTGACGTCACTTCCGCCTTTGCGAGTCACTTCCGCCCGGCGCGTGCCTTCCACGGCTGAGTTGAACGCACAAGCACTTCCTGGTTCTTTATTTAGTTTATTTTTAAGACCTGTAGGTCTCTGTGGCTGGCGGTTTTTGTCCCTATGGGTTCTCTGATAGATGTTAATACTGATCTGGCCAGTGTTTTTCATTTTCTGATATGATATACTACAGATTTGTAGTTTGCTCTATACCTTGAGTGACGGTGGGTGTGTCCTAGGTGTGCTCAATTAGCAGGGGTATAAATAGCTCTGTATGTGAATTGGTTGGACATGCTACTTGTGGTGTCCTGTTGCCTGGAACATTGTTTGATGTCTTGACAAAGATCACTGGGATGTGATCGAAACGTCGACTTGATGATTCAATATTAATACTACAGCTATTATTTTACAAAAAAACTGGTGAGTGCCCTCCTTTACAAATGACTGTTTATTGGAATTAACTGTTCTGTGGAGTTGAGCACCATCTTATGTGGACTCTGATGGGCAGCACAGTGCGGATATTCTCTTCTATAAATATATATACAGGTTGAGTATCCCTTATCCAAAATGCTTGGGACCAGAGGTATTTTGGATATCGGATTGTTCCGTATTTTGGAATAATTGCATACCATAATGAGATATCATGGTGATGGGACCTAAGTCAAAGCACAGAATGCATTTTTGTTACATATACACCTTATACACACAGCCGGAAGGTAATTTTAGCCAATATGTTTTGTAACTTTGTGCATTGAACAAAGTGTGTGTACATTCACACAATTCATTTATGTTTCATATACACCTTATACACACAGCCTGAAGGTCATTTAATACAATATTTTTAATAAGTTTGTGTATTAAACAAAGTTTGTGTACATTGAGCCATCAAAAAACAAAGGTTTCACTATCTCACTCTCACTCAAAAAATCAAAAAAGTCCGTATTTCGGAATATTCCGTATTTCGGAATATTTGGATATGGGATACTCAACCTGTATATGTATATATATGTATATATATATATATATATATATATATATATATATATATTAGTGATGAGCGGGTTCGGTTCCTCGGGATCCGAACCCCCCCGAACTTCACCCTTTTTTGCACGGTTCCGAGCAGACTCGGATCCTCCCGCCTTGCTCGGTTAACCCGAGCGCGCCCGAACGTCATCATCCCGCGGTCGGATTCTCGCGAGATTCGTATTCTATATAAGGAGCCACGTGTCGCCGCCATTTTTCACTCGTGCATTGGAGATGATCGAGAGAGGACATGGCTGGCGTTCTCTCAGTTTCTGTGTTCAGTGTGCTGCAAATATCTGTGCTCAGTGTGCTGCAAATATCTGTGCTCAGTGTGCTGCAAATATTTACGTTCTCTGCCTGAAAAACGCTCCATATCTGTGCTCGGTGTGCTGCAAATATCTGTGCTCAGTGTGCTAATTGCTTTATTGTGGGGACTAGGGACCACCAGTATTATATAGTATGAGGACAGTGCAGAGTTTTGCTGACCAGTGACCACCATTATTATACGTTCTCTGCCTGAAAAACGCTCCATATCTGTGCTGCATTGTAGTATATAGTAGGAGGACAGTGCAGAATTTTGCTGACCACCAGTATATATATAGCAGTACGGTACAGTAGTCCACTGCTCTACCTCTGTGTCGTCAAGTATACTATCCATCCATACCTGTGGTGCATTTAAGTTTTGCGCAGTAACTATATATAGTAGGAGGACAGTGCATAATTTTGCTGACCACCAGTATATAATATATAGCAGTATGGTACAGTAGTCCACTGCTCTACCTACCTCTGTGTCATCAAGTATACTATCCATCCATACCTGTGGTGCATTTAAGTTTTGCGCAGTATATATATAGTAGGAGGACAGTGCATAATTTTGCTGACCACCAGTATATAATATATAGCAGTACAGTAGGTCACTGCTCTACGTACCTCTGTGTCGTCAAGTATACTATCCCATCCATACCTGTGGTGCATTTAAGTTTTTGTGCACAGTATATATATAGTAGGAGGACAGTGCATAATTTTGCTGACCACCAGTATATAATATATAGCAGTACGGTACAGTAGGCCACTGCTCTACCTACCTCTGTGTCATCAAGTATACTATCCCATCCATACCTGTGGTGCATTTAAGTTTTGCGCAGTATATATATAGTAGGAGGACAGTGCATAATTTTGCTGACCACCAGTATATAATATATAGCAGTACGGTACAGTAGGCCACTGCTCTACCTACCTCTGTGTCGTCAAGTATACTATCCCATCCATACCTGTGGTGCATTTAAGTTTTGCGCAGTATATATATAGTAGGAGGACAGTGCATAATTTTGCTGACCACCAGTATATAATATATATCAGTACGGTACAGTAGGCCACTGCTCTACCTACCTCTGTGTCGTCAAGTATACTATCCCATCCATACCTGTGGTGCATTTAAGTTTTGCGCAGTATATATATATATATATATATATATAGTAGGAGGACAGTGCATAATATTGCTGACCACCATTATATAATATATAGCAGTATGGTACAGTAGGCCACTGCTCTACCTACCTCTGTGTCGTCAAGTAAACTATCCCATCCATACCTGTGTTGCATTTAAGTTTTGCGCAGTAAATATATAGTAGGAGGACAGTGCATAATTTTGCTGACCACCAGTATATAATATATAGCAGTATGGTACAGTAGGCCACTGCTCTACCTACCTCTGTGTCATCAAGTATACTATCCCATCCATACCTGTGGTGCATTTAAGTTTTGCGCAGTATATATATAGTAGGAGGACAGTACATAATTTTGCTGACCACCAGTATATAATATATAGCAGTATGGTACAGTAGGCCACTGCTCTACCTACCTCTGTGTTGTCAAGTATACTATCAATCCATACCTGTGGTGCATTTAAGTTTTTGTGCGCAGTATATATATAGTAGTAGGACAGTGCATAATTTTGCTGACCACCAGTATATAATATATAGCAGTACGATACAGTAGGCCACTGCTCTACCTACCTCTGTGTCGTCAAGTATACTATCCCATCCATACCTGTGGTGCATTTAAGTTTTGCGCAGTATATATATAGTAGGAGGACAGTGCATAATTTTGCTGACCACCAGTATATAATATATAGCAGTACGATACAGTAGGCCACTGCTATACCTACCTCTGTGTCATCAAGTATACTATCCCATCCATACCTGTGGTGCATTTAAGTTTTGCGCAGTATATATATATAGTAGGAGGACAGTGCATAATTTTGCTGACCACCAGTATATAATATATAGCAGTACGGTACAGTAGGCCACTGCTCTACCTACCTCTGTGTCGTCAAGTATACTCAGGGCCGGTTCTAAGACCTGTGGCGCCCCGGGCAAAATATGGGGGGGTGGCTTCAATTGGGGGCGTGGTCACGACGCTGCAAGAAAATAAATAAATAAATAAAAAGAATACTTACCATCCCCGTTCCTGATCCAGACCCCCTCCGCCGGCGGCACCGCTCTTCTCCCCTCTCTCTTCTCTTCGATCTATGGGAGAGACGTTATTACGTCTCTCCCATAGAACAGCATAGACACTAGAGGTCAATTATGACCCCTAGTGTCTGTGCCACTATGCTGTGCGGTGCGCGATGACGTCATCGCGCATCGCACAGCAAAGGTCCTCTACACGAAGGGAAACTAGACCGTAGCGTCCAGTTTCCCTTCATGGAGAGGACCTTTGCAGTGCGGTGCGCGATGACGTCATCGCGCACCGCACAACTAAGGTCCTCTCAATGAAGGGAAACTAGACGCTACGCGTCTGGTTCCCTTCAAAGCGGGGGGGCACAGCAGGGCACTGCGGGGGGCACAGTGGCGGATCTTGCCCTGGTGCGGCGCCCTCCGGAAGGCGCCGGCGCCCTCCGGAAGGCGGCGCCCCGGGCAAAAGTACCGCTTGCCCGTGGCAAGAACCGCCACTGAGTATAGTATCCATCCATACCTGTGGTGCATTTCAGTTGTGCGCAGTATATATAGTAGTAGGCCATTGCTATTGATATATTACTGGCATATAATTCCACACATTAAAAAATGGAGAACAAAAATGTGGAGGGTAAAATAGGGAAAGATCAAGATCCACTTCCACCTCGTGCTGAAGCTGCTGCCACTAGTCATGGCCGAGACGATGAAATGCCATCAACGTCATCTGCCAAGGCCGATGCCCAATGTCATAGTAGAGAGCATGTAAAATCCCAAAAAATAAAGCTCAGTAAAATGACCCAAAAATCTAAATCAAAATCGTCTGAGGAGAAGCGTAAACTTGCCAATGTGCCATTTACGACACGGAGTGGCAAAGAACGGCTGAGGGCCTGGCCTATGTTCATGGCTAGTGGTTCAGCTTCACATGAGGATGGAAGCACTCATCCTTCTGTTAGAAAACCTAAAAGAGTTAAGATGGCAAAAGCACAGCAAAGAACTGTGCGTTCTTCTAAATCACAAATCCCCAAGGAGAGTCCAATTGTGTCGGTTGCGATGCCTGACCTTCCCAACACTGGACGGGAAGAGGTGGCGCCTTCCACCATTTGCACGCCTCCTGCAAGTGCTGGAAGGAGCACCCGCAGTCCAGTTCCTGATAGTCAAATTGAAGATGTCACTGTTGAAGTACACCAGGATGAGGATATGGGTGTTGCTGGCGCTGGGGAGGAAATTGACAAGGAGGATTCTGATGGTGAGGTGGTTTGTTTAAGTCAGGCACCCGGGGAGACACCTTTTGTCCGTGGGACGAATATGGCCATTGACATGCCTGGTCAAAATACAAAAAAAAATCACCTCTTCGGTGTGGAATTATTTCAACAGAAATGCGGACAACTGGTGTCAAGCCGTGTGTTGCCTTTGTCAAGCTGTAATAAGTAGGGGTAAGGACGTTAACCACCTAGGAACATCCTCCCTTATACGTCACTTGGAGCGCTTTCATCCGAAGTCATTGACAAGTTCAAAAACTTTGGGTGACAGCGGAAGCAGTCCACTGACAACTAAATCCCTTCCTCTTGTAACCAAGCTCCTGCAAACCACACCACCAACTCCCTCAGTGTCAATTTCCTCCTTACACAGGAAAGCCAATAGTCCTGCAAGCCATGTCACTGTCAAGTCTGACGAGTCCTCTCCTGCCTGGGATTCCTCCAATGCATTCTTGAGTGTAACGCCTACTGCTGCTGGCGCTGCTGTTGTTGCTGCTGGGAGTCGATCGTCATCCCAGAGGGGAAGTCGGAAGACCACTTGTACTACTTCCAGTATGCAATTGACTGTCCAACAGTCCTTTGCGAGGAAGATGAAATATCACAGCAGTCATCCTGCTGCAAAACGGATAACTCAGGCCTTGGCAGCCTGGGTGGTGAGAAACGTGTTTCCGGTATCCACCGTTAATTCACAGGGAACTAGAGAATTGATTGAGGTACTGTGTCCCCGGTACCAAATACCATCTAGGTTCAATTTCTCTAGGCAGGCGATACCGAAAATGTACACAGACGTCAGAAAAAGAGTCACCAGTGTCCTAAAAAATGCAGTTGTACCCAATGTCCACTTAACCACGGACATGTGGACAAGTGGAGCAGGGCAGACTCAGGACTATATGACTGTGACAGCCCACTGGGTAGATGTATTGCCTCCTGCAGCAAGAACAGCAGCGGCGGCACCAGTAGCAGCATCTCGCAAACGCCAACTCGTTCCTAGGCAGGCTACGTTTTGTATCACCGCTTTCCATAAGAGGCACACAGCTGACAACCTCTTACGGAAACTGAGGAACATCATCGCAGAATGGCTTACCCCAATTGGTCTCTCCTGGGGATTTGTGACATCAGACAACACCACCAATATGTGCGTGCATTACATGTGGGCAAATTCCAGCACGTCCCATGTTTTGCACATACATTGAATTTGGTGGTGCAGAATTATTTAAAAAATGACAGGGGCGTGCAAGAGATGCTGTCGGTGGCCCGAAGAATTGCGGGCCACTTTTGGCATTCAGCCACCGCGTGCCGAAGACTGGAGCACCAGCAAACAGTCCTGAACCTGCCCTGCCATCATCTGAAGCAAGAGGTGGTAACGAGGGGGAATTCAACCCTCTATATGCTTCAGAGGATGGAGGAGCAGCAAAAGGCCATTCAAGCCTATACAGCTACCTACGATATAGGCAAAGGAGGGGGAATGCACCTGACTCAAGCACAGTGGAGAATGATTTCAACGTTGTGCAAGGTTCTGCAACCCTTTGAACTTGCCACACGTGAAGTCAGTTCAGACACTGCCAGCCTGAGTCAGGTCATTCCCCTCATCAGGCTTTTGCAGAAAAAGCTGGAGGGATTGAAGGTGGAGCTAAAATGGAGCGATTCCGCTAGGCATGTGGGACTTGTGGATGGAGCCCTTAATTCGCTTAACCAGGATTCACGGGTGGTCAATCTGTTGAAATCTGAGCACTACATTTTGGCCACCGTGCTCGATCCTAGGTTTAAAGCCTACGTTGGATCTCTCTTTCTGGCAGACACAAGTCTGCAGAGGTTCAAAGACCTGCTGGTGAGACACTTGTCAAGTCAAGCGGAACATGACCCGTCAACAGCTCCTCCTTCACATTCTCCCGCAACTGGGGCTGCGAGGAAAAGGCTAAGAATTCCGAGCCCATCCGCTGGCGGTGATGCAGGGCAGTCTGGAGCGAGTGCTTCATTTTTCTTTGCATCATGTGCTGTTTGGGGACTATTTTTTGAAGTGCCATCCTGTCTGACACTGCAGTGCCACTCCTAGATGGGCCAGGTGTTTGTGTCGGCCACTTGGGTCGTTTAGCTTAGTCACACAGCTACCTCATTGCGCCTCTTTTTTTGCTTTGTATCATGTGCTGTTTGGGGACAATTTTTTTAATCTGCCATCCTGTCTGACACTGTAGTGCCACTCCTAGATGAGCCAGGTGTTTGTGTCGGCCACTTGGGTCACTTAGCTTAGCCATCCAGCGACCTTGGTGCGCCTCTTTTTTTCTTTGCATCATGTGCTGTTTGGGGACTATTTTTTAAATCTGCCATCCTGTCTGACACTGCAGTGCCACTCCTAGATGGGCCAGGTGTTTGTGTTGGCCACTTGGGTCGCTTAGCTTAGTCATACAGCGACCTCGGTGCAAATTTTAGGACTAAAAATAATATTGTGAGGTGTGAGGTGTTCAGAATAGACTGGAAATGAGTGGAAATTATGGTTATTGAGGTTAATAATACTATGAGATCAAAATGACCCCCAAATTCTATGATTTAAGCTGTTTTTGAGGGTTTTTTGTAAAAAAACACCCGAATCCGACAAAAAAATTTCAGGGAGGTTTTGCCAAAATGCGTCCGAATCCAAAACACGGCCGCAGAACCGAATCCAAAACCAAAACACAAAATTTCCGGTGCACATCACTAATATATATATATATATATATGTGTATATATATATATATATGTATATATATATATGTATATATTTTCATATACAGGTTGAGTATCCCATATCCAAATATTCCGAATTACGGAATATTCCAAAATACTGACTTTTTTGAGTGAGAGTGAGATAGTGAAACCTTTGTTTTTTGATAACTCAATGTACACAAACTTTGTTTAATACACAAAGTTATTAAAAATATTGTATTAAATGACCTTCAGGCTGTGTGTATAAGGTGTATGTGAAACATAAATGAATTGTGTGAATGTAGACACACTTAGTTTAATGTACAAAGTTCTAAAAAATATTGGCTAAAATGACCTTCAAGCTGTGTGTATAAGGTGTATATGAAACATAAATGCATTCTGTGCTTAGACTTAGGTCCCATCACCATGATATCTCATTATGGTATACAATTATTCCAAACTACGGAAAAATCCGATATCCAAAATACCTCTAGTCCCAAGCATTTTGGATAAGGGATACTCAACCTGTATATATATAAAGATCAAAGTCCGCGCATAAACCAATTTGTCCCAGGTGTTATGTCACAGCATGTAGTGCAGGCTCATCCGCTCCAGCCAGGAGACAGGAATTTCTGAAAAGTAACATGTAAGGAGAGCGCACTCGTGAATAATGTAATAAGACACCTTTACTAGTGTAAAATATCCACATTATTATTATCCTTTATTTATATGGCGCCACAAGGGTTCCGCAGCGCCCAATTACAGAGTACATAAACAAATAATCAAACAAGAAAACAGCAACTTACAGTTGACGACAATATAGGACAAGGACAGGGTAAATAAACATAGCTACATCAGCAGATGACACTGGAATAAGTATCAGGTGGCAGAAGACTGCTGGATTTGGTGCAGCTGAAGATTATTAAAGTAAGAAAAGTGTAAGCACATGAGGGAAGAGGGCCCTGCTCGTGAGAGCTTACATTCTAACGGGGAGGGGTAGACAGACAGGGGTGAGACAGATGGGGTACATAGAGAGCGTGGAACAGAGGTTTAGGATGAGATTTGGCTGGGTTTGGTGTAGAAGTGGGTCTTGAGAGCCCGTTTGAAGTTTTTTAGAGAGGTGGAGAGTCTGAGGGGAAGAGGTAGGGAATTTCAGAGAAGTGGTGCAGCGCGTGAAAAATCTTGGAGGTAGGAGTGGGAGGAAGTAATCTGTAGGCAGGATAGTCGGCGAGCATTAGCAGAGCGAAGAGGACGGGTGGGAGTGTAAAGCGAGATAAGATCAGAGATGTAGATGGGAGAGGAGTGGGTGAGGGCTTTGTAAGCAAGTGTGAGAAGCTTGAAATGGATTCTGAAAGGGAAGGGGAGCCAGTGAAGGTCTAGTAAGAGAGGAGAGGTGGACGTAGTGCGTTTGGTGAGGAAAATGAGCCGGGCAGCAACATTGAGGATAGATTGGAGTGGAGAGAGGTATTTGTCAGGAATGCCAGTCAGGAGGAGATTACAGTAGTCCAGTCTGGAGATGACCAGTGAGTGGATAAGAGTCTTAGTAGCATCCTGGGTCAGAAAGGGTCTGATCCTGGAAATATTTTTTAGATGAAAACGGCAGGTTTGTGAGAGGTGCTGAATGTGAGGTTTGAAGGAGAGGGAGAAGTCAAGGATTACTCCAAGACAGCGCACTTGGGGGGTAGAGGAGATAGTAGTGCCATCAATAGATAATGAGATTGTAGGAGGTGAGGTTATGCGGGAGGGAGGGAAGATGATCAGCTCGGTCTTAGACATGTTAAGTTTAAGAAAGCGCTGGGACATCCAGGAAGAGATAGCAGAGAGACAGTTGGAGATACGAGTGAGGAGAGTAGGGGAGAGGTCTGGAGAGGGAAGATAGATTTGAGTGTCATCAGCATAAAGATGATATTGGAAACCAAAAGAACTAATGAGCTTACCTAGTGAGGATGTATAGAGAGAGAAGAGAAGAGGACCAAGGACAGAACCTTGGGGTACCCCTACAGTTAGTGGAAGTGAGGGGGAGGTGGAGTCATGAGAGGAGACAGAGAATGAACGGTTAGAAAGGTAGGACGACAACCAAGAGAGGGCAGTGTCACGTAGACCAATGGAGTGAAGGATTTGCAGTAGGAGTGGATGGTCCACAGTGTCAAAAGCAGCAGAGAGATCAAGTAGAATAAGTAGAGAGTAGTGTCCCTTAGATTTAGCAGCATGGAGGTCATTGCATAGTTTTGTAAGGGCAGTTTCAGTGGAGTGGAGAGGACGGAAGCCAGATTGGAATGGGTCAAGCAGTGAGTGTGAGGAAAGAAAGGAAGTAAGGCGGTTGTAGACAATACGCTCAAGGAGTTTGGAGGCAAAAGGGAGGAGAGAGATGGGTCGGTAGTTGGAGAGAGTGTTTGGATCAAGGGTAGGTTTTTTAAGAATAGGAGAGATGAGTGCATGCTTGAAGGCAGAGGGGACAGTGCCTGATGATAGGGAGAGATTGAGAAGGTGGGAAAGATGGGAACAAGCAGAAGAAGAGAGGTAGCGGAGGAGGCGGGAGGGGATAGGGTCAAGTGGGGAGGTGGCGAGGGGACAGGAACGAATGAGGGCCATGACTTCCTCTCCAGATGCATGGGAGAAAGATGACAGAGTTGGTGCGAGGGATGGGGAGGGTTGGTAAGGGATGGGAGAAGGCTGGTTACTGATGGTCTGGTGTGATGTGATGTCCTGACGTATGGAGTCAATTTTGGATGTGAAGTAAGTGGCAAAGTCAAGAGCAGAGAGTGAGGAAGGGAGACGAGGTGGAGGTGGGCAGAGGAGTGAGTTGAGAGTGGCAAAGAGGCGCCGGGGGTTGGAAGACTGGGAGGAGATGAGGTTCTTGAAGTATGACTGTTTAGCAAGAGAAAGGACAGCACTGAAGGATGAAAGCATAAGTTTGAAATGGAGGAAGTCTGCCTTAGAGCGTGATTTCCTCCAGTGTCGCTCAGCAGTACGTGAGCATTTTTGCAGATATCTGGTGCATTTGGTGTGCCAGGGTTGAGGTGTTAATTTGCGAGGGTGAATAGTGGTTGGTGGAGCAACAGAGTCAAGAGCAGAAGTAAGGGAAGCATTGTATGTGGAAGTGGCTTGTTCAGGGCATGAGAGAGAGAGAATAGGAGAGAGAAGTGAGTCAAACAGGGAGGAAAGGAATGTGGTGTCAATAGCTTCAATGTTACGCTTAGTGATGGTAGCCTTAGGAGGTAGAGATGGGGAAGTCGAGAGAGATAGGTTAAAGGAGAGCAGGTGGTGGTCAGAGAGGGGAAATGGGGAGTTGGAAAAATCAGAAATATCACAGCGGTGAGAGAAGACCAGATCCAGTGAGCTCCCATTCACATGGGAGGGTGAGGAGGTCCACTGGGAGAGACCAAGTGAAGAGGTGAGGTTAAGGAGTTTAGAGGCAGGGGATTGTGTGGGGATGTCAATAGGGATGTTGAAATCGCCTAGAATAATGGTGGGAATGTCAGAAGAGAGGAAGTGAGGAAGCCAGGAAGCAAAGTTGTCGATGAATTTGGAAGCAGTGCCAGGGGGGCGGTAAATGACAGCTACTCTAAGATGGACTGGTTGGAAGAGGCGTATGGCGTGGACCTCAAATGTAGAGAATATAAGGGATGGTTCTGGTGGTATGAGTTGGTAGGAGTAACTAGAAGGTAAAAGGACCCCAACACCACCCCCATGGCGACCCCCAGGTTGGGGTGTGTGTGTGTGTGTGAATGTGAGGCCCCCAGCAGAGAGAGCAGCAGCAGAAGTAGTGTCAGAGGGTGTAATCCAAGTTTCAGTAATGGCTAGTAGGTGTAGGGAGTTGGAAATGAAAAGGTCATGAGTGGGGACCAGTTTGTTACAAACAGATCTGGCATTCCAGAGTGCACAGGATAGGGGGTATGAGTTTGTGGGAGAGATGTGAATGAGATTTTCAGGGTTGCTGTAGCGATGAGGTGGGATTAACTTTGAGGGCAGGGATGATGAGAGAGTAGTGATGGTACGGGTGCCTGAGCTAGGAGGGGAAACTGCAGGAGGTGGGCAGGGAGGGAGGTCAGTGTGATGTGGATGGGGGTGTGGGCAGGTGACAGGGAAGGGAGAGAGGGAGCAGGGCTGAGTTGTGGGGTAGCAGGACCATGGGGCAGAGGTGAATGAAAGTGGGGTAACAGGAAAGGTGGGGGTAGGAAACAGAGGGATGGAGGGGAGACAGAGGAGGGGAGAGAGGAGGAGGTGTAGGAGACTAGGGGGGAAGGATAAAGATACATTATTAGGTAGACACTGAGTGATGTGGGGAGTATAGGAAAGCCTTGACATAGTGTTAAGTAGGTAAATAGGTTGAGGGAAAGTGGAAGTAGGAGAGGAGACTGCAAGTGAATCCAAGCAGAAGATTTGCTGAAATGCAGGTGAGAAAAGCAGTGTAGGCTCAAGGGGTGTAGATTTAGTATGAAAAGAGTCAAAAGCGTAGATAAAGTGGTTGCAGAAATGTATTTGGAGTGTAAGAAATGAAAGGATTGTGAGAGGTTTAAGAAGCAATGGTAATTATGTTAGATTTTTTTAAGTGTTTGCAGGTTAAATTGCATTGGTGCAGCTGTGCTTAAAAAACAAAATTACAATGCAGATACAAGCATTTGGAGGTGAAATGGACGGTTTTTGAAATGTCCAAGTAAGGTATTTCCGTGCTATTTAATCAGATGCAACAATCAGGAGGTAAGTGATCTGAAGAGTAAGTGACTCACATTTGTTATTAGTTCTTCAGTTTTTTTTGGTTTTGTTTGATTGTTGTGCTTCTGTGTTCCTTCTTTTTCACTTCGATTGAACGCTGATTGAACGCTGCTGTTATGTGTCAATTTTATCACGCTTTGATAAAATGCACGCTTCGATACTAAATGCACAGCCAAACGGCTTTGCACAGCCTACACCAGTGGACTTAAGTAGAAGACTATTACAAGTGAAACCAATAATTGAAATCTGTAACCACACCCCACCCCCTCAAATGCAAGGCAATAAATTACCTTAAAAACAACAACCAGGCATTCCACAAAGAATAAACTGGGTCTATCTCATTCAGAACTTAAAAAAGTACTTCAAAATCACATACTATGCAATAATTTTACAATTGTAATTACCCAGCAGAATTAGCTTTGCATGTATAGATCTAATGCAGCAGAATATGATGGTAGCTGTAGTCAATTGTAATTACCCAGCAGAATTAGCTTTGCATGTATAGATCTAATGCAGCAGAATATGATGGTAGCTGTAGTCAATTGTAATTACCCAGCAGAATTAGCTTTGCATGTATAGATCTAATGCAGCAGAATATGATGGTAGCTGTAGTCAATTGTAATTACCCAGCAGAATTAGCTTTGCATGTATAGATCTAATGCAGCAGAATATGATGGTAGCTGTAGTCAATTGTAATTACCCAGCAGAATTAGCTTTGCATGTATAGATCTAATGCAGCAGAATATGATGGTAGCTGTAGTCAATTGTAATTACCCAGCAGAACATACATGTAAGTAATAGAAGGCAATCTTAGCCGGCTCCACATTAACGATCACTCAAGTACAGCGTTGTCCACACAGTGATGTCCACAATCTACGTAGGTAAGCCACGCGCCAACGCATTTTGTCATCAAGGGACTTCGTCAGGAGGTATAATTACTGTCCATAGGTCCACACTTATAAAGACCAAACTCACTCACCATTGGGCAACCGTTAATGAACATTTTAAAGGGCTCCACAACCCAATATACATTTACATCAGCAGCCGATAAATTAACTAGTTAAAAACACAACATTATCACACATAATATTCAAATAACAACAATTACATAAAAAAATAAGGACATTTTGTATTCATATAATACAGCCAACAGCGTGATTTCACCAAGAGCTGCCGGCCGCACATACACAGTTAATCCCTTTGTAAAAACAATATGTAAACACATATCACGCAATTACATTACTTCTTAAAAATATATCTATATACATATGTAACCATTTACAATATCAAGCATATCAAAAGAGTATCTTTAAATAAAAAACAGATTATTGTTTAGCAGCAGCCGTAGCCGGTGATGTTACAAATTGCTACGAGAAAAAAGAAACACATATTAGATGTATGTTGCTAATATCAAGCATATTCACATTTATATCATAAGGCGCACATAGCAACTAAGGAACCAATTTTCTTTACAAAAAGAACCCCCCAAAAAGAGATTCAAGACCACATGAGGGATTAAATTTGCAGGGAAATCACAGAAGGGACTCGGAGGGGACGTGAAGTCACATCTGCTCAAATTCAGTACAAGCCAAAACGTTTAAGGATCCACGCCGGGTATAAACCAACTGACAGCATGCACCCCCGCACTGGTCTGTATCTAAACTAATTTAGATACAGACGTTATCTCCCATCCGGTAGATAACGTACCCAAAGTGTAAATCCAGAAAGTTTCACATTGGGATAATAACTTCAAAATATCCCCCCCTCTATCACCAATACAAACTGCTCAATGGCCTTAAATGAAAGACTTTCTATCCTAGATTCACAACAGTCTAAAAAGTGTCGGGGAACACTATGGGGTAAATTTACTAAGATTCATATTTTCCAGTTTCAGGTCCAAGTTCAATCACGACTGACATCGACAGTGTAAAATTGCAACTTTTTGAATTGATTACGACTAATTTACTAAGCTGTCGTATTTGTGTTTTTCTTTTGTTCCGATGTCGATGTCATTCGTGGTTTTCTGCTGTAGAATGCGGCCGATTTTGTTGTTTCGCGGCCGTGTTTGTGGGTTTTTTTTACGACTGCGTCACATGTCTGTTACGGCAGTGATTTTGATATTGCGGCCGCGTTTTTAGTCCTAAGTTTCGTTTTTGTCACGCGTCCGTGATTGGTTGTATTCGTGAAGGAGTGTCTGTGCACAGTACTATAAAACCGCCCCAAACACACCGCACCTCGTGGGTTTAGCTAGTGGAGAGGAGAGAGGAAGGTGTATTTGGAGTTGGTGAGTTTGGTGGAGTTTTTGGAGGATTTGGGGAGGAGTTTTGTGATTGTTGAGTGCTGTACTGTGTGTGTAAGTAGTCTTGTCATATTTGTAGTATTGTTTTTTCTCAGTTTGTCAACTTTTTTGTCCTTGTTATTTTTTTTTAGTCTTTTGTCATTGTTTGTGAGTGAGTGAGTGAGTGAGTGAGTGAGTGAGTGAGTGAGTGAGCGTGTGTGTTGGCTGTGTGGTGTGTAGTAGTAGTAGTAGTGGAGGAGTGTGTTTTGTGTATTTATTTTTCAGTGTTTTTTGTCGTTTGTCCTCATGTCAGACTCAGAGGTCAGTGTGGTGGCGGAGGTTAGTGAGGTGGAGGCTGGTAGTGAGGTGGAGGCTGTTAGTGAGGTGGAGGGGGTTAGTGAGAGGGAGGAGGTTAGTGAGGAGGAGGAGGAGGGGGTGCCTGTTGCTGCATTCTCCAGTGATAGTGATGGTGTTGTGGCTCCGCAGCCACGCACCACTACCAAGACTGGCAGGAATATTAAGTTCAGCTATGCTGAAAACATGGCGTTGGTGCGTGAGCTGATGAAGCACCATCGCCAATTGTTTGGTCAGGATGCTGGCAAGGTGTCCTCCCGCAGGAAGTCTGTCCTGTGGGGGCAAGTAATAGTTGCCGTCAATAGTGAGGGTGTGGTGAGGCGGACTGAGGACACGTGTCGCAAGAGGTTCTATGACATAAAGCGGCGTGTCAAGGCCAAGATGGCCAAAGAGGCAAAATCAGCCCGCAAAACCGGAGGTGGCCCCCCTTTCCGAGCAACCTATCGGGAGTGGGAGGAGCCTGTGCGGGCATTGATTCCTGCAGAAGTGGTGTCTGCAACTCATGTCCGGGATTCGGACCGACCCACGCAGGATGGTGAGTTGGATTTGTTAAATTTATTTTAAAATGTCCTCTAAATGTTTTTTTTTTTTTTTTTTTAAGGTTAAAGGATGCAAAAATTGTTGGTCAGATATTGCACAAAGGTGTGTTTGTGTTTAGAAATTGCATTTTCCATCTTGCCTTGGCTGTATTTTTTATTTAATTTTGCACAAAAACAGGTGCAATGCCTGCTGGTATGTGTATTTGCAATAATAATTTTGCGATATTGCTTGGACATCGGTGCTGTATCTAATAGCATTTTTAAATATTTTATTTATTTACTTCAAAAAAAAGGTTCCTACAAATTCAAAATTTCATTGTGGTTAAATTTGCAAGTATTCAATCTATGCAATATCTGACACATAATTCTCAAATGTAACTGATTTATTTGGTGCAACACCATGTACATTTTGATATACACCACAAATTAAGGAAGCACGAAGATCTTAAGCAGAAATTAGTTTAAATTAGAATACCTAATATATGGTTACAGTACACTAAGGCTTTGCAGTTATAATTTTTACACAAAGCATGGTAATAATGTTTGCTCCACTTTTTCTACAGTCCGACAGACCAGCCGGCCAGACAGGCCTCAGACAACTCAGGATGATGCTGGGATTGCAGGTAAGACTTCACTGTAGTCACATATTCTGCAAACACATAGAAGTACAAAATATTAATGTTTATATATTCTCATAGGTTCTGCTTCTGTAAGCCGACCTCCTGTAAGGCGCCCATCACAGGGCTCGGGGCACTTACCCAGGAGGCCAAGTAAGACACGGCGTCTTGGCACGGAATCTGCGGATCCATCTTCCCCACCCAGGCGGCGCATTTCTGCAGTGTCACCCCAGCCACCACTGGCACTATTGGCGAGTCCACAGAGTGATGAGCCCCGATCACCTCAGTTATCTGGTGAGTCAAAACAGAAACAAACACATAGCAAATAATCTACACAGTACAGTTACTATGTTGTGAGTTGGAGTTGAGATTACATGTTTGCCATAACAAGCAATGTGATGTTACGTCTTCAATTGTTAAAGGTGCAAATGCTTAATTTTTCTATGTCTTAGTGGTTGATATCGCCAACATCATTTTTAAAATCGAACATACATTTGTTAAAATATTGGCCACACACGTGCACATAAAAATAATTTAAAAACCAAAAAAAAAAAAAAAACCACCCTCCACAACATTATAGTGTTCACACATCTACCCTGTCCGGTATGTAGACTGCTTACTTGCTCCGCTCCTCTGGACTATCCAGGTAAGCAGTCTATATCGTGGACAGGGGAGGTGACATAACACTGTAATGCTGTGGAGGGGAGGTAGTTAGGTGAGGATTACGCAAGTCTGTCTATGTGCACGCCTGTGATGGTATATATGTTTTTGGAGAAAAAACAAATTATATGTTTAGAAAAACAACTCTAAAAACTTGAGAAATGGAGTATTATGAATGTAGTAATGTGTAGAACTAGCAAATATATTTTAAGAAAAATAAACATTGCATGTTGGCCACCCCATACAGAGCCCAGCTTGATGGCCGACGTGGACCAGCAGGGACAAGACCAACAGGCAACCTTCACACTGCAACTAACACCTGTTGACCCGAGCCAGCCAATACAGCTGCAGGATATCCCCCAAGCCTCCATGAGTCCACAACTGGCACAAGCTCCACCCCAGCCACAAATACCAGATGACTTTTGGGCCAGTTGGACAAGCCAACAGGCACAAAGCAATGCCAGCCTGACCGCACATACCCAACACCTTGCCAGTCTGCCCCATCATCTACCGCGCATTAGTCGCAACTCGGGCAGACTGATTGTCCAAGTAGGCCGAATCGCAACATCGATGGAGCAAATACGGGCAGACAACAACCAAATGCTGGCTCATTTAACGCGCATCATTGATGAGCAACAGCGCCATCAGCAGGCACTCGTACAACTCATTCAGCACAACCAGGTTGTGAATGAGTCTTTATCCCGGATTGTAGCCAGCCACACTGCAACCAACACACAACTTAATGCTAGCATAAATAATTTGAGCAACAACATAACATTGATGGCAGCTCAACAAGTGACCTCCAGCTCTGGAACCACGACCCCTATCCAAACGCCAGTAACCTCCCCTGTTCGGCGTTCCTCCCGAGCACGTGCCAGTGAGCCAGCACAAAGCACAGCACCCAGCACACACAAGCGGAAAAAATAAGACTTTTGACAAATTAGATTTACGCAATAAAAATTTTGATTTGACAAACACACAACTTCCTGTGTCCGTCTCAAACATTGTAGAAGCTGCTATGTATGTATGTATGTTTTTCATGGGTAATGACTGAAAATGTATTTATAACATAAACTAAGTACAATGTACACACCACTATAAACAACAAACAGTAAGTAACAAAACACACAATTGAAAGTATTGCAAAGTGTTTAGTCAAGGATAATTACATCCGACAAAAACTTACCAGAAAAATACCGCTGGATCACTTCTTGCCGTACCTGCCTCCCTAAATATGTACTCACACTGTCACCAGATGGTTCTAACTCCTCTGCTTGCTGACTGCTTTCTCCCTCATCATGTGCCAGATGTTGACTTAAACACAGATTATGGAGAAAACAGCAGCAGAACACAATTCTAGTCACCTTTGAGGGACTATACAACAAAAGGCCTGCAGATTTATCCAGACACCGAAACCGTGACTTCAGCACACCAAAACATCTTTCTATCACATTCCGCGTAGCCTTATGTGCATGATTGTAACTGTGTTCAGCAGGAGAATCAGGTTGGGACAATGGAGTAAGGAGCCAAGAGTAGCAGCCGTAACCCCCATCACCTGAAAAACAGATATAGTCAACATTACTACATGTGTTAGATTATTCATTCCCCTAGTCAAAACTAGAGTTTGTGGTTAAAAGACATACACACCAAACATTTTATACATACCCAACAGCCAGCCATCAGGCATTTGTCCGGCCTCAAATTTATCGAAGAGCGATGACTGACTGAGGATGAAGGAGTCATGGCAGCCACCAGGGTAACCTGCAACAACACTCATAATTTTAAAGTTTGCATCACAGACCACCTGGACATTAGTTGATTGGGCCAGATGTCTATTCGTATATATGTATTGGCGGCCCCTAGGTGATCTCAGCTGAACGTGTGTGCAATCTATGGCCCCCAGCACATTGGGCATGCCAGCAAGCTCATAGAAAGCTACCCTGACAGCACGCCACTCCGACTCCTCGGTAGGGAAGCAGATTGAGGCATTAATATGTGGATCCAAGACATCCAAAACCTGAGTGGACATTAAACAAGCTAAGGTGAGTGTCATGTTAGGTATTCTATACAATACTGTGTTGTTTGTACTTACAGAAGCAACACTTAGACATAACCGCCTATGTATTTTTAGACTCACCTGATTCAAATATCTTGAAAAGGTGGGCTGTGAGATACCAATCACGTCGCCTGCCACAGCCTGGAAGCTCCCAGTAGCCATAAAGTGTAACACAGCCAGGAGTTTGTGTAGGCCTGAGACAGAGCGAGAGCGTGCTGTCTCAGGGTCTATGCCCAGTTTGACAAGGTCATACAGGTGGAAAATGTTGGTTCTATTTAGGCGGAACATCTGTATGACCCTATCATCGGACAATGCGTTTAAGTTTAAACGACCTCTAAAAAAACGAGGCTGGCGCAGCCTCCGCGGCACCTGGACAACCTGCTGACCATGTTCACTTACCTGGGCCTGATTCCTGGAAGCCTCATGGAGCAGTCTAAGGTATCCCACAGCAAACATAAATTCATTGGCACACACCACAGCCGCCATTTCAGAGTGAGAGAAATTCAAAATGTGCCTGGAACACTTTTATAGGGCCAAACATTCAGGTGTGAGTAATGGATAATTGAGTACACATGTAAACACGCTTTTCAAAAGCTGGCGCGTTTTTTTTTAGGAATTTTTTACGAATTGTATTTTTTCGCGGCCGCAAATGCATTTTCACGGCAGAAATTACAATTACGAATGGTTAGTAAATGACCGAGATTCATATCTAAACAGGCGTATTTTGACCGATGGTGTATTCATTCGTGATTTTTACCTTGAACTTCCAAAATATTACGAATGACCACATCACTGCCGTGATTTGAGTTTAGTAAATTACCGAGATGACACTTTGATGAAAAAACGCCATCTCGGTCAAAATCGGGAGCTTAGTAAATTTCCCCCTATGATTGAGGACTTTGTTAGTAATATTTCGAGTGTGTTCTAAAATCCTAATTTTCAATTGGCGTTTCGTCTTTCCCACATACCTTTTTCCACAAACGCATTCCAGCAAGTAAAGTACATGTGTACTTAAGCAATTAAGCTTACCTTTAATAGGCCATGATCTAGATCTATCATGATTATGTACACATTTATTATCTTTATTACACAACTTGCATATTTTGCACTTATTGCATGGAAAAAATCACTCAACCATCTTTCTTTCTTAACATTTTAAAAAAAAACTTGGAGCCAAAATATTTTTTACATTCTTAGCTCTTCTACAAATGATTTGTGGTTTAGGTGGCAAAACGTCCAGCAGGAGTGGGTCCAGACTCAAAATACCCCAGTATTTATTCAAAATTTTCGTGGCATCGTCTACCTTACTATTTATAGGTTGTGACAAAAGACACACTACAAAATTTTTTAGTTGCATCCTTTTTCTTATATTCCATAAGTTCCCTTCTATCACGATCTCTAGCTCTACAGATAGACTCATTTATCAATTGCTCTGCATAACCCTTTTCTCTAAAACGTCCATATACTAGTGCCTGTTCATTGTATTTATCAACAGACGAACAGTTACGTCTCAACCTAACAAACTGAGAGTAAGGGATATTAGAAACCCATTTCGTGTGATGACAGCTCTGAAAATGGACATAGCTATTTCTATCTACTGACTTAATATGCGTATAAGTATCTATTCCATCACCCATCGAACGTGAGGTACTATCCAAAACTAAATCCAAAAATTAAATTCTATCTTTCTTAATACTTGATGTTAATTTTAGATTATAGGCATTTTGATGTAAATATGCCATAAAATCCTTAAAAGATAACAAGTCCCCCTCCCAAACAATCAAGATATCCTCTATATATCTTTTAAATAACTTAATGTTATTTAGAAAAGGGTTACTAACTTCTATCATTTCTTTTTCCCACTTTCCTAAATATAAATTTGCCAGATTCGGGGCGTAGGGGGTCCCTATAGCAACGCCGCAGCGCTGGATATAATATTTATCATTAAACTTAAAATAATTATTTGAGAGTATATATTCAATACACCTTAAAATGAATATTCTTTTCTCAACACTCACCAACGGATCATTATTAAGATAACTTCCTACCGCTTCTAGACCCCCTAAATGTGCAATACAGGTGTAGAGGGCTTCCACGTCATTCGTAACCCAATAAAAATTAGTTTCCCAATTAAATGCCCTTAGGTCACTCAATATCTGGGTCGGATCCTTAACGTATGAAGGTAACACAGTGACATATTGCTTTATTTGAATATCTACATACTCCGATATTCGGGAGCTCACTGAATCTATACCCGATATTATAGGGCATCCAGGGGGCTTAATTAAACGTTTATGCACTTTAGGTAAACAATAAAAAATAGGGATTCTCAGTTTCATATTAAGCATAAATTATATTCCTCAAACGTTATTACTTTATCACTAAGACCTTTATTCAATAGATTACCAATTTCTATTTAATAAAACAACCCCCCCCCCCTGTCCGCCATCTTGATTACCAATTGGTTATCTTTCTCTAAGGTTTTTATCACTTCCCTCTCACCCTTACTAAGATTATCCTTATTGTATGAGGTTTTAGAACACAAGCTATCCATGTCCTTTTTAACCAAAATTGTAAAAAGACTCTACATATCCCCCTCTAGATTCCACCGGATAACAGTTTGAACCCTTTTTTAACACACTATGCTCTATATTAGCCACCTCTTCTCTCTTTTCTTTACTATTTTTAGCGAAATGTCACTTTAAAGTTAGATTCCGCACAAATTTATTTGTATCTATAAATAACTGAAAACCACTCGGTGATTTATTAGGAGCAAAGGATAAACCTCGAGACAATAGCATATTTTCTTTTTCCTTTAGAGCATGATCCGACAGGTTAAAAACCCCTAATTCTCCCATAATTCTTGCTTTCTTATTTTTGTTTGTTGTTCCTCCTCTCGTAACTCTCGTACATCTTCCTTTTTTCTTTTTCCATTGTACAATGGACTTGCCGCAGCTCCCATGTCCCTTATTGGTCTCTTCTCCCTCCCGTATGCGCCTTTCTGAAAAAAACTTGATTTTTGCTGCGCCATGTTAGGGGAAGATAATGCCTCAAAACGGTTTGTTAGTGGTAAATCATTCCTCCTATATGTGATCCTATTATTAGCACCTTTATTTACTCTTTGCCAGGCATTCTCCTGGGGACGTCCTTGATAATAGCCTTTCTCATTCCGATATTTATTGATTATTGGCCAATTTCTCACATTACCTTCTCTGTAATCAATGGTGTCTCTTTTAAAATTATTGACCTTTGCGGCTATAATTTCTTTTTCAAGCTTTTTAATTTTTACATTATTGTCTGCTAATAAGGACTTAAACTCTTCCACATCCCTAATGGGCTCAGTTTGTTTCAATTTCAATAATATCCTTATCTATCTCTATTCATTCTTTTTTTCTTTCTGCTACTATCAATTTCATTAACCTTTTATTGAACAACAGTCTAAAATGTGATTCCATTTATCTAAAAAATCTTTATTCTCATTCCCAAATGTGGGAGACTTCAACAATCTCAAACCTCTGGGAACCCTTTTAACTTCTATATATTTTTCAATAGTAGTTACTTCTCAACTCAATTTCATTTCTCTAATGAGTAATTTTTCAGTCCTCATAGATATACTGTGACATAAGCTTGAGATAGGGGACTGCGCTAGTACCTAGTTGTTTTAAGTAGCAGCTATGGGAAAAAGGGGGTTTTCCACAGCCCCTGTATGTTGGTTCTATAGACGAAGCCTGGTTGCACAGGCGAAACGCGTCGATTGTGGAGCTACGGATTGGGAGCCTGCACGCTTACCACCGTGGCAAGTATCTGATCAGTCTGCCAGCAGATACCAACATCCTTCAAACAAGCGAGACACACACCTTCAGTACGGGAGCCAAAAAAAAAACAGTGTGGATTAAGCTACAGCATTAGCATAACGGGAGATCCCATGGAGAACATTCACATGGCTTTACCCCCTTCATTGAAAGGACTTCCCCTTCCATAAAAGCACTCTCTTTTTTCCCTTCATTGGTAAGACTTTCATTCAGCACATATCGCCACCATTTTTCTTTGATTTCAACAACTGAAGTTTTGGCATTAAGGCAATTGGGACAATATAAGAGCTTATTACATAGGCAGAGTAAAACGCTGACGCGTATCTGTTTATTATTAATTACATGTTTGTATTGTACTGTCAGTGTCCAATGTGTTTGTTTGTATACCGGTATTAGGACCATTTTATTTAACATATGTGTATATACCTTTTTTACTTTGGAAAATATTTACAATAAATTTACCTATACATATATATATGCTTTGACTTCGGCCCTCATTCCGAGTTGTTCGCTCGCAAGCTGCTTTTACCAGCATTGCACACGCTAAGCCGCCGCCTACTGGGAGTGAATCTTAGCTTAGCAAAATTGCGAACGAAAGATTCTCAAAATTGCGAATAGAAATTTCTAAGCAGTTTCTGAGTAGCTCGAGACTTACTCTGCCACTGCGATCAGTTCAGTCAGTTTCGTTCCTGTTTTGACGTCACAAACACACCCAGCGTTCGCCGAGACACTCCCCCGTTTCTCCAGCCACTCCCGCGTTTTTCCCAGAAACTGCAGCGTTTTTTCACACACTCCCATAAAACGGTCAGTTTCCGCCCAGAAACACCCACTTCCTGTCAATCACACTCCGATCACCAGAACGAAGAAAAAACCTTGTAATGCCGTGAGTAAAATACCAAACTTCTTAGCAAATTTACTTGGTGCAGCCGCAGTGCGAACATTGCGCATGCGCAGTTAGCGGAAAATCGTTGCGATGCGAAAAAAAATAACGAGCGAACAACTCGGAATGAGGGCCTTTGTTTCTAGTGAGCACTGGGAAACTCCTCTTTTCTCATACATATACTATCCATATCTAAAAACTGCATTTGATTTATTACCATGTGATTCTAATTGTGTATCTAATTGCTCATTAAATAATTTGTGGCATACGCCTGGTTAATCTTTCCATTCTCGGTCTGCTCATAACGACCACAATTGTAACAGGCAATACCAACGTAATGTAACAACAATTTTTTACCAATAAACTGTTAATCCAGGTGAATGCTGCAGACTAAACAGGCAGAAATTTAGATATAAAGATCAAAGTCTGCGCATAAACCAATTTGTCCCAGGTGTTATGTCACAGCATGTAGTGCAGGCTCATCCGCTCCAGCCAGGAGATAGGAATTTCTGAAAAGTTACAAGTAAGGAGAGCGCACTTGTGAATAATAAAATAAGACACCTTTATTAGTGAAAAATATCCACATACATGTAAGTAATAGAAGTATAAATGTGGAGCCTGACGCACTTATCCTCACAGGGCTCAGAATATAGTGATAGCAAAGGTGTGATACACTAAAGGAAAACACACAGCAGCTATATGGCACACTCAGTCACAAACACAATGCAGGAAGAATGTACACAACAATAATACTGCACTGGACAGGCAATTTACATATAAAAGTAGATATATGCAGAGAGATATAACAATGCACAGTAGAACTGGATGTATATCACAGAATAATCGTGCCACCTATTCTGTCAGTAACACACTGATTTCTTAACTAACACAGTCAAATGACAGGTAGAATACTCAAGTGTCCTGTATAAGCACGGCGCTGGAACAGGCGGCTATACAGAGGAGACAGCCCCCAGCAATCCCATAGAGAGCAGCCCTTCAGTTAAAAATGGCGCCCAGTCTCAGCAGGGAGTGAGGGGAAAGTGATAGCAGCTCCAGGGCGGGAGCATTCTGTGGGAGATGGCGCCTGGAGCTGGGGGGAGGGGCTACAGGCAGCGCTCTATCCCCACCATGCTGGACTATACCACCGGTACTATATGGAGCCTGTGATATATATGCCTGCACTCCGTGACTGCCCAGGTGGATATAGTGGGGTCCCTCAGCAGTACAGTGTCCACGCCAGCCGCGCGATCCGTCTCCCATGGGCCGCGTGTGATCACCCGGCGGGTCCCACCTGGGGTACCCTCTTACCTCCTTCCCAAGTCCTGCAGCCACGCGATCCTGGAGGTGAGCAGCAGCGGTGTGTCAAAGTACCGGTGCGTCTCCGCTGTAATTACCTGGGAACCAGGCCGCGGGAGTATACAGCACCGCATAGGGGAGGTGATGGATCCGCAGCACAGCATGTACCCTGGACATAAAAGCGCTGCGGCTCAGTCTTCTAAGAAAAGCTTTCTTCAATTTCTACTATGTTTTCTTCAGGGCTGCCTAAGGCAGCCCCCACCTGTTAGTGACCTGCTATGCAGGCACCAACTTTAAAACTGAGCTCCTGTGCATGGAGGCGAGGTAATATAGCGGAGGCGGTGCAGTGCATCCTGGGAACAGTCAAAGCTTTTAGCCTGTTGGTGCCTCGGATCAAGATCCAACTCTACACCCCAATGTTTTTCCCTGTGTTATACCAGTGTACCCCGCTGCAGAATACAGTATTTCGTTCTCTTTGCCATAACCCAAGTCCTGTGCAGGAGGGGAGAGGGAGATGTAGATATTTTTCGGTGTTCCTGTATTTGTGTCTGTGTGTATAGAAGTGTCTGTGTAACTTTATATGTGGCTGTGCGTCTACAAGTTTCGGTGTAACCGTATATGTGTCTGTATATGTGTCTATGTGTGTACAAGTGTCTGTGTAATTGTATATGTGTCTGTGTCTATGTATATACAAGTGTCTGTGTAATTGTATATGTGTCTGTGTCTATGTATATACAAGTGTCTGTGTTATTGTATATGTGTCTGTATATGTGTCTATGTATATACAAGTGTCTGTGTAATTGTATATGTGTCTGTATATGTGTCTATGTATATACAGGTGTCTGTGTAATTGTATATGTGTCTGTATATGTGTCTATGTATATACAAGTGTCTGTGTAATTGTTTGTGTCTGTATATGTGTCTATGTATATACAAGTGTCTGTGTAATTGTATATGTGCCTGTATATGTGTCTATGTATATACAAGTGTCAGTGTAATTGTATATGTATCTGTATATGTGTCTACGTATATATAAGTGTCTGTGTAATTGTATGTGTCTGTATATGTGTCTATGTATATACAAGTGTCTGTGTAATTGTATATGTGCCTGTATATGTGTCTATGTATATACAAGTGTCTGTGTAATTGTATATGTGTCTGTATATGTGTCTATGTGTATACAAGTGTCTGTGTAATTGTATGTGTCTGTATATGTGTCTATGTATATACAAGTGTCTGTGTAATTGTATGTGTCTGTATATGTGTCTATGTATATACAAGTGTCTGTGTAATTGTATATGTGTCTATGTATATACAAGTGTCTGTATATGTGTCTATGTATATACAAGTGTCTGTGTAATTGTATGTGTCTGTATATGTGTCTATGTATATACAAGTGTCTGTGTAATTGTATATGTGCCTGTATATGTGTCTATGACTATATACAAGTGTCTGTGTAATTGTATATGTACCTGTATATGTGTCTATGTATATACAAGTGTCTGTGTAATTGTATGTACCTGTATATGTGTCTATGTATATACAAGTGTCTGTGTAACTGTATATGTGCCTGTATATGTGTCTATGTATATACAAGTGTCTGTGTAATTGTATATGTGCCTGTATATGTGTCTATGTATATACAAGTGTCTGAGTAATTGTATATGTGCCTGTATATGTGTCTATGTATATACAAGTGTCTGTGTAAGTGTATATGTGTCTGTATATGTGTCTATGTATATACAAGTGTCTGTGTAATTGTATGTGTCTGTATATGTGTCTATGTATATACAAGTGTCTGTGTAATTGTATATGTGCCTGTATATCTGTCTATGTATATACAAGTGTCTGTGTAACTGTGTATGTGTCTGTGTAAAGAAAGACCCTTTCATATTGCAGTTTCGACCCTGGTTATTCCCAGGTAATTCCCGGGTTGGTGCCTTTCACACTGAACCCGGGTCAGCCATGTTAAACACTGTGATGTGATTTAAAATTGACTTTTCTGGCTCACATTGATGAGGTTTCAGAGGAAATAAATGGAGGGGTGGGGACTGCTCTGGGCAGACACATACACAGCCAATCAGAACCTTTTTCTGAGACCCGGGTCGAATATCCTGGGTCAGAGACTTTCACAGTGCAGAATGACATGGGTCCGACCCGTGTTTAACCTGGGTTGAAATGCAGGGTTGCTCGACCCGGGTTGTTCACTTTGGCGCTTTCACACTGCACCTCGACCCAGGTCAACCCGGTAACAACACAGGAATAATCCAGGTTATTTTGGCGATGTGTCTGTGTATATACAAGTGTCTGTGCATGTATAAGTGTCTGTGCAACTGTATATGTCTCTGTATATATATATAGTGTCTGTGTAACTGTATACATAGGCGCCAATTCCATGGGTGCTCCCAGGCCCGAGCTTCCACAGACCGCGATGAGCACCCACAGAGCCAGCCGCTGCCCCAGTAGAGCTAGCCGCCGCTGACCTGCAGCCCCCGCAGTAGATTGAGATACGCTGGGGGCTGCAAAGCGCTTCTGTACCATAGCAATGTAAAAAACAACCAAAAATGGCCACCGCCGAGGAGGAGACAGACGCTAGAGGTCACATTTGACCTCTAGCGCCTGTCTCCTCGGCAGCGGGCATTTTAAGAGGGTGTTATTTTACATTACTATGGTACAGAAGCGCATCTACAGCCACATAATATGTAATTGGCGTTACAGTGTGTGGCATAACGCATAATGGGTGTTACGGTGTGTAGCATAATGTGTAATAGACATTACAGTGTGTGGCATATTGCGTAATGGGCACTACGGTGTGTGGCATATTGTGTAAAAGGCATTACGGTGTGTTGCATATTGTGTAATAGGTATTACGGTGTGTGGCATATTGAGTAATGGGCATTACGGTGTGTGGCATATTTTGTAATAGGCATTACGGTGTGTGGCATATTGTGTAATGGGCATTATGGTGTGTTGCATAACGTGTAATGAGCATAATGGTGTGTGGCTTCATGTGTAATGGGCATTACAGTGTGTGGCATATTGTGTAATAGGCATTACGGTGTGTGGCATATTGTGTAATAGGCATTATGGTGTGTTGCATAACGTGTAATGAGCATAATGGTGTGTGGCATAATGTGTAATGGGCATTACGGTGTGTTTCATAATGTGTAATGGGCATTAGTCACTGCCGCAGCTGCCCGTTCATTCCCGCTGCTGCCTCCCGCCGAGCACCCAACAGCAAAAATATAAATCGGCACCTATGACTGTATATATGTCTGTGTATATACAAGTGTATGTGTAACTGTATATGTGTCTGTGTACGTAGCTTTGCCTAGGGTGCCTAGAGACTTTGCAGCGACCCTGGGTCACGGGGAGCACAGGTGTCCTGTGTATAGGAAGAAGCTGCCCCCTGTGTAAACAGCGTGGACCCTTGCTGCCTCTGCACAGGAATAGCCTGCAGAAGACTGGGGTGGTCCTGCTGACCATAATAATAGACCAATGGGTCAGTAAATAAAAACAATGTGGCTCTTGCATCCCTGAACCACCTTCTCCACTCACCCACCTCCACCCGTCAAATGATGTCTCATAATAAGCAGATTTCTGATGCATTTCCCCTGCTAATGCCTCACCCTAGCAGCTCTCTTCAGGCATCACAGGGGTCCTATTTTGCCATTAGTCCTTCCCAAAAGCCTAGAAGACAATTTGAAATGACATACAGTAAGTTCAATGAATTATGTAATGGGTGGAGAAAAGATTCACTGTAAACCCTATATTAAATGTAAATGGAATATGCTCCTCTGTGCGTCTCTGTAGCAGCAGCTTTTCAGTTAGCCGGTATTTTGATCAGCCTGTCACGATGAAGGGACGCCGGGTTGCTATGTAGTCAGGCGAGCGTAGACACAGAGTTGCATACTATAGTAGCAGTCAATAGCCAACACAAACGTAGTGATGATCCATCCAAGTACACGTGTACTGTAGGGCTGCCGTGTGCTGTCCGTTATAACATCTCCAGCAGTGTCTGCAGGGGTTTATACAGCATCGTCCTCTTTAGGTCTTCCTTTTGGCCAATAATGGTGACAAACCTGACATGAAGCAAGAACTACAAAGCAAAAGATATACAACTAATCCACCTGCACTATCTTTATGGGCTTTTATTTCCTCTTTCTTTCTTTCTTTCTTTCTTTCTCTTTCTTTCTTTCTTTCTTTCTTTTTTTTTCTTTTTTTTTTTTAAATAAATGTAACCCCCTTTTTTTTCTTTTTTCAACCACACCACGATATGTCTGAAAGTGTGAAAGATGAGACAGTCCTCCATCCTGGCACCTGGTGTATTCTATAAAAATAAAACTCATAGACATTAATTTTTATTTTTTATTTAATATCCATTTATATGCGTAGGGGGCGCTTTTAGAAGCATTTTCAGAACATCAAAGTGCTTCAGAGACAATGGGGTATATTTACTAAGGTCCCGATTTTGACCGAGATGCCGTTTTTTCTTCAAAGCGTCATCTCGGGAATTTACTAAACTCAAATCACGGCAGTGATGAGGGCATTCGTATTTTTTGGGAAGTCCAAGAAAAAAATTACGAATGAATACACCATCGGTCAAAACGCGGCTGTTTAAGTATGAATCTCGGTCATTTACTAAGAAGTGCAAAGCAAAAAAAAATAAAACACTGCCGTGAAAAATTACAACTCGTAAAAAAGTGCTAAAAAAAAACAGACCTGCTTTTTTGATCCGTGATTGGATAGGCATGCACGGATCCATGAGATCTGTGCATGTATATCAGTGGGAAGGGGTGGGAAAGTGGTTATTTTTAAAAAAAAAAAATGCGTGGGGTCCCCCCTCCTAAGCATAACCAGCCTCGGGCTCTTTTGAGCCGATCCTGGTTGCAGAAATATGGGGGGAAAATCGACAGGGGTTCCCCCATATTTAAGCAACCAGCATCGGGCTCTGCGCCTGGTCCTGGTTCCAAAAATACGGGGGACAAAAAGAGTAGGGGTCCCCCGTATTTTTAAAACCAGCACCGGGCTCCACTAGCTGGACAGATAATGCCACAGCCGGGGGTCACTTTTATATAGTGCCCTGCGGCCGTGGCATCAAATATCCAACTAGTCACCCCTGGCCGGGGTACCCTGGGGGAGTGGGGACCCCTTCAATCAAGGGGTCCCCCCCCCAGCCACCCAAGGGCCAGGGGTGAAGCCCGAGGCTGTCCCCCCCCCCCATCCAATGGGCTGCGGATGGGGGGCTGATAGCCTTTGTTGAAAATGTAATGATATTGTTTTTAGTAGCAGTACTACAAGTCCCAGCAAGCCTCCCCCGCATGCTGGTACTTGGAGAACCACAAGTACCAGCATGCGGCGGAAAAACAGGCCCGCAGGTACCTGTAGTACTATTACTAAAATAATACCCAAAAAAACACAAGACACACACACCTTGAAAGTAAAGATTTATTACATACATACACACAAACATACATACATACTTACCTATGTTCCCACGCAGGTCGGTCCTCTTCTCCAGTAGAATCCATGGGGTACCTGTTGAATAAATTATACTCACCAGCTCCAGGGTCCCAGGCTCCTCGGCGAATCCATTTGTAATCCACGTACTTGATTAAAATAAAAAAACGGACACCCGAGCCACGAACTGAAAGGGGCCCCATGTTTTCACATGGGTCCCCTTTCCCCGAATGCCAGAAACCCACTCTGACTTCTGTCTAAGTGGGTTTCCTCAGCCAATCAGGGAGCGCCACGTTGTAGCACCCTCCTGATCGGCTGTGTTCTCCTGTACTGATTGACAGGCAGCACACGGCAGTGTTACAATGTAGCGCCTATGCGCTCCATTGTAACCAATGGTGGGAACTTTCTGCTCAGCGGTTGACCGAAAGTGACCTCACCGCTGAGCAGAAAGTTCCCACCATTGGTTACAATGGAGCGCATAGGCGCTACATTGTAACACTGCCGCGTGCTGCCTGTCAATCAGTACAGGAGAACACAGCCGATCAGGAGGGTGCCACAACGTGGCGCTCCCTGATTGGCTGAAGAAACCCACTTAGACAGAAGTCAGAGTGGGTTTCTGGCATTCGGGGAAAGGAGTCCCATGTGAAAACATGGGTCCCCTTTCAGTGCGTGGCTCGGGTGTCCGTTTTTTTATTTTAATCAAGTACGTGGATTACAAATGGATTCGCCGAGGAGCCTGGGACCCTGGAGCTGGTGAGTATAATTTATTCAACAGGTACCCCATGGATTCTACTGGAGAAGAGGACCGACCTGCGTGGGAACATAGGTAAGTATGTATGTATGTTTGTGTGTATGTATGTAATAAATCTTTACTTTCAAGGTGTGTGTGTCTTGTGTTTTTTTGGGTATTTTTTAGTAATAGTACTACAGGTACCTGCGGGCCCGTTTTTCCGCCGCATGCTGGTACTTGTGGTTCTCCAAGTACCAGCATGCGGGGGAGGCTTGCTGGGACTTGTAGTACTGCTACTAAAAACAATATCTTTACATTTTCAACAAAGGCTATCAGCCCCCCATCCGCAGTCCATTGGAAGGGGGGGACAGCCTCGGGCTTCATCCCTGGCCCTTGGGTGGCTGGGGGGGGGACCCCTTGATTGAAGGGGTCCCCACTCCCCCAGGGTACCCCGGCCAGGGGTGACTAGTTGGATATTTGATGCCACGGCCGCAGGGCACTATATAAAAGTGACCCCCGGCTGTGGCATTATCTGTCCAGCTAGTGGAGCCCGGTGCTGGTTTTAAAAATACGGGGGACCCCTACTCTTTTTGTCCCCCGTATTTTTGGAACCAGGACCAGGCGCAGAGCCCGATGCTGGTTGCTTAAATATGGGGGAACCCCTGTCAATTTTTTCCCCATATTTCTGCAACCAGGATCGGCTCAAAGAGCCCGAGGCTGGTTATGCTTAGGAGGGGGAACCCCACGCATTTTTATTTTTTATTTTACAGTGTTTATTTAAAAAAAAAAAAAATGAACCCCAGCACGGATCACACAGATCCGGCCGCGATTCATTGTGATAAAGTCGGCAGTGTTTTGCTAATCACTGCCGTAAAAAACGGGAAAAAAACACGAATGACATCGACATCGGAACAAATGAAAATGCAGAATACGACAGCTTAGTAAATTAGTCGTAATAAATTCAAAAAGTTGCAATTTTACACTTTCGATGTCATTCGTGATTGAACTTTGACCTTTTTCCGAAAATTACGAATGTTAGTAAATTTACCCCAATCTCTCTAGACGTAAAGCCCCATACACACTAGGCGAGAAAGTGAAAGATCTCGCTCAGAAGGGCTGACCTGAGCGAGATCTTTCACAATCTCCTCCAGTGAGTACACTCAATGTCGTTGACAATGCGTGCTCCAGCCTTGTCTGAACATGTACAGATGAGGGAGCATGGCCGTCACCCCCCCGCGCCGTCGCTGCCTGTACCGGCCGCATCCACACTTGCCGATGCTTGCTGACGCCAATTTTGGTGGTGGCGAGGATACGACGGGGCAGCTGGCATCAGCAAGTGCATACACACCTGCCAATGTGGCCAGGACAAGCAGCGACGGCGGGGGGAACGATGGCCATGCTTTATCTGCACCATGGCTATCATTAACAAGGACCTCCCTCACCTGTACATGTCCAGATGACATTAGGTGTAAGCAAGCGGGAGGTAGCCTGATGGCAGGATGTAAGCAAAGCAGACATGGTCAAGGCATGAGGCAGGGGGATGGAGGAGCAGCCTCAGGACTAGGTTATGCATCGGAAGGGTACGCTTTGATGAATAGGTGGGTTTTCAGTGCCCGTTTGAAGCTTTGCAAGGTCGGGGAGAGTCTAATGGAGCGGGGTAGCGCGTTCCACTTAAGGGGTGCAGCACGGGCAAAATCTTGAACTTAAGCATGGGAAGCAGTGACCAGGGTAGAGGAGAGGCTACGGTCATTGGCCGACCAGAGGGGGCAGGAGGGAGTATGAAGGGAGAGGAGGTTGGAGATGTAGGGAGCAGTGGAATCAGAGATGGCCTTGTATGTAAGGGTGAGGAGTTTGAAAATGATTCTGTTGGGGAATGGGAGCCAGTGCCGATTTTGTCAAAGGGGAGTGGCAGATGTGGAGTGGCGGGAGAGGAAGATAAGCCTAGCTGCAGAGTTGAGGACAGATTGGAGGGGAGCAAGATGGGAGCAAGCAAGGCCAGTGAGGAGAACATTGCAGTAGTCAAGTCGTGAGATGACCAGTGAGTGGATGATAAAATTAGTTGCATTCTGGGAGAGAAATGGCCTGATGTGAGCAATGTTGCGTAGCTGGAACTGACAGGGTCGGCCAGAGCTTGGATGTGGGGTGCTAAGGAGAGAGTGACGCCCAAGTAGCGGAATTGGGGAACGGGGGAGATGGTGGTGTTGTCAACAGTGATAGAGATATTGGTAGAGGGTGTTACTCTGGCTGGGGGGAAAGATAATGAGCTCAGTTTTGTCCACCTGAGAGAGGACAGAGGGGGACAGATCAAGAGAGTAGAGGTAGAGTTGTGTGTCATCTGCATAGAGGTGGCATTAAAGGCCAAAAGAGTTAATGAGCGCACCTAGGGAAGAGGTGTACAGGGAGAACAGAAGGGGGCCGACGACAGAACCCTGAGGGACACCAATAGGATGGATGGAAGGGTATTAGGTGGTGCCGGAGGCAGACACAGAGAAGGAGTGGTTAGTGAGGTAAGAGGTAAACCAGTCAAGGACAGTGCTAGAGAGGCCAATGTTTTGTAGTGTGTGGAGGAGGAGAGGATGATCCATGGTGTCAAAGGCAGCAGAGAGGTCCAGAAAGATAAGCAGAGAGAAGTGGGCCCTGGATTTGGCCGAAAGCAGGTCCTTGATGACTCTGACCAGGGCAGTCTCAGTGGAGTGGAGTGGGCGAAAGCAAGATTGTAGTGGATCAAGGATGGAGTTGTCAGAGAGGTAGCTTGTGAGATGGCTGTAGACCAGTCGTTCAAGTAATTTGGAGGCAAATGGGAGAAGAGAGATGGTGCTGTAGCTAGTGGGTGATAAAGGGTTGAAGTTGTTTTTTTTAAGAATAGGTGAGACCAGAGCATGTTTGAATTTTGAGGGAAAGATGCCGGTAGAACGATATGTTAAAGAGGTGAGCAAGGTGGGAGCAGGCAGTGGGGGAGAGGGAGCAGAGAAGATGGGAGGGGAGGGGGTCCAGGGGGCAGGTTGAGGGAGGGGAGGATAATATGAGGGAGTGGACCTCCTTGTCTGTAGTGGCACGGAAGGAGGACAGGGTGGGATAGATGAAGGGGAAGGATGATGGGGGGGAGGGGACAGCAGAGGGGTGACGGGAGGAGATATCGTATTGTATTTCCTCAATTTTGGATACGAAGGAGGCAAAGTCAGTGGCAGTGAGGGAGGATGGAAGGGGGGCAAAGGAGAGTGTTGAATGTTTCAAAGAGATGGCGTGGACTGGAGGACTGAGAAGAGATGAGTACTTGGAAAAAGGATTGCTTGGCGAGGGAAACAGCAGAGCTGTAGGAGGAGAGAATAAACTTGAAATAGAGGAAGTCCCCCAGAGAGTGAGATTTCCTCCAGGAGCGTTCAGCGGAGAGTAAACATTTTTGTATGAATCATGTTAGTTTGGTGTGCCAGGGTTGGGGTTTAGAGTGGCGGAGGGGGACAGAGGAGAGGGGGGCCACAGAGCCGAGAGCAGCGGTTAGGGAAGAGTTATAGAAGGAGGCTGCCTGGTTGGGACAGGTCATAGTGGAAAGAGGAGAGAGGAAAGTCTCGAGGGAGTACAGGATAACGGGGTCGAGAGACCAGATATTGCATCTGGTGATGAGGGTCTGGGCGTGGAGAGGAGAGGGGAAGATGAGAGGGTGAAGGAAAGCAGATGGTGGTCAGAGAGAGGGAAGGAAGAGTTTGAGAAATCAGAGAGATCACATCTGTGGGTGAAGACAAGGTCGAGGGAGTGGCTGAGATTGTGAGTAGGGGTGGAGGTCCATTGAGAAAGTCCAAAGGAGGAGGAAAGGGCAAGAAGATTAGTGGAAGCAGCATTAGTTATGTCAATAAGGATGTTAAAGCTACCGATGATGATAGAGGGGAGGTCGGAGGAGAGAAAGTGGGGAAGCCAGGCAGCAAAGTCGTCAAGGAAAGGTGAAGAGCGGCCAGGGGGAAGATCACTGCCACAAGGAGGTGAATGGGGTAGAAGAGGCGGATGGTGTGGACCTCAAAGGTGGAGAAGGTGAGGGAGGACTCAGGAGGGATGACACAAAAGGTGCAGTTTGGGGAGAGAAGGATGCCCACGCTTCCACCCCAGCGGTCATCAGGTCTGACTGAGTGGGTGAAGGAGAGGCATCCATAGGAGAGGGCAGCAAGAGAGGTGGTGTCAGAGGAGGAGAGCCAGGTTTCAGTGATGGCGAGATGGTTAAAAGAGTGGGAGATGAAGAGGTCGTGGATAGTTGGCAGCTTGCTGCAGATTGATCTAGCATTCCAGAGTGCACAGGAGAAAGGAAGGGAGCGGACAGGGGAGATGGGGATCAGGTTGTGTGGAGGAGGAGAGAATGATCCATGTTGTCAAAGGCAGCAGAGAGGTCCAGAAAGATAAGCAGAGAGAAGTGGGCCCTGGATTTGGCCGAAAGCAGGTCCTTGATGACTTTGACCAGGGCAGTCTCAGTGGAGTGGAGTGGGCGAAAGCAAGATTGGAGTGGATCAAGGATGGAGATGTCAGAGAGGTAGCTTGTGAGATGGCTGTAGACCAGTCGTTCAAGTAATTTGGAGGCGAATGGGAGAAGAGAGATGGGGCTGTAGCTAGTGGGTGATGAAGGGTTGAAGTTGTTGTTTTTAAGAATAGGTGAGACCAGAGCATGTTTGAATTTTGAGGGAAAGATGCCGGTAGAGTGATAGGTTAAAGAGGTGAGCAAGGTGGGAGCAGGCAGTGGGGGAGAGGGAGCAGAGAAGATGGGAGGGGAGGGGGTCCAGGGGGCAGGTTGAGGGAGGGGAGGATAATATGAGGGAGTGGACCTCCTTGTCTGTAGTGGGACGGAAGGAGGACAGGGTGGGATAGATGAAGGGGAAGGATGATGGGGGGAGGGGGCAGCAGAGGGGTGACGGGAGGTGATATCATATTGTATTTCCTCAATTTTGGATACGAAGAAGTAGGCAATGTCAGTGGCAGTGAGGGAGGAAGGAAGGGGGGCGAAGGAGAGTGTTGAATGTTTCAAAGAGATGGCATGGACTGGAGGACTGAGAAGAGATGAGTACTTAGAAAAAGGATTGCTTGGCGAGGGAAAGAGCAGAGCAGTAGGAGGAGAGAATAAACTTGAAATAGAGGAAGTCCCCCAGAGAGTGAGATTTCCTCCAGGAGCGTTCAGCGGAGAGTAAACATTTTTGTATGAATCATGTTAGTTTGGTGTGCCAGGGTTGGGGTTAAGAGCGGCGGAGGGGGACAGAGGAGAGGGGGTCCACAGAGTCGAGAGCAGCGGTTAGGGAAGAGTTATAGAAGGAGGCTGCCTGGTTGGGACAGGTCATAGTGGAAAGAGGAGAGAGGAAAGTCTCGAGGGAGTACAGGATAACGGGGTCGAGAGACCCGATATTGCATCTAGTGATGGTGGGTCTGGGCGTGGAGAGGAGAGGGGAAGATGAAAGGGTGAAGGAAAGCAGATGGTGGTCAGAGAGAGGGAAGGAAGAGTTTGAGAAATCAGAGAGATCACATCTGTGGGTGAAGACAAGGTCGAGGGAGTGGCTGAGATTGTGAGTAGGGGTGGAGGTCCATTGAGAAAGTCCAAAGGAGGAGGAAAGGGCAAGAAGATTAGTGGAAGCAGCATTAGTTATGTCAATAAGGATGTTAAAGCTACCGATGATGATAGAGGGGAGGTCGGAGGAGAGAAAGTGGGGAAGTCAGGCAGCAAAGTTGTCAAGGAAAGGTGAACAGCGGCCAGGGGGAAGATCACTGCCACAAGGAGGTGAATGGGGTAGAAGAGGCGGATGGTGTGGACCTCAAAGGTGGAGAAGGTGAGGGAGGACTCAGGAGGGATGACACAAAAGGTGCAGTTTGGGGAGAGAAGGATGCCCACGCTTCCACCCCGGCGGTCATCAGGTCTGACTGAGTGGGTGAAGGAGAGGCATCCATAGGAGAGGGCAGCAAGAGAGGTGGTGTCAGAGGAGGAGAGCCAGGTTTCAGTGATGGCGAGAAGGTTAAAAGAGTGGGAGATGAAGAGGTCGTGGATAGTTGGCAGCTTGCTGCAGATTGATCTAGCATTCCAGAGTGCACAGGAGAAAGGAAGGGAGCGGACAGGGGAGATGGGGATCAGGTTGTGTGGAGGAGGAGAGAATGATTAATGTTGTCAAAGGCAGCAGACAGGTCCAGAAAGATAAGCAGAGAGAAGTGGGCCCTGGATTTTGCCGAAAGCAGGTCCTTGATGACTTTGACCAGGGCAGTCTCAGTGGAGTGGAGTGGGCGAAAGCAAGATTGGAGTGGATCAAGGATGGAGATGTCAGAGAGGTAGCTTGTGAGATGGCTGTAGACCAGTCGTTCAAGTAATTTGGAGGCGAATGGGAGAAGAGAGATGGGGCTGTAGCTAGTGGGTGATGAAGGGTTGAAGTTGTTTTTTTTAAGAATAGGTGAGACCAGAGCATGTTTGAATTTTGAGGGAAAGATGCCGGTAGAGTGATAGGTTAAAGAGGTGAGCAAGGTGGGAGCAGGCAGTGGGGGAGAGTTCTGAAAGTGTTCTGAATGCGTGTGGGTGGTCTAGAAATTGGGGGGGGTGACCTGGCAGTGAGGATTGGTATGGGACAGGATCGAGGAGCCATAATTCCAGTACAGTAGTGTTGTTCTGAGGAATAATATAGAATGGAGTGGGTGTAATATAGAATGGCAATGAGAAGGGGGGTGTAGTAAAAGCAAAGACAGTGTAAACAGGAATTTTTGGGAAATAGTGGAAGGCTGAGATTGTTAAACAGCGGCTGTAGATAACTGTAAAACTGAGGAGCAGAAAACAATGTGTGAGAGCAATAGGGCTGTTAGTTAATCAGACAGGGAGTAGATGGAGAGAAAGTACCAGCCAATCAGCTCCTGTCATTTTTCAAACACAGCATGTGGCGTGACAGTTAGGAGCTGATTGCCTGGTACTTTATCTTCGTTGACTTTATCCCCATCCAAGGCTTAGTAAATAGACCCCCTCACTGTAGTTTGTTGATTGCAGTTCTTTTTGTGGAGTTGGGGAAGATAGTATGCTGTCCTTCTGTTTATCTCCGGTATATGTCCAAAGTTCATATTCATATTATCCTCATACTTTACGCTAATATACGTCACAGCTAAGCTACTTCACAGCCAGCGGCTTGACAGCCTAGCATGCACTGATTAAATAGAAATGCATATATGGATAAAGGCTTGATTGCTAGCAGCACCCACCCTCTGAAACTCCACCCACAACAAAAGTTTTACCCTGGGTGTGAACATTAACAGACCTTTACACCCCCACTAATACACAGTTATTTCCTACTTTAGTAGAGGCTATGAATAGCTAATTAAAAAGTATAGTCCCAGTTACCTAAAAGATTTCATACATGCATGTAACAGTTGCAGGAGTGAGAGATTGTTGCAGGGGTGAGAGATAAAGTTGCAGTTACTTTACAGCTAAGCTAATTGTGGAAGATCTCGCACAGATCGGCCATTCTGAGCGAGATATTTTATGCTGGTTTCAGATCGCAAATGCCGGATCCCACCCGGTAAGAGAAACGTGTCCTTACCGGGTGGGATCCGGCATTTGCGCTACTTTGCTGGCTTTCCGACCCGGCAATATACCGGGTCGGTTGCCATAGCAGCGGGGGGTGCAGCAACAGCAGGGGCGGGGGTGGAGGCGGCGCCGGGAGATGAGCTCATCTCCTGCGCCGCCTCTGCCTATACTGTGAATGGGAGCCGTGTCGCATCGGAACGGCTCCCATTCACACTGCGCCTGACCCGGTAATCAACCCGGTAATAACCCTTCTTTTTTACCGGGTTGAATTACCGGGTGAGGCGACCCGCTAATTCACCAAAGGACCTTTCACATCGCACACTGACCCGTTTCGACACGGCAATATGCCGTGTCGATACCGGGTTATTTGTGCGATGTGAAAGGGGCATAAGTTTTTCGTCTAGTGTGTATGGCAGTTAACATGTGATTCTGGCATTATTAAGCCCTTATTTCTAAATACTGCGCTCCCGTCCAGAAAAAGTTAATCATCGATGAACCTGTTTTCAAATGCAGCAGCCCTGATCGTGTAACGAATGGTAATCGTTGTATTTATTTTATTAATATTTGTTTATATTGCACAAGCATATTTAACAGTTTGGGACCACACTAATAAAATGAGGCTGGATGTTAAGACACAGAGATGTGAGTGTGAGCCGGAGAGCCTCATCACAGGCGGAAAAACCTTTGTGATCCGCTTGTGAAAGCATATTCCATCGCTAGCAAATTTGACAAACTTCAATACTTCTGCTTGAGCACAAAGCCGGATTCGACCCCCCCGAGGTTCTGGGTCAGTGTTTTGTTTTCCAAACTCGGTCCTCGAGGCACACTGACAGTTCAGGTTTTAAGGATAGCCTAATATCTGTTATTTCAATTTCAACACCCGTGCTCAAGCATAGCTATCACTAAAGGAGAGAGTCTATCGGCAGTATGTAATGTCGAACGAGTTTGCCGGAGGATACGGCTAAATTTGGATGTTTTTTTTAAAGTGGCAGTCATTTACAAGGTAAAACCATGACTTGTTAAATGACTGCCTCTCTCTTTAAAGAAAACGTCTGAGTTGGGCCAGCATCCCACACCTCCGGCAAACCCGGACGCCATTACATCCCATCGCTTATGGTTAAAGATTGCGCTGTCTGGCAGTGTTTTGAAGGGTTGGGTAAGATATGCTGGCGTTTGGGGTGCCGGTATTCAGAAGACAGACCGCGGCATCCCGATGGTGAGAATCCCGACAGGGGCTAGGTAAGTATACTTACCTTCCCCAATGCCCCCCTAATCCTAGCCCTCTCTGCCCGCAACCTAAACCTAACCCCCCCCCCCCCCACCTCACCCCACAGACTAACCCTAACCTCCCTGGTTGTATCTAAACTTAACCCCCCCTTCCCACAGCCTAACCTAAACCTAACTCCCCCTCACTGTAGCGTAACCATCCCTTTCTCTGATCCTAACCCTCCCCCCCCCCCCAGCCTAAACCTCCCCCCGCCAGCTTACTAGCCCGCAGCCCGGACAAACCCTCTTTTGGTATCGCGGCAGTCGGAATACCGGCAACGGGATTGTGATCCTTGTCCGGATCCATTCATATGTCGGGATGCTGATAAATAGTAGAGACGAGCAGGTTCGGATGCAACACCAGAATGAACGCCAGTTCAGTTTTATCTGGATTTTTCTGATTGGCTATCCAAAACACATGACATCCGTCAGCTAATAAAATGCCGTTTTGAGAACCGAGAAGATCCGAGTAAAACCGAACCCGCTCATCTCGAATAAACAGATACATTCATATTCTTATTTCAAATACGTTATGAATAGAAGTAAAGAAATAAATTTATCAGCAAGTCATATAAAGTAATTCATATAAAAACCCTTGCGAGTGTGTTAGGTGTTCTAAAATTATTCTTACACCAAATTAACCTAATACCGGTATACCACCATAGGACAGACACAAAACACAAAACATAAAAAAACATATATGATATCTGTGGAATAAAGGAAATTTCCACCTTTAAAAGTTCATGTTGGAAAAAATATCCGATTCTGTTTGAGAATTGAAATCAGTTCTGTATTTTTATAATCCTTTAGAAATACTTCCTTTTGGAAAAGTTCAAAGGGTCCAAGATAATATAGTATATAGTAGGGGTATGCCCCGATCCCTGTCATGGGAATTGGTTTTTGATCTGTACCTCTTTTGTGTTTTGGATCTGTATTTGTTTGCGATTTGTTTTTGTTTTTTTTACAAAATCATAAAAACAGCTAAAATCACAGAATTTTGGTCTGGTTTTGTTCCTACAGTATTATTACCCTCAATAAAATAAATTTCCACTCATTTCCAGTTAATTGTGACCACCTCACAATATTGTTTTCATCCAGTTTAGGCAAAAATGTTGCACCGAGGTAGCTATATGACTAAGCTAAGTGACAGCAGTGGGTGGCACAAACAGGTGACACTTACATTTCCAACATTGCACATCTAGGATACAATGGCACTGCAGTAGCAGACAGGGTGGCAGTTTAATAAACGATTAAAATGTTTGTTGTCTGCAAAAGAAGACAGTCAGCAATGTACGTGACTGAATATTACACTGCGGTACCACCTAAAGTGTCACAATACTTGAATGAAATTGGGGTACCACCTACACTGTCAAAATATGTGTATGAATATTACACTGCGGTACCACCTACAGTGTCACAATACTTGAATGAAATTGGGTTATGACATGCAGCTTTAAAATACTTGTATAAATATATTACACTGCGGTTTGACCTGCAGCAACACATTACATTGCGGTCTGACCTGCAGTGTCACAGTATTTGTATATGAAAACTAACTGTATAGTAAACTGGGGTACAGCGTAAAGTTTTATGTTTTATTATAATTTTAGCTTTTATTTTTTTTACATTGGGGCAGAGGCCTTGGATGGATAGACAGAGCACCGTTGGATGGACTGACAGAGCACCCCTGGTGGATACAGCATCCACTTGAAGGACAGACAGAGCACCCCTAGACGGACAGAGCAACCCTGGTGGACACAGCAGCCACTTGAAGACAGACAGAGCACTCCTAGACGGACACAGCAGCCCCTTGATGGGACAATACAGCAGCACCCCTGGATGGACAGTACAGCACCCCTGGTGCTCTAGGCGTTCCCACCTCCTTCATTATCCCAGAATACAAACACGTAGGGGCAGATGTACTGCACTGAACCTTGGGGATTGCAGAAAGTACCAACCACCCAGCAACCGTCATTTTTCAAACCAAGCCTGTGACTTGGCAGTCAGGAGCTGATTGTCTGATGCTATATCTCCATCCACATTATTCAAGGCTAAGTACTATCCTCCTTAGTCAGTTTAGGGCACATGTTCTCAAACTTGGTCCTCAGGACCCCACACAGCGCATGTTTTCCAGTTCTCACAGAATCGCAAGTGAAATAATTAACTCCACCTGCGGACCTTTTAAAATGTGTCTGTGAGTAATTAATACACCTGTGCACCTGCTGGGTGACCTGCAAAACATGCACTGTGTGGGGTCCTGAGGACCGAGTTTGAGAACCTGTGGTTTAGGGTAATCTGGACCTCACGACTGCCACCAGGCCATTGTTGTGAGCCTAGTTTGGCTAATGGATGTTGTTGCTTCGCCCCTGTATAATTCACGACTTCATGTTTTTGTTTTTTTTTGTAAGCGCAATCCACAAGTGGCTCAACGCGTGCCGCAAAACAGCAATTCCACAAGGGTGTTTTGGGGTTTTTATTAACTGTAAAGAGAAAAGAGATCACCCCTCTCTCTCTCTGAGCACTCCATGTATCAATGCTGCTAATCCTGAGCTCTGCTTTTCTTTAAACACTGCATTAATGTGTGCTCCTGACATGAGCACACTGTCCAGGGGTCTCCACCCCACCCACCCACTGAGAGAGCCCATGCAATGCACTCCACACAGCACCAGAGCTGCTGGAGGCGCACCCAGACTGAGAAGAGGGGACCCCTGAGCGCCGCTGGCAGCCGGGCTGGGGGGGCGCAGTGTGGAGCGGCTGGGAGGCTCTCTGCTGGAAGAAGTGGAGCAGCTGAGGCGGAGCTGAGCCTCCTATGTTTAGCTTCTTCTCTCCAATCCACGTGGCTGCTGTGGCGAGTATATCAGAGTGACTGGGAGGCTGCGTGCTGGGAGAAGCCGATTAGGGAGGGCAGAGGTGCCGGAGGATTCCTGTGCAATCTGCCAGTGCATGGAGCAGGAGGAGGACCCTGCACGCTGCTGCTGCTGGAGGTAAAGTGCTCTTCTCATTCCTCTTTTGTCTGTGCTGCCAGTGTATATGTGTGTGTCAGTGTATATGTGTGTGTGCTGTCAGTGTATATGTGTGTGTGTGCGCTGTCAGTGTATATGTGTGTGTGTGCTGCCAGTGTATATGTGTGTGTGCTGCCAGTGTATATGTGTGTGTGCCTCTGGATCACAGCTAGCTGCAGACAAAGAGGGGACTCCGCTAGACGTGTGTGGGCAGGCTGGCAGCAGGGTGGCTGGGCTGGATGAGCCAGCACTCCAGCCATGCAGGCAGCTCTGGATGGGCACAGCTTGGGAAGTGCAGGCTGGGGTGGTAATGGGGTGGCACGCTTGGGATCCTCTCTGCCAGCCTGGGTACGCACCATTTGGGCTATGTTGCATGAGGGTGACTGCTGGCTGGGCATCACTTGGGCAGGCTGGGTGGCAGGGCACATTGGGCACCCTGGAGAGGCAGAGTTGCAGGGCAAAAGTGCACTGGTTAGGGTGCAGTAGGTGGGGGGGAGGGGGGGCTGCAATTTGGGCATGAGGTGTGAGAGCCACCCGTGGGTAGTTTGGGCAGATGGGGGTGCAGTCTGGTGCCTTTCCGTCTCCCTGTGCTGTGCCAGGCTGAGATTGCAGGGACGTGTAGCGGAATGGGAGAGGAGTTCCTGGCTCCGGTGTCTGGGTGTGTGAGCCTCAACTTTATCACAAGTGCACAGCATTGGGAAATCCGTGCGCCCTGGCATGCACAGCAGCTGGGGACACATGCATGTGCTAGTTATATGTGTGCTTAGTATGTCATAGTCCAGCCTATATAGAGATACCAGCTTTTACACTACCAGCCAGTGTATAACAGTGCAGTGCTGCAGGCTTGGTGTATAACAGTGCAGTGCTGCAGGCTTGGTGTATACAGTGCAGTGCTGAAGGCTGTGTATGTATCACCAGGTCACTAGCCTCATTCTGCATGTCACACCACACACTGCAGCCACATACAATATGTTGCAACAGTTTCTGTTCGCATTATAAAGTCCATCTGTTCCCTGCACTGTTTGCAGACTTATTAGCTGGTTGGCTGCAGTGAAAGGGTTAACTATAGCGTTTATTGGGGCGGTGACGTCACCAGTGAACTTGTATAACTCTACTGGTTAACAGTGTAACTCTTTGGGGGGGGGTTGCAGCAGGCGCAGGATGTGGATTCTTACCAGATGCTTCTTGTTGTGGGGTCTGCCCGTCAGTATCAGATTTCGGGGAAGGGAGAGTTTACAATGGAATTTGTGTTGGGGGGGAGGGGGGTTAGGGTTAACACTGTGATTGCCGGTGAATGATGTGGAGACCTGAAGACTTTATTTCTTATTTACGTTGTTTTTTTTTGTTTATTTGTTATTTTGTGTCATTTGGGTATTGTTATGTGTGTGTGTGGGGGGGGGGGGGGCGGCGCACTGCTGAAGTGGTATAAAACAATTGTGGTGACTTTTTTTTTTCTTATAGTATGTTAAAGTGGCACCATAGGAACATATAATTTGACGGCAGATATCTTGTCTGCCCCTTTTATTTATCCTTTACGTAATCTCTCTACTTTCCTTATTAGAAAAACACTTACTTTACTACCCTTTGTACCTATTTGGAATATCCTTATGTCTAGCCCATGCATGTTTAAATTGCTCTACAGTCTTAGCCTCTACCACCTCTGATGGGAGGCTATTCACTTATCCACTACCTTTTCTGTGAAGTAATTTTTCCTCAAATTTCCCCTGAACCCCCCCCCCCCCTCCAGTCTCAGTGCATGTCCTCGTGTCCTATTGCTTCTCTCATATGGAGAATGTTTCCCTCCCGAACTTGTTAAAACCCTTGATATATTTGAAAGTTTCTATCATGTCCCCCATTTCCCTTCTCTCCTTTAAGTCAAGACTAATATATATATATATATATATATATATATATATATATATATCCATCTATATCTATATCTCTAGCTATCTATCGCATTTTAAGGGTTATTTAAGCTTTACTTGCTCTTGTCTAATATTTCATATTATTATTACTATTTATTATTATAATTTATTACTGCTATAGGTTTTTGTACTACATCATGTGTAGGAGATATATATATATATATATATATATATATATATATATATATATAATATATATATATATATATATATATATATATATATATATATATATATATATATATATATATATTATCCTGTAAGCCTGATTACTGGCCAGCAAAGTGTTTTAGTACATCTGTTTTTATTTAGTTGGTAAAACGAACCTGCAGCATTCCTGTAACATAAGGGTGACTGTCTACGGCTTCGTAGACCGATAAATATTCATGGGAAGCCATGTAAGTTTACATTTGCTCTCTAGTCAGAGGGCTTCACAATGCATGGCTGCAGATAGCATCTGGTATTGACTGTAATGTGTACTGATAGTGTGACAACCGCTATTCTCCTCCTTTGTGGCTCTTGTAGCTAATAGGTGATCAAATCCCACCTGGCCCCAAATTGCAAACCCCGTGAGCTCTGAAAGAGCGTTGTGTATTGCTGCCTTTAATGATTGGTTGGAATAATGGACATTATAAAGGAGCTCTTAAGTACTCTGATTATGTAACCGTGTGACTTGCTGAGACTTGCTGGAATGGAAGCTTGAACTTGTTTCCAAGTACTTCCCAAACCAGGCGTCAGATCCTCTGTAGAGTTCAAAGACTAGAAAACCTCAACACTTTGTGAAAGTTTTAAATAAATAAAAAAGTTCAACTTGTGCATATACGGTCATGCTAACGCACATATTCTGCACCCTTGAACCAGTGATGGAATAAAACACCATGGCGTCCGCTAGGCTAGATATTACTTGGATCCATTCCCCCTTTCTCTGTTTTGTGGGAGGTTTTTTTTTGTTTTTTGTAAGTCCCAAGCAAAATAACTGGTTGAAGTAATGTAGGTGAGTCTCCGTGACAACTGGGCACCTACTGCGGGTGGAGGTCTAGACTGCGTAAAGGGTAATCTAGCACTACCTCCACACAGGTTGTAGTCCTTATGTCCACAAATGCAATGTTGAAACGGAATACATACTATTTAAGTCAAGATCCCGATGGCGGCATACCGACCAGCCAGAATGCTGGCAGCGGGGCGAGCGCTAAGGGTCCCCTTGCGGGCTCTTTGCGCTCGCCATGCTGTGAGGCTCGTTCAATTTCTATTCTCACTCTATAGGTGTCGTGGACGGTATCCGTTCACATGGTCGACCATGTTATGGTCGACAGTCATTAGGTCGACCACTATTGGTCGACATTGACATGGTCGACATGGACACATGGTCGACGCATTAAAATGGTCGACACATGAAAGGTCGACATGAGTTTTTTTACTTTTTTTTCTTTCTTTTGGGGAACTTTTCCATACTTTACGATCCAAGTGGACTACGATTGGAACGGTAATCTGTGCGAGCGAAGCGGTAGCGAGCGAAGGCACCATGCCCGAAGCATGGCGAGCGAAGCGGTGCACTAATTGGGGTTCCCAGTCACTTTACGCAAAAAACGACACCAAAAAAAAAGTAAAAAACTCATGTCGACCTTTTCATGTGTCGACAATTTTCACGTGTCGACCATGTGTTCCATGTCGACCATGTCAATGTCGACCAATAGTGGTCGACCTAATGACTGTCGACCATAACATGGTCGACCATTCATACCGGAACCGTCTTGGACACCCACGATTGGGAATTGCTCCCCTGTGTCGGTATTCCGGCTGTCGGGATTATGGCATCGTTATCCCAATCGCCGGATCCCGACAGCCGGCAAATTGATTGCATCCCTTTAGAACCCCAATGTCGAATGTCATTGTTAATATGTTGACACTAAAAAATGTTAGGCTTAGGCTTAAAATTGGGCATTGGCATTTTCAAATTGTGGTTGTCGATATTCTGACCATGTCAACATTTTGTCTGTCGACATGTACTTGTGGGGTCTATTGGGTGACATTGTGATAAAACATACCGTAACCCTTTACGTAAATCTTTTGGTCTAATTATGGAACTGTGTGGAGTTTGTATATTCTCTCCGTACTTGCGTGGGTTTTTTCCGAGTACTCCGGTTTCCTCCCACAATCCAAAATATACTGGTAGGTTAATTTGCTCCCAACAAAATTAACCCTAGTCTGAATGTGTCTGCATTGTACA